>NC_090939.1:719681453-719984483 GCF_040938575.1 Ambystoma mexicanum | reverse complement strand
GTGGCTAGTGGTACTGTTTCCAGGCCAGGGGCGGATAACTGCTACTTTCGTTATTGCTGGCTCCCGCTTTGCCAACATTTGCTTTGCTGGCTTCTACTTGATATAGCGATACAGTGGAAGGAGTTCTGTTTTAATCACCTGGTAGCTCTAGCAGGAGTTTTGGCAGGAGTTTTGGAGTTCATTTTATAATCTTTCTTTTAATCTGCTGTGTCCTGTGTTTTGTTACTTGCATAATTGCTATTTGCACACTCTGCTTAATTTGCACAACTTCTACTCCCGCCTCTTCTTTAAAATGGTAAAAATGAAAGCCACCAACCCTATTTCACTGGTGGAAGGGCAAAAAAAAGATGTTTAAACTGTTCAAACCGATTGAAGACGTAAATGTACTTATAACAGAAATTAAAGACCTATTGGGGGATGTTGAAGCCATAGACGCTGCAGAACCCATGAGATGCTTACCACCGGTGGTGACAGGGGGTGGCAAATCTATATCCACAAACTGTATTGTAAACCCAACATTTTCAAACCTCTCTGCAATTTTAAGTGATCCACTGGAGAACTGGCCATCCACACTATCAACTGGAATGTATATCGGCAAGGCCAAGAAAGGAATTGATCCATTGGAAGTCTTTAGAGTAGATGATCCGGTTGTTCTTTCGGAAGGGAAAATGTATGTTATCCCATTGTCTTGCTTAGAAAGATGTCCATGAAGGGGAACTATTGAATGTCATCTTTCCCCTATAGCTGTTTTTGACCCCCTGGAAATGGTTGCTGAGCAGAGAGATGTACTGTCCAGTGATAAGACCTCTCAATTAAACAGAGTGGTGGTGCCTCCAAATAACAGGGAAGACTGTTCTAACCCACTTGGTCAGCATGCTCCGAATGCATTTAAGTAGCTCAAAGTGATTGGTATTCCTCTGTCCAACTGCTTTGGGTGAAACGGAAGGGATACAGAATGATGATGCTGACTGGGAGAGGGCAGACAAAAAGAAGGCGGGAAGATCACAAGATATGAGCAATTTATCTAAAGTAACAGCAACTTGCTCAATAGGAGTGCAGGCTGCTTACATCGAGACTGGCATAGTTTATACCCCCTGTAGTATGAGTTACGCTAATGAGTGTGTTTGCAGCAAATTTTATTACTGTGAAATATGGTTTGGGCTAAAATGACCGAATATAAAATACTGACTGCGTGATTTGGCTGAATTTCGGCCGTTTCAAAAAACTGATGGCCGAAAAGTTTAACCAAATCCCGCATTCGGTGCTAAGGGCTGTGGGGGTGTCCCCCGCACCCTTGCTCCCTATATTGTGAGCGGGGCTTGCAGGGGGGTCCTCCACAGCTATCCCCCCCCAAAAAAATAGGCTGAAGGGGTGTCCCCCGCATCCTTGCACACTGTATTGTGAGCAGGGGATGCGGGGGACACCCCTGCAGCTGTCCTTAAAAAAAATGTTAAAAAAAGGAAAGGACCCTGCAGCGCTGGTTCTCGAGCACGGATGTGAAAGAGAACAAGCGTTGCAGGGACACAGCGAGATGGAATGTAAGGTAAGTAGAGTTGTGGGGATAGGGGTGTGGGTAGGGGTGTGGGTGGGGGTGGGATGTGGATAGAGGTTTGGGCAAGTCAGTAATGTTCAGGGGAGAAAAGACCGAAGATTATTTCGAAAAAATAATCTTTGGTCTTTTCTCCCTCGAACATTTCTTATTAGGTCTTTCAACCCCATACCTGAAATATTAGCTGTACTAAGTAGCCTCACAGAAGAGGTATCCATCCTGAAGAAGGAAGTTGGGAAATCATCCAAAGTGTCTAATGCTTGGCTTCCCCAAGCTCATGCATCTGGTTCGGGCCAGGGCAGGTTGGCCCCAGCCAGCAAACAGGTCACTGTACCCACAGCACTGGGGTAAAAAGGGACTTATAGGATGGACCATTCACAGACCTTTAAGACCAGGGCTGTGACGGAGAAAGTGGAACCCTTATACAATCGATTGGCCATAGGGCATGGTTTGTCCATTAGAGGTAGCCCCAGTGATGTCAATTTGGGCTTTGATGATGGGGTTCTACTGTCAACGTCTGCGATATCTAATTATTGTGGTTTTAGGAAAAACATGCTAGGGTTAAATGCTATTAGATCTTGGAATGGTCCCTGGCCTCACCCTCATGGGCAACTAAATGCTGCTAATTTAATAGAAAAGATGGGGCACTCAATGAGAGGGGATGGAAGGACTGTGTACATGTATAATATCCCCAGTTTGGGTGTAGGATGTTTTGAAACTAATCATCACTGGTGAATAAAACCATCAATTAGTTGCACCATGTTAGGGTATGTCGGTCAGTGATAGGGGAGGACATCCTTAACTGTCAGAGGAGTCGGATGCCCTCGGAAGACATGGGTTTTGTTCAGATCTCCCTGGTGAATACAGTACTAGTAGAGGGACTTCAGTCAATTGAATCCCAAACGTACCCCCAAGCCTGTACTCAAATTTCCCTTCGCCCATCCGCCCCTTTTCCCAATAGAATTATATTGACTTATAGGGATGGGCCGAGTAACATGTCTGGGCCCAATGGTGGGAGGGAGGAGGGATTGGAGTGGCTGGACTGACTATCCAAGGACAATTCTGAGTGCTGACTCTACTGCCCGAGAGCCACAGGTGCAGGATGTAAATAATAAAAAAGTAGAATGTAAGGTGATGTCCTGGAATGTGGCTGGGGTTAAGAGGTTGCTGACGGACTTAGAATGGGTCTGATTTGTCCATTCATTTGATCTTGTCTGTCTCCAGGAAACATGAGCAGTGGATAATGATGAGCTGCAGGGTTTTAGCTCTTTTGTAAGAATGCAAAAAAGGGCATTAGATGAAGACCCAAAGGAGGGCTAGCAATTTCCAAAAAGATACCCTCATGCTTGGATGACCTTTTATGCTTGGAAGCAATCTCTACTGATGCAAGGCACATATTGATTTTTAACATTTATAATGCACCCGGAGGGACTGCACCACTGGAAAGTGTCAAGTTAATGAATTGTATAATGAAGGACGATGAAACTGCCAATAACACCATACCTTTTATTCTGGCAATGGGTGATGTTAATGTACAGTTTGAACGGATTGAAGTGTTAAGCGGTTTGTGGGATGACCAGGATGCAGCTCATGGGATCCCTCCACTGGAGTCAGTCAAACCTGCTAAGCTCTATACCTGTGCTATAGAGGTCGCTACTCTAATCTATGAGTCAGGCCTTCGGACCTGTAATGGGAGAATATCCTCGAATAAGCCATATATCAGACATCAGGGCTGTTCAAGAATCGATTATGTCCTGATTAGCTTAGCTGACTGGAACATGGTGGTTAGCCTGGAGGTTATTAAGTGCAGTGACTAAGCTGTGGCCTGAGTTGTGACTGGGGGAGGTGGGGCGGCCGAAATGCTCTATCAAGGCTTGCAAGTCAAATTACTGTTTCAGGACACTCAAGACAGGCTGTTAAATGGTCCCTATTAGATCTGGCAGTGGTCAGGCCTAACATTTACGCATGCATTGACCCACATATTATGGGTATTTGTATGGCTGATGGCCAGGTATTGGGGATGTGTACAATGATGTAGTGAAAATGTATTCTTTTTTTACTAAATCCATTTCTCTAATGCGTCTCTCCCATCTCCTTTCTCTTTCCTGCTCCTGTTTTTTGCTACTCTCCCTCTCGGTTCTCTCCCTCTTCTGACGCATGTGCTCTTTAACAAGTCTCTCAAACTCTTTTCACTGTTTCTCTTTGCTCAACTCCATTTCTCTCTTTCCTTCTCTGCTTCCCTCTCTGCCCTCTATTCTGATTCCTTCTGCCTTTCCCTTTCCTCCTTTTGCTTTCTCACCCCCTCTCTTTCCTGTCTCTTCTTCTCTTTTTCTGCTTCTAATTCCCTCCTCCTCTTCTCCTGCCGCTTCTTTGTTTTCCTTTTTCCCTTCCCTTTCCTCCACCTCTTCTACTGCCTTTTCCCATTCTGTCCTCCTCCTCTAGCTTCTTTCTCTGTTGGGCCTCTTCTTCCCCCTTATCCTGCCTTTCCCGCAATCCTGGTTCTCGGTCTTCCATGTTGCTCATGCTCTTCCTGCATAGTTTAAGCAATATCTGTCCTCCCACCCATTCACTCAAGCTAGTCGTCGTCCTTTCTCTGTCATTGTCTGTAGGCATCTCCTGCAGTTCGCAGTGCTCCTTGTATTCGCAGCATGTATGCCCTGGCTTCTGGTTAAGTGTAGCTCCATTTATTGCATCTTCACTACTATTCGCAGGAGGTGAATATATGGGGTTAGTGTAGCCTGCCACTGCTTTCAATTGTTTTAATGGCTAACTTTCCTGCCCCTCAGCTAGTGTGTCAGCTGTGAGGGGTCAGAAATGTTAGACGGACAACATTTATAACGAAAAACAAAAGATATCCGGCCCTCACAGTTATACATAAAATACACAAGAAAATATATGGCAATTCACAACAACAATAATTGCATTTGTAATGTATTCACAGTCTCTCTTTATAACATGGACGAATTCCCGTTCCCCAGGTTTCAAGTTGGATTCAGTTCCAATGTTCAACAACAACAAAAACAAGGAAACCTACGTTTGTAACAAAGTTCCAACACAGTTCTTTGCAGCTTCACTTGTCAAAAGTTCCAATAATCCAAAGTACTACATAGGAGTGTAGAGGAGGTCCCAAGCATGACCCGCACTCCAACCATCCAGTTTGAAGTACCAGGAACGTTCACACCGAAATATGTGACGTATGATGAAAAAGATAAACCAGCAAAGAGCCACAGTAGGGCTCTGTCCAGTACCTATCAGAAGAACAGCACCTGTTGAAGTACCGACACCTAAGAAAACGTGGGCAGTAAGGTACCCATTGAGGAAACCCTATCGACAAATGAAACAGAATGAAGATTGTCACAATGCAATGCCTGAAGAAGCTGAGAAAGTCCTAAAGGAAGATGAATGGTGACGTCACACGAAACCGGACTGACTCTCATATAGAAGATATGACGACCTGCGAATGAAGAAAAGAGACGAAACACCTTGGATAAGGGACATCATGAATCTAAAGTGAAGTAACAATGTCAAATGTAAGAAGCTTATACCATAAACACGATGAACATAGTCGGCCAATTTACACGTGTACATATGCTGGGAACCGCAATAAGGATAAAAAAAGTGTGCGGCTTGCTATGCTTAGTAGTAAGATAGATTACGGCAAGTGCCACCTATACATATCTACCTCAAAAGGAGCATTTTATATAAGTATACTTCCACTATGCACAAGAGCAGAATCTACCAAAGTTTACTAAAGGTTTCAGGAAAAGATCCCCTCCGCATGTAACCCGAAAACTAAAGACAGAGAGAAGCTCAGACACATACAAATGGTGCCAAAAAGCCAAGATCGTATCGGCTGAAATAGACCAACATTAGATACATTTAATGAAGTAAAGAACAGAGTATCCTGTTCAGAGAGGTCAAGATACGCTGCAGAAGGCAGGTGGTGGGCAAAACTAAAATCAAATACACAAATTACATCGAGAATGAGACGATTTCACGGTGTCTGAATCACGTGACCAGCCAAGCGAGAAGAAATGTAACTTTCACACCTACGCGTGGCTGAGTGCCATGCACAGATATAGGAAGTTTTCCAGACAGAGATGCAGTCTCAAGGCCAACCACAAAGAAATAAATTGACACATGACCACTGAGGTGAGGATTTATTCTAGCAATAATTGGAGGAAGGCTGGGGGAGCAGACGAGCACCCTGCACCTGGCCGGCTATTCTGCACGCTGCTAAACCAATGGTAAAGTTTGATTCGGGTTGGTGCCAACCCAATCATAGTGGACAAAGTAATATAGGGTCCTATGGTTAGTAGAATCAATGAGACGTCATACTTTTAGTGACGTCCACAGTAGCCATTTAGAAGGAAGGGCTTAGATACCCCACCTGACACTGTTTATCCAATCCCCTCACTCTGTTACCATATACAGATATAGTATCTATATTAAAGTTACTTTCCTACAACCAATAGAATTGCATGCAACATTTTAAGCATTACGCGTCAGTCATGATGAGTTTTTAGTATAAATCATGCGTTTTTTATGAAATTCATTGGAGTTGTTGAAGCGAGAAGGAAGATCAAGCAACAGCTGATGTTCATGGACTCCCTGTTTTTTGTACTTGTCATTAAGTGGACTCCCTTTGCCAAACCGTTGAGTTGTCATTATTGATTTGACTCTAGAGTATTAATCTGCATCCCCATCCATCTCACGGGTGCTGCTACTCATCTTAAAGTGCTATTGGGCAACCCCCAGCTTTATGGGCTGGTTGGAGTCCTAGTGCACACTTGGTAGCAGAGAGAGGACGGTTTATCTATTATCGATTAGATAAGACACCGATTGACCGTCGACATAAAGTAATTCTAGGTCCTCGGCAATATCACAAGTCCTTTTGCCATCCGGCTAGGTAGACCGAGAAGCTTCCCATAGATAGTAATTAGTTAAGTAAAAACCCTGCAGGTCAAGGTCTGAAGGAAGCTGTGTTTCACCCACAAACCCCTTCCCACTTCTACAAGCAGCCGATCGAGTGAACAGCAGGAGAGGCAGTGACAAAGGCGGTGATCCCGAGGATCCGAGAGGAAAACATGCGAACGGTGAGTGAATAAGACTGAACGCTTTGGCAAAAAATTGCATGCCTTAGAACAAGTAAGGGAAGGTAACGGTGGGAGTGGGAACAAAAATAAAGTTAGAGATACAGTAGACTGTATATATATAAGGGAAGGAAATAGTGACTTGAGGGTGACCGAGCAATATATAGAGGATACCGGGAGGATAGCCGAGCATAGAGGAGGATACTAGGAGGATACCTGAGCAGAGAGAGGATATGCCCAAATACCTATGCTTTAATATAGCGGTTAGAAGAAGCCTGCATTCAAAGTCCTGAATAAAATAGGGCAAAATAGGAGACCAAAGCGGTTAAAGATGCTTTTGAAAGGGATGGGCTTACACACCATGTCGGGGTAAATCATAGGGGCAGAGATCTGTGTAGCCGGCTGGAGTCTGTCTATTCTGTCTAGTGTGTCAAGTCATAGGACATTTTTTGAAGGAATTCGCACGTAAATTACGCGATTGTTTAGCTAAGACACTGTATAATATGAATCGATGATTGTTTGAAAAAAAAAGAAAAAAAAGAATTGTGGGAAAACGGGTTTGGAGTGTGCGACGATTGGTGCTTGCTCATATTGCTGGAGTTGGTTAAGAAACGTAAAAGCATAACAAATTGTTAAATATAAAGAAAAGGTGAACGGATTTAGACATGGAAGACGTTGCACAATTAATACACTTGTGCAAGCAGTTGCCAAAACATGCACCTAAGCTGAAAAAGTACAGTGCAGAATGGGTTAAGGGAACCGCCAACAAAATGTTTATGCCATGGCCCCAGAGTGGCTCGCTGTCTAAAACGGTCCTGCAACACATGACGACATATTTGCATGCCACGTACATAGGCAAAATGTTGGATAAACGCCTAGCTAGTTTAGAACTTTGGAAGATGTACCAAGAGGAGGAGCGACCCTTAGATTGGATACTTAACGTATGCACAGAGGGGGGTGAGACGAAAACCCAGACAAAGACAGAGATAGAGATATCACCTTCAAGGTCCCGAGGGACAAGGAGAGACGTGAGAAAGAAAGAGGAGATCAAGCGCAAGCAAGTACATCTCTAGATACGAATGGGGAGGGCAAAAGATGGAAAGGATACGAGGATAGTACTGATGAGATAGCATTCACACAGAACGAATGGATGGGAGGTCAGATTCTATTGAACTCAATGGTAAAGGCATTGAGGACGTGAAACAAAAGGCAGAGCTAGACGATTTACAGCAAAAAGAGAAGGAAAAGAAAAAAAGGATTGAGAGACGAAAGTATCAGGAAAAAGATAGGCAGAGATGAGAGCAGTTGTATCGGTAGGAGCAAGAAAAGAAACACGATCATAAGCAGAGAGCAGCAAACAATCAGAGCATGCAGGAACAGCGGAGAATAGAAGAAGAACAAAAGATAAGAGAAAAGAGAATAAAAAGATGACGGGAAGAGGAAATACGAAGGGCAAATAAACATAGTTATGCAAAGAAACGGGAAGAAGATAGGGTCAGGGAAGAAGTGAGGAACCGCAGAGAGTTCGATGACGACATTGAACGTAAGCGAAGACAGAGGGCACGTGATCTTGAATATCTGGAAAGAGAAGTAAAACCCGATCGAGTAGTAGATTGGGAAGACATAGAAGAATTATTTCCAGAGTACCATTCAGTACCAGGCACATCTAGGGCAAATATCGAGGATGACTTTGACTCCAGAGGCATCGGAGAGACGATCGATAGGATATATGATGAAATGGGGCTAGGACATGTACCACAAGGGAAAGGAGAGGACAAGAGTCTTGAGAGCACTCAGTTGTATGATACTGAGGAAGCCTCTCAAGATAGTAGAACGAGAGGTGTCCATAAATAGGTTGACACTAAATAGGAACGAGGAAGATGAGAGGTGTTGCACAAATTGGTCGCAGACAATATCAGACGCAGAAAGAGAGGAATGTGATGAAAAGGAAAAAGAGAGAAGACGCGGAAAATGCTTCTCCGTAGGAAAAAGGATAAGATGGTCAGATTCTAGTGAGTCTGTACCTAAGGCATCAGAATCAGCCACACTGTCAGGCCGGCACGAAGGAGTGTCTTACGGTCAGAGGGGGGTGTCTCCACAACCCTATGTGAGCCGACTAAGGACATTGCCATGTAGATGGCGATGCAGGAATATTACCCCTGCGATAGAAAGAAAAATGATGAGAGAAGAGATGGAGGGTGATGCATCACAATTACTGTTGCTCGAGAAAGGAGGAACGAGGCCACAGTATATTCCATGGCCACACATGGATCGAGAAAACCTGAAAAATAAGCTTCCAGTGTTAACATCGGGAGCTGGAAAATGGATACATGAGCTAGAAAAAATGACGGGAGGGAATACGTTGGCTATTGGAGATATTAAGAGTCTTTTAATCGCCATACTTGGTGATAGAGCTTACAATGTGTGGACACGTGCAGGTTACACTGGCGTGACTACAGTTAATACTGCACACAATGGAGCTCCATTTAACAATTGCAGAACTGCGGTATGGAAAGTATTACGACTGCTATACCTGGATACATCTGACATGGGAGCCATAATGACGTGAAAAATAAAGGAGTCAGAGGATCCTTTGCTTTACATTCAGAATTTCCAAGACGCATGGGTGCTCCAAACTCGTGATTCTTGGGGGAAATCTATACCCGTGTTTTACCATATATTATGTCAAGGGCGGCCAGATCAGGTACAGAAGCAGCTCAAGAAATTGGTGGGGATTGAGGCCAAACTGTGGTCCGAGATACAGTTGACCATAGCTCACTATTGCAGGCTACTGCAAGAAAAGAATCGCAAACAAGAGGCTGCATGAAAAGGTGAAGAGGCAAAATTAGTGCAGAAAAAATTGTCAAAGAATGCCATAGAAGGGGCAATGATAACTAGCACAGATGGATCGAACATACAGCAGGTCAATAATCAACAGCAGAGTTATCAGGGCAGTAATGGGTTCTACCCCACAGGGAGAGGCTTTCGAGGAAGAGGATGGCAGAGTAATCAGGGAGGTTTTCAAAACATGCAAAATGGCAATCAGGATATGTCAGATGGACAAATAATCAGACCACCGCCAACATGTTGGACGTGTGGGATGACAGGGCATCTAGCACGCACATGCAGAAGTCAAGGCATGATACAAAACAACCAAGGAACAAGGGTAGGGATGGTGAATCTACCTGTGTTTTTACAGCAAGGAGGAAATGGAGTTGCACAGAATCACATGGTGCAACAGCAAGCACCAGGAGCACAGCAAAGCTTGCAACCTCAGAACTTGATACATTTTCCGCAAGAACAGTCTCAACAGTAGCCGATGCAACTGTCACAGACAAAAAGTGCAGGACAGACATTGAACTCTGCAGTGAGAGCTAACACTGGTGATGGAGGAAGTCCATTCACGCAGCATGGGACAAAGTTATATATGGACTAGGACAGATCACTGGGAAACCTGATGTGTTCTATCCTATCAGTGATACCTATCCCTCAAGAGGAACCAAGGGTAGATGTCGTTATAGGGGATAAAGAAAATTCCTTCCTAGTAGACACAGGACAAACACGCTCGTGTATACATGAAGGCAAGTTTTCCTTGGCCGGCGATGCTATAAATACTCAGGGCTTCACAGGAGCAACAAGTCGTGCTCCTTTTACAAATGAACTTCCAATCTCTATAAGAGAATGTGATATGAATGTGCCACTGTTATATTCAAGACAAACCCCAGTAAATATCTTGTGACGAGACTTAATGACAAAGTTAAACATGACAATCTTGTTCACGGAGAAGGTCATTGTATGTTCAACTCCAGGAATACATTATTTGAATGTATGCGAGATGATGAGAGCATACGCGGGACAAACAGCTATCCCATTGGAGCCAGAAATATTTGCATATGGAATGCGTGTGTTAGTGGCAGGGCTACCATGCCTTGCAGGCAAAACCATGAGAACCCCTGATGAGTTTCTATTTAGGCCAAGAATACCTAAGCATGAGGAAAAGGGACAAGTATTTCCCTTGGCAATGCACACAGCCATAGTGTGAGGCAAAATGGCATTGATCGATGGCTGCAAATATGAAGGCTGCACAGTAATCGCTGTTGAGGAAGGATACAGATTGACTGATGTCACTGATGACGATTTGTTTGATGAACAAACAAATGAGGAAGAAACAACAGTTGAGGTAAATCTTATCTTTTGGGTGAGGATGATCAAAAGAGAAGTGCCCCAGAGAATGATGCTGGCACAGAACCATCCTGAATATTTTGACGACGACATGGCCCAGGTGCCTGTCTCAGTGTGGACGACAGGCCCCTATGACATAGGCTTGCTGAAAGGAGTCGGAGAAGTAAGGACTAAATTGAAGCCAGGATCAATTTTACCAAAAGCACAACAGTATCCCATGTCTAGGGAAGCAGATGAAGGAATTTTCAAAACAATTTCTGCCATGATGGAACAGGGTATCTTAGTTACGTCAGAATCGTCATGCAATACCGCAGTGTACCCTATCAAAAAATGAAAGGGATGGTCTTGGAGACTAATTCAAGATTAACGCCTGATAAATGATATTGTGGAAGCCGAGTTCCCTCTAGTCCCTAACCCGACCACAATCCTATGTAATATACCCATTGAGGCCTGATATTCCACAGTGATTTACTTGAAAAATGCATTTTTCTCAATCCCATTGCACCAAGACTCACAAGAGTTTGTCATTTACATTCAGACAGATGTGTCTGAAAAACATGAGGTTGCCCCAGGGATACTGTGAGTCCCCATCAATTTTCAACAGAGTCCTGCAGATGGACTCAAGCAATGTTGCATTAGAGAATGTTGTCTTGCATTATGTGGACGACATCTTAATTTGCAGCACGACAGAGGAAAGATGCAGACATGATTCTATTCAGCTATTGACAATACTGACTGAGAAAGGATATAAAGTTGACAAAGAGAAGTTTCAATATTGTCAGCAAGAAGTGCTGTACATAGGCCAGCTGATCTCGCATGAGGGGAAAAGGGTATCCCCTGAAAGGGCTGAGGCCATACTGAACACAGCCAAGCCACACACCATAAAACAGATGCAGAGTTTTCTGGATCTTTGCAATTATGTCAGGGCATGGGTCTTTGACTACAACTCATATACCAAGCCCTTGTTAGAGGCCCTGAAAAAGGCATAGGTGACGAAAGAACAAATTGAATGGTCTAAGACCATGGAAGAAGGGTTTACTGAACTCAAGAGAGCCATTTGCACCGCATCAGGTTTAGGGATTCCCAATCATGCAGAGGAATTCTACTTGTTTTCACACACGAATGGCAGCATTATGAAGGCAGTATTCACACAGAGAATAACATTGGGGTACAAGCCCCTGGCATACTACAATGGGAATTTGGACCCTGTGATGAGAGGTCACTTCCTGTGCGAACAAAGTTTATCTGCAGCAGCGTTCGCCATAGAGAAGGCTACAACCATTGTGATGGGATGCTCGATGACATTGTACGTCGAGCATGTACTATTTGCCATCCTAGAGAAACCAAAGGGCACATTAACATCTCAGAGAGCTTCTGCTTATAAAGTGATCATATCGAATCCATCGATTAAGACTGCGCAAATTATGAAGCATTTTATGGTGAGATTCCCAAAGTAAAAGAAAATGCATTGGCAGAAGGAGAAATTGGCTTTGTTGACGATTCTTCGATAATTGATCAAAATGATAGGCAAAGATACACAAGGCACTGCTGTGGTGAAGCACATGGCAAATGGAGAATTTCGAGTTTTCATTAGTTCACGATTACCATCTCACTATTCAGCGCAAGCTGTAGAATTATTGGCATTGATACTCGCCATCGATGATTAATGCAGACCAGGAAGTGACGGGGTACAGTGACTCCGCCAATGTGTCAACAGTGCACGCAGGCCTAGCGCACTGGAAAGGGAGGGGCTACCTCAGAGCGGCCGGCACGCCAGTGCAGCATGCAGCCCTATTGGATAGGCTCATTAAGGCACTACAGCTCCTAGTGGGTATAGCGGTCGTGAAATGCACCACCCACATGAAGGGGACAGCTTTTATCTCACAAGGAAATCAAGCAGCAGACACAGAGGCCAAGCATATGGCATCCAAGGACGAAACGATAATGGATGTGGAAATAACTGATGTAAATGAAAAAATGATTGGTGCATGAAGTGAACCTGAGAGTTATAATAACATTGGGCAAACCCAGTTAATGGAACTCCAAGGGGAAGCACCACAGGATGAGAAGAACCTCTGTAAGCGTCAAGGGTGTTCTTTAAACCCCTCCGAAAGCTTGTGGTGACAAGACATCACTGGTAAACCAGTAATGCCTATAGCCCTGCTAAAACTAGCATTGGAACAATTGCATTATCCAGCTCACATGACAAAAAAGAATCTAGCAGGAACAATCGCTGAAGACTGGTTAATACTGAATTTAGCAGAGCACGTTGCATTTTTTATAGTGAACTGTATAATCTGCCAACAGTTCACGGCTGGGCATACGCTAAGAGTAATTAGAGGAGTCTTCCCAAGGCCCAATGGACCTTTACAGCACTTGCATGTTGATTATGTCGATATGATTTAAGTATATAACGGGTACAGGTATCTAATTGTTGTGGTGTGTCCATTCTCTAGATGGATAGAAGAACGTCCATGCACACACCCAGACTTTACATGTACGGCCACATTTCTGGTGAGAGAGGTATTTCCCAGGTGGGGAGTATGTGAAGTCATGAGGTCAGATAATGGGGCTCACTTTGTTAACGAAGTTTTTGAACAGATTAGCTTGTTGAGTGGTATAAAGCACAAGTTCTCGTCGGCGTTACACCCGCAAGCTAATGGGATATGTGAGAAGCTCAACGGCTTGTTAAAGGAAAGGATAGCCAAGTTGAAGCTTACTCTAAAGAAGGGACAGCTACATTGCCTTCCATTGGCACTGTATGCACTCAGAAACCAGCCTGGTTCTGACCATCATCTTACGCTGCACTAAATAGCAACAGGCAGAAGGATGCATACTCCACTGACACCCCGAAATAGAGCTAGATGTGATGCCCAGCCAACGAGAGAAATCTTAGGGTCTGAAATGCAAAATTACTTGAATTGCATGACATCTTGTCTTACTGTAATTTCAGGACAGGTGCAGCGATGACAAACAGGGTGCAGGGCAGCACAGAACACAGGAGGAGATTCTACTGCAAACTCAGTTTAGAGTTTATGTGTACCATCAATCATCTCTGGAGACACGGTCCTGGTAACAAATCACACAAGAAAGAAGTGTGACGAGCCAAGGTTCAATGGATCCTTCACAGTGGAAGACATCACTCCATCTGCAGTCAAGCTACAAGGAAGGAGAGCTTGGATCTTTCTGGATGACATCAAGCCATACATCGGAGAAGGCCCCCCTGCATGCGCCCCAATGCATAGAGACTACAGACAACGGGGAGGAACTGCAGCACATGCAGACGAGATGCATGACGAGGAAGAAGGACGCATGACCAGTAAAGCAAAGGCAAAGAACGTTTGTGCAAGGTTGTGGTTTAATTGTGGGCATTCCCTCTATGCAAAAGAAAAAAGGGGATAAGGACATAAAAACGGACACTCTGTGCATCCTAGTTGCAGGGTGAAGAAGAGAACTGCATGTATAAGGCACAACACAGGTTATTGACTTAGAACTTTGGACTGAGGCACACTAAAGCCTAGATAAGAAAGGGATATGCCAAATTTTGATCGGGGACACACGGATTTGAAGAAAATACAGTATTCAGATTCATTCTATACAGGAGCATTGTTTGGACTTATGCTGTCCCACATCAGCGACATCACTAAGGACATTCTGAACTATTTTGACCTAGTCTTGAGGGCATACCTGTCACTAGTGGGAAGGCTCACTAGCATCACTGAATTTCTTCAAGACCCAAAAAACGAAAAGAAAATGAGGCTGCTCACCGTGATCGCCGAGCAGTTCCTTCTACTTCCAGAATACAGAGAGGAAAAGACAAATGTCCAAGCAGAAGAAGGAGCGAATAGGCTTGTCCGCGTGCTATTCTTTCGCTTAATTAAAGACTGTCTAGATCTTGTCGGGAGACACACTGACATCTTGACATTTCTTCGAGAAGCAGCAAACACAGAATGCTTGAGTATAATCCTAAACAGAATTATAATCCAAATTCCTCTCCACACACATCGGGATTGCAGAAACTGCTCACAGTGAGCGAGGGCCGAACAGTTCCAAACTTCAGCAAGGGCAGGACAAATGTCCCTGTCACCAGAAGATAGCAGACTGGTGAGCATGTGTTTTTTTGCCTAATTGAGGACTTTCCAGAACTTGTGGGGAGGCCCATTGGTGTTGACGTCCTCACTTTCATCAGAGACCCAGCCAATTCTGCACAGATTAGCATGCTCTTGCATGGTATTGTGATGCAGGTTTAACTTTCTAATCATCAGCAGAATTATCTGAGAAGATTTTAAAACTTTCCTCTGAGGGACAGATCAAGAAGGTATTGCCAGAGACTTCATTCTTGTTTATACTGACAAGACACAACATGTGGTCTGGAGTGAAGCAGATAAGAGGCACCGACTGGGAGCTTGTGTATTTTGAACACGCACAGTAAAAAAACTTAGAGCTTATTGCCTTAATTGACATTTTTTGAATACAGAAAAGAGAACTGTATCCAGAGACAATAGACACTCCATTGTCCAAGCCGTGAAGAAAAATTGTTTCAGTACCTGCAACTGACAAGCAGAACCCAGGGCTATTGTTGCATAGAATATATATGTTAACGTTAGTCTTTTTCCTTAAATGATAGAGATGGGAAATCAAAGCAGGAGCATCGTCATCCCTCAGGAGGAGAGACATGATCATTGCTCCAGAACTAAGTGCTGCCGCCTTACCTACAGGGGCATAATGTATTTATGCATTGTATTCATCATTGTTTTATTGTCACTAACGATTCGAACTGCATTTTTCATTGGTACACAAAGTGTTCCGATTCCAGTGCACCCACCTAATGATGTACGCATGACACCTACAAAAGCACCCAGACCCTTTATAGGGATCCCAGTTCCTAGAAGGTCTGACAAAGGAGTCAGTGAACTTGAAATGGATGTGATTAGCAATGACACACATGCAATGACAGGCACGTTGAAAAGCCGGAGACAGGGTCGGCAAAGTAAGAATGAAATAATGTTACTGACAACCACGTGCATGCAAACGATGAGTGCACACACACCAGGTCTAGTGTCAATGACTGCAGAACCACAGGCCAAAGAAAGGGAGAAGGTTGGACAACCAACTAGGAGAAGCTATCCTACAAGTGAAATGAAAAGACACATGGGGAAAGCTAAACTATTAAAGAGACAAAAGGAGTTGAAGAAGAAACCAACTGAGACAACATTGATAAGCACCCCTGATCTGACACTGAGAAGGGCAAGTGCAAGCCCAGCTAAAATCTCATGAGGACAGATGATAGCAGAATCAATATGGCCGTCTATATCCAGAGCCAGGAAAAGGCAAGAGGAAAAAGAAAGTATTGCCAGACTTTTGCTTACTCAATTGGTACAAATTAAGAGGCCCGCATCATGGATTAAGGTACCTGAGAATCCTCCAGCAAGAAGAAGCCATACAGAGGTGTTCAAGGACGTAGTTATAGCAAACTACATGAAAACCCTGAGAATCAAGAGAAGCATTCAAGGAGATGACAGTGAACTAAATGACTACTTGGACAGCACAGCACACTTGGGAAATAACATTTGGTACCAGCATATGAAAGAAGTTGGAAGACAGAATTCAGAGGAGGAATGCTTTGTTTGTGCCCTCCTACCTTACAGCATCGGAAAGCGAAAGATCTTCGTAGCTGTGGAAATTGATGTCCAGACAGAACACTGTCTATCACACGTAGCAATGTGCAAGACCAGATGCCAGTTCATGGGTAGTGATGCCCCACTGAAATGGACAACCAAAGCAACTGATCCAAATGAAGACGATTATGTCCAGGACATAAAGACAAGGAACAATGGAAAGACAAAGCACATTGTGATCAGATACGAGAAGCCTGGAGTTAAAGGAGCAGAAATTAAAAGAGAAGCAAACCAGAAACTAAACGTCCAAGGAAAAACTCCAGAAGAAGCTCAAAGCTGGAAGAACAGAGGCCAAATGCAGATTTGGGGAAGAGTGCTTTCACCAGACGGATGGGAGAAAGGAGTGGTGATCTGCAGAGCATGGATGGTCTTCGGTCACTACGAGCCCACCATCAACATAGTGCGAAATGGATGGAAGCCATTATAGCCAAAACTTGCTAAATTACTGACATGAGTCAAAGACAGGGTAGGACCCTTGCAGATAGTGCCATTCGAAAGCCCAAAATTCTACTTCAGGAATAATGGCACAAGAAGAATGGGGAGAATCAAAACTGTGGATGAGTTTTTGACGCCCCAGGAATAGTACATGGTACCGCAATGATCATGCATCATTATTGGGCATGTGGATCCAAAGCGTATATCAGACTGCCGAGAAACTGGGGAGGTATATGTACAATAGTGAATGTCCATGTTCCAGCATTGGTGATTCCAAAGAGTGATCTGAATATTGACAGTTTCCCGAAAGCAGATGCTCACCTGAGGAAAAGGAGATCTGTGGAACTGATGAATACAATAAAGCGAGAGAATTACTTTTTCGGCTAAATCAGAAGAAGCTTTTCATGCAATCCCGTATGAACACAGACTATTCAGCCTAACCTTATCTGTGTTCACAACAATTTTTATGCCATAAGTTCAAGTTGGAGCAAATACTAAATGGTTGCAGATAACAAGATGGGAGTTACTACAAAGCATCAACACGACCATAAAAGGATTCAACGCAATCAAAGAAGAGTTGAGGGCAATCCGACTAATGACTCTCCAGAATAGATATGTCCTTGACATGATCACAGCTATGGATGGAGGTGTTTGTGCAAAAATGGGAGAGTCATGTTGCACATTTGTACCGGCTCACGACAAAGAAAATGGAACGTTGACAGAGGCCATAGGTATCCTGACAAAACTATAGAATAAAATGATTGATGAAACTGACAAAGTGGACGATGACAGTTGGTTTGGAGCACTATTCTAATGGGTTCCACAATGGATGGCAGATGCATTCAAATTCCTAGGATCCCTGCTAGTGATGATACTGCTCGGATTCTGTGTTATCAAGATAATAATCCCTCAGTGTCTGAAAGCTACGAAAAAGGCCATAGGGATGAAGTTCATGATTGATGTCGAACCAGGATGGAAGCCGAAAGACCTGACTGATGAAGAAATAAGAAACTTTGTGAAAGCTAGCATTCATGCGCCAGAAGGAACAAAATTTCAGTATCCAAGGAAACACAGAAACTATGTATAAAGATGGATCTATTGTAGCCCAAATGGACAATGTCAACTAATGACATGGAACAAAGAAACAATGTCAACTAATGACATGGAACACGTAAGAACAGCAGGAAGCTTGAAGGGAGTCATAAAAAATATGGACCACAAAGAGACATTTCTTCAGACCTTCATGTGTGGACCCTGAAGGCGAAGTAAAAGTGGACCCCGAAGACGAAGTGAAGGTAAACACAGAGAATGCAGGAAAGATGGATACAAAAGAAAAGGTGAAAGTGTTCAATGAATCACCCAGAGGGGGGAGTGAGGAGGAGGTCCAAAGCACAACCCACACTCCAACTGTCCATTTTGAAGTACCAGGAACGTTCACACCGAAATATGTGACGTATGATGAACAAATAAACCAGCAAAGAGCCGCAGTGGGGTTCTGTCCAGTACCTATCAGAAGAACAGCACTTGTTGAAGTACCAACACCTACGAAAACGTGGACAGTAAGGTACCCATTGAGGAAACCCTATCGACAAATGAAACAGAATGAAGATTGTCAGAATGCAATGCTTGAAGAAGTTGAGAAAATCCTAAAGGAAGACGAATGGTGACATCACACAAACCCGGACTGACTCACATATAGAAGATATGACGACCTGCGAATGACAAAAAGAGACGAAACACCATGGATAAGGACATCATGAACCTAAAGTGAAGTAACAATGTCAAATTTAAGAAGCTTATACCATAAACACGATGAAGATAGTCGGCCAATTTATACGTGTACATATGCTTGGAACCGCAAAAAGGCTAAGGGAATCGTGCAGCTTGCTAGGCTTAGTAGTAAGGTAGATTGCGGCAAGTGCCACCTATACATATCTACCTCAAAAGGAGCATTTTATATAAGAATACTTCCATTGTGGACAAGAGCAGAAGCTACCAAATGTTACTAAAGGTCTCAGGAAAAGAGCCCCTGCGCAGGTAACCCCAAAAACTAAAGACAGAGAGAAACTCAGACGTATGCAAATCGTGCCAAAAAGCCAAGGTCGTATCGGCTGATATAAACCGACAGTTGATACAATTAATGAAGCAGAAGGCAGGAGGTGGGCAAAACTAAAATCAAATACACGAATTACATGGAGAATGAGACGATTTTACGGTGTCTGAATCACGTGACCAGCCAAGCGAGAAGAAATTGAACTTTCACACCTAAGCGTGGCTGAGTGCCATGCACAGATATCAAAACTTTTCCAGACAGAGATGCAGTCTCGAGGCCAACCACAAAGAAATAAATTGACACATGACCACTGAGGTGATGATTGATTGTAGCAATAATTGGAGGAAGGCTGGGGGAGCAGGCGAGCACCCTGCAGCTGGCCGGCTATTCTGCACGCTGCTAAGCTAGTGGAACAGTATGAGTGGAGTTGGTGCCAACCCAATCATAGTGGACCAAGTAATCTAGGGTGCTATAGTTAGTAGAACCAATGATACGTCATACTTTTAGTGACGTCCACAGTAGCCATTTTGAAGGAAGGACTTAGATGCCCCACCTGACAATGTTTATCCAATCCCCTCACTCTGTTACCATATACAGATATAGTACCATTATTAAAGTTCCCTTCCTAGAACCAATAGAATTGCATGCAACATTTTAAGCGTTACGCGTCAGTGATGACAGGTTTTTAGTATAAATGATGTGTTTTTATGAAATGTGTTGGAGTTGTTGAAGCGAGAAGGAAGATCAAGCAACAGCTGATGTTCATGAACTCCCCGTTTTTTGTACTTGTCATTAAACAGACTCCCTTTGCCAAACCATTGAGTTGTCATTATTTATTTGATGCTAGAGTATTAATCTGCATCCCCATCCATCTCACGGGTGCTGCTACTTATCTTAAAGTGCTATTGGGCAACACCCAGCTTTATGGGCCGGTTGGGGTCCTAGTGCACAGGATGATTCCTCTTCTTCCTTCAATAGATATTGTTAGTTCATCAAATAGGATCAATGATATCCTTGGTTGGGTTGATTTGCTACAACTTATAAGATTCAAAGAAACGCAGCTTCTTGATATCAGCATTTCTCAGCTCTCCTTTCAACACCTTAGATCATAGTTTGTATCTTTCTCAGGATAACTTCACATAACTTCTACTTCCGTATGATTTTCTCCCATGCCAGGCTTACTTCAATAAAGATTCACCATGCAGGTTTACTCGCCTACTCCACAGCTTTCCACAATCAACAGTGCTTCTGAAGTTCTAGATCTACTGACAACCAAAAGTTCACAACAGCTTCAGCAGTTTGCAGTTTTATGACTTCAACAACTTTTCCGAAAAGACAAGATTCAACACTTTATATAAGCAATGCACTTCTTCTTCTGAACATTCACCTTCCATAGGGGCAGCCTCTTTGCCACTCTTGTCTTCCTACAACACCAATAACCAAGTACGTTTGACTTTCCTCCTTTTGGAAATGTGAGTTTTTATACCAGCTTTACATTTTATGGAACAATCACAAATCAACAAGCTTCACCTTTGAGAACATTTCATTTGCCCCTTTTCATCCTTTTGGCTATATTCATTTAAATATATGCCTTATTGTTAATCTCTTTTGGCTTGGGCAATGTTTGTATAATTCTTGGCTTTGGACAATGCTTATATGTTCACTGAAACGTACAATCTTAAAGTTTGGTCACTTGGTTTAAATGCTATAATGTTTTCTGCTGCTTTATAAATGATTCTTCAGTTAGCTTTCACTTTAGAATCACTTTTAGACATACACGATTGGTATTTAAGCTGTTTTCTTTAGTTTGGTATTCAAATAATATTAGTGAAGCAGTTTTTCTCATACGCGGTTGTTGCTTTTGTTGCCTTCTTTTGTCGACCATCGAACAGTCAGGTTTAAAACAATTTCACTTGCACACGAGTGACTCGTTCTTGCTACTGTTGCCTGCCTTTAATAAGCAAAAGGGATTAGAGCGCTTTGCAACACTCACCGGCTTCTTTCTTTGCCTTTTATCCCTTTGCATGCCACAGGACTTCCACTGCTCTGGCTTTTCTTGAATGGACACAATTCCTCGCTGAAGTTGCCTTTGTTCCCACCAATTAATCTCAGATCTCTACTGGCCCCTGAGATTCTGTGGTGCATACCAGCCCCCAGCACTGGTCTCCTGCATGCTTCCTGCTGCACAGTCTCTGCTATTCAGTTCACATGGGGGAAAGATTTCCTTTTTCCTGCTTTCTGTTGCACAATCTCTGCACTTCAGATTTAGGAGGAAAAGGACCCTCTCAGGACCGGCAGCTGGAATCTGCCCTGCAGTGGTCCTGGCTCACACACTCTTTCTTCCACCTTCTGCACCAACGACGTGCATGCTGCTGCTTTATCCTTCTGCTGCTCCTACTCCTGCTGCTACTAATGGCCTGAACCTGAGGGGGCCTTTTAGTCTCTCTGCCTCCCAAGGGTGTGGGTCATTTGCCTGAACAAGCTGACCACTCCTGCAACATTGCTCTTGAGCCCTCTTCCTCATCTCAGTACTTAGGGAATTATGGGACTTGAAGTCCCCAAGAACAAAATTAGGTTTTCTTATTTCTTCTACTCTACAATAAGCCATTACAAGTGTGGGATTTTGGGCAAAATTAAACAAGGGGGTTTCCCAGTATTTCTGACCTGTTCCCTTCACCCCTGTGTGATATTCCCGTAGAGCAGCACCCCCAGGGTCGGGGCCTGAAAGCATTTGCCTTTCCCTGGCCACATGAGAAGGTCCCAGTCCAGATTATTTGGGGAATCATTGGTGATTCACAACACAGTGCTCTGGGGTGGGTCATCCACCTCATCCCGAACATCATCCATAATTTCAGAATTGCTAAACCTCTTTCCCTTATACACAGCTTGTAAATATGTGGGCATGTGTTGCATGACAGAATTAAAAAAACTGCCCTCCAGGGGCAAGGCATTGACCAACTTCCATGCGGTTTCGCAAATCCATTCTGTGTTATATATATATATATATATATATATATATATATATATATATATATATATATATATATATATATATATATATATATATATATATATATATATATATATATATATATATATATATATATTTATATATGGATTTCAGTCTTATACCACGGAAGGGACTTGCACAGATGCGTGAGCGGAGTGTCTCCCATGATGGCATGTCGCTATTCTTACTGCCCATACTTACCTGACCTCAAACCGAGGATTTTGTACACAAAATGGTTACACTTTATTTTTACAATCTCTTATCAACAACAAATGCTATATTATCAAAGTTTCAACACTCTCCAAACCTTTCCACAAGCCAATCTGCCTTCACCACAGCCAATTGTGGTGTTCACCACAAATGCCACACACACACAAAGCTCTGCCCTTAAGGCCAAACCAAAAACTCGACGTATTCATAAAAACACAAACCACAATCAAGCTCACCTTTCGCCCCCACTTCGGGTCAACTCCTCACCCTCCATTTATTACCTTGCACCTAAAAGATGAACTCTTCGCATCACTCCTCCACTGTCTCTGTGTCCATTACCATGGGCAAACAAAACTTCTCCTGTCTCTCCTCCAAATCTTATTCACAACTTCCTACCTGTGGGCATCCCTCTATACAACTTAATCTCATTCTTTTCACTGGCGCAAGTAATCTCACTATAGGGTAAAACATACGAGTGCACTCTCAAAACATCACAATACCCCAAAAAGCCCCACAGCCGTCTTCCTGCCTAACTTCGACAAGGGATCTGTCATAAATAATCTTCTGCCTCAACTGCGACACTGTAACTGTCTTCTCTTAAATAACCGCCAATCGGGGTGAAACTCCTTCTTCTGTGTCCCTGGACACAGGATAACCCATTTATTTCTTTGTTTTTGTATACCTTTTTATTTTTTCTTATCTCTAAACTCTACATTCCGTCTTGGAGTTTAAGGCATTCCCTTCTGTAACCCTGGCTACAGCTAAACTCTCATAAATAATCACTATATCACATTCCCCACAACTTCCCCCCAAAAATCTTCTAAACACATAAACAGCCCCCTTCCCTATTTTGTTTGTCAGATTAATGCTCTCAGACTTACATCCGTGGGTCAGCCAAAGCCTTCATAACCACTCCTCCCACAATCTGCCACTCCACGTTCTGGCCTGCAGGGTGTCCTATGGGGAGCAGGCAGGAATTTTACCAGGGGGGGCTCCTGACGACTGCCTCAGTTCATGCGTGATTAGGGACCTGATCCTCATGGGCCTTGGCACAGTGCTTCAGGTACACAGCGGGAAAAAAACAGTAAATCAGTGAGGGCATTGGTTAACCATCCTCTGCTACCACATGAAATGATGGGGAGGAAGACCCCTGTGGATAAGCAAGATAACAGGCCTGGGAAAATCCCATGCACAAAAATAGAAGATACCATAAGTATGATCAACTCCTGTTTTATTTAACAATACCCATGTAAAACAGGGACAGCATGAACATAGGCAAATCTCTGCGACTCTTATCAGCTTCAAGCTTAGCAAAACCCAAAATGGGTCAGGACATCATGACTTGTCACTTTACAAAAACCTAAGGTGTGAAGAGGTTGGTTAAGGGAAAAAACTATGTATACTTAATATAGGGGTTAGTGGGATAATTGGTCAGGCACTATCTACTTACTCTGCCTGAGACCACCTCCCAAGTTGCTACAGGTAAGAATATGTCATCTCTAGAATCTGCCACTGGCACAGTGTGTAGGGCAACGTGGACAGCAGATAGTGATTTTTCAGTGGTGGCTTTCTCGGTTTTGGCACTTTGGAATGTTACCAGAACATAAGCACAATAGGGGGTTGTAAGAAAGGCTCCAAGCTGTTACTTGCCCCAAAAAGGTTACCATTTCATACTCTCTAGGCCATGGACCAGGACACCTAGCTTTCAATATTGGACTACCTTGTATTGTTTGTCCCGAGAACTGGATGGGAGCCAAGGTCTCTGTCTGTCTATATCTGGTTCTAATGAATAGGCATTGTCCTCCACCTGTGAGTCACTTGTGTGGAGACCGCAATTTGATTATCCTGCTCAGCATTTATGAGGATTTTTGCCCTTTTCACTGAGGGTGCTGTTACTTCTCTTGGCCTATACAAACTGCTTCAAGTTACTTGCCCCTCAATATCACTTCTCAGTTGGTGGGAATCTGATCTTGCAATATTATTTATTTCTTTACTATTCTAAGAAGACTGTGTCTCACCTCTGGGAACTGGTAACGTCTATACGTTTGGGTGCTGATACAGGCCTTTGTTCCTTGTGCAACCTTGGCAGGTATATGCTCTCTATTGTCTGGGCTGTTCAGCTTGGTTTTTCTGCTAACTCAGTGAGCCAGGTGCCCCTGTAACCTCACAAAGTCTCCTCTGTCTTCCATGCACTCACATGTGGCTGCGCCGACCATCTTGGGTTGCATGGCCACTCATTTTAGTTGCGTTCTGCATTAAGCAAGCTTATGTGTGTTCTTGTGTGTCTTGCGTTTCAGCGTAAAGCAGGAGTATATGTTCTCTAACCTAATCGATGGAAGCATGTTCTTTGTGTCTAAGTGTGGTTTGACTTATTGTTTGTGCATCTTCATGATGGATGCGTATGTGCTTTGTGTTTAATTCACCTACATGTGTAAGTATTCAGCAGTAATGTCATGTGCTTTCATCAACCCTATTCACAGCTTGTTCATGTCCTTGATAGCCTGCATGTTAAGTGCTTCTTCGACCTCTGTAGGGTAGGGTCGGTAGGGTTGTCCCAGAGAGCATCGTCTCTCCTCTCTGCACTTTGGTGGTGGGGATGAGTCAGAGAGCACCAGTGATGTACACCTGCCATTTCTGTAGCATCGTGACGGCGAAGGGGCCCGGCGAAATGAATGACACATTAATTTGTCTCTCTTCAAGAGCGTGGCATTTCATCATGGGAGACACTCCCCTTATGTACCTGTGCAAGTATCTTCCGTGTAATGAAACTACAGTTTCCAATTATAATGCAGAATGGCCTCATGAGAAAGCAGGCAAAATGGTTAAAGCCTGGCCCCAAGAAGGCAGTCTTTTGAAAATCTGTGCTGCATCACATGACCACATATTTACATGCCGCAAATAAGGGAAAGAAGCTACGGAATAGACCAGCCGTTTTAGAGCTGTGGAAATTGTTTGGAGACAAGGTGGAGGGTTCACCCCATAGAGAGTGGATGCTTTATCAGTATGTAGGGGAAGGCAATGCACCCATGGCTCCTCCTCGGAGCACTGATCCACCAAACAAAGGGCAACGATTTTACTAATGGAAAGAATTAAAAGAAGCGTCAGGCTATTCTAATCTGCATATCCGCCTCCCGCGTATAGTAGTGAAGATGCAATAAATGGAGCCAAGTTAAATAAACAGAAATCAGTGTCTATTTGTGATGAGTACAAGGAGTGCTGCCAGTTGCAGGCAAAGCTAACAGAGATTTAGGAGGAGATGAAAAAACAGAAAGGGAGATAGGGTGACAAGGAAGGGACGGTGATTTGCCTGAATGAGTGGGTGGGAGGACACATATTACTTAAATTAGACCAAAGGAATACAGATGATTCTAAAAACAAGGAAGGGAAGTTAGAAAAGAAGGAAGAAGAAGCACGACAGAGAAGGAAGGTGGAAGAGGAATAAAGAGCATGGGGAAACATACTGGAAAAAGCAGAAAAACAGGAAAGAAAGTATAGGGCAAACAAAAAGAAGAAGAGATGAGAAGGAAGTTAAAGGAAAGAGAAAAGGAGAAGGGGAGAGAAGACAGGAAAAGTGTGAGAAAGCAAAAGGAAGAAAAGGAAAGACAAAAGGAAGGAGGTGAGAAGTGAGCATGGGAAATAGAAGAAAAGGGAGAAAGGTAGTGAGGAAGGAGTCAAGAGAGATGGCAAAAGGAAGTGCAAAGACTTGTTAAAGAGCATGTACGTCAAAGAAGAGAGAAATGTGAAGAATGGAAGCAGGAAAGAGAGAGGAGCTGGGAGAGAGACAGTTTAGAGAAATGGAGGAGATCATGAAAACTCATACTCTTTCAGGTGAAGATTTGGGAGCAGCGATAAGGAGGAGGATCGGTAACCTGTATAGAAGCAGGAGTAACAGTGGTTCTATTTGTAGAGTGAAAAGGATTGTAGTTGGATCTCCGCCAAGGGGGAACTGAGCCTATTGAAGAAAACACTGAAGGCACTGTACAGGAAAAACAGTCTAATACAACACATTTTGAGTATAGAGGGGACGAAGAAAGTGAGGATGATTGTGAGATGATGGGGCCAGACGATTAAGGGGAGAGGGAAAGTAAGGAGGCAGAGAGCCACACACGGACCCTCCTCAGTGCCTCACGTGGCTAGTAAGATGCACAGAGACAGCCTAGAAAGGAAAATAGAGTGGTCCGATGTGGAAGAAACAGGAGGGAAAAAGCCAGTCTATAAGAAGATATCCTATGAGAGCATTGCCAGGATGAAAGAGAGCATGATGGGTGCCTTCACAAAAAAAGCACATAGATGAACGTGAAAGTACTGCAGAACTCACGCTATACCCATTGCTAGAAAAGGGAGACCGTGCCCGCAATACATACCATTGTCACAAATGGATAAGGGTACTTTGAGATGTACATTGCCAACGTTGACCTCAGTGGTGGGATAATGGATGTATAAACCAGTAAGAATGACAGCGGGAATGATGTTAGCAGTGGGGGACATAAAAAGCTTGCTCACTGCAGCTTTTGAACACATTAGTGGGGATGGAAACGAAGCGATGGCCAGAGATTCAGTTGACTATAGTCCACCATTGTCGGTTGTGACACGAGAAAGCCAGAAATATATGTGAGGAAGGAAAGCTAGAAGAAGTGAAGTTAGTTCAGAAAAAACGGTTGAAGTTTTCAGTGTAAGGGGCCATATTGACAAGTGGAGAGGGAGTGGTTATACAAGACACGTAGCACAGTCAGGCAATGGCTGGGGCAGGCATTACCGGGAGGGAAAAATACAATCACTGGCCATGGGGAAGAGGGGGCATACCCCGAGGAAGAGGGGTTGCATTCCCAGCTCTGCAGGGAGGAGGGTTTGTTGGGGGACCGCCTAGATGTGGAGGACCACCTCAGCAACATTGGACGTTTGGGAAAATGGGACACAACTCCTGGGTATGTCAAAGCAGTGGGGAATGAAACAGAATTGGCAGGACCCAAGAGGGAGGACCACCTACTCTCCATCATACAGTACAGATCCACCCAACTATTATGCCCAAAATCACACACAGTTTCAGACATATGCGACACAAATGCAACCCGCACATCATGCACCAATGCAAGCACAACAACCACAGCAAGCACCCATACAGACACAGCAACCACAGATACAAACACAAGCCTGAATAAAACAGAATACAGTGGCAACTTGGAAGAGAGGTACTGGAGCACAGACAACTACACCTAGAATGGGGAATGTGACTGTAGTGGGAGGGAATCCTTTAACTGGGACAGCAATGAGCCTATACCCACAATGAGACAGCTCGCAGACTGACTTGACGTATTCAATCCTATCTGTTACACCCCCCAACCCACTAGAGGAGCCCTGAGTCAGCGTGACCATAGGTAACACAACATTTTCCTTCCTTGTAGATACAGGGGCGACCAGATCCTGTGTTAGGGAGGGGAGATACCCAATATCAGGCATTGGCATGAATGCACAAGGTTTATCTGGGACTACAAATTTGGTTCAGTTCACTGACAATTTTCCTATTACTGTAGGAGAACATGATCTGTCCATGCCACTATTATACTCCCGCCAGACACCAGTCAACATAATGGGAAGGGACATGATGAGTAAACTCAAAATGACCCTCTCATTTACTGACCAGGGGATAGTGTGCTCCACTCCAGGGATTCATTGCAAGAATGTATGAGAGTTTGTATTATTGTTTTGAGGTCATAGAGCACAAAGTGGCGTGCCCATGGACCCTGAAGTATTTCAATATGGTGTGAATCTCCTTCTAGCATGGCTTCCAGGGACACAAGGTAAAATATTGCGGCTACCTGCAGAATTTCTATTAAGGCCAGAGTTTCCCAAGGATGAAGAGGAAGGTCATGTGTTCCCACTAGAATTGCAAACAGTCATAGTGACGGAGGAAAAAGTGATTATACACAGAACTGTTGACAAGGGAAAAGCATGGCGAGCAGTGAACACCCTATGTGGTCGACACAGACGACTGACTTGGCAGATGAAGAGTTGCTCCAAGATGATGAATCAGATGATGAGGTGGTGTTTTTCATAAGCCTCACCATTTGGGTGAAAATTGACAACAGGGAAGTACCACAGAGAATGGCATTGTAAAAAAGACACAGACATTTCGCCAAGATGATTTGGCACAGGTGCTGAGTGCACTATGGACCAGCAGTCCCTATGACATTGGCCTTTTGAGGGCTTTAGGTGCTGTCAAGATCGAATTAAAACCAGGAGCAATCTTGACAAGAGTGAAACAGTATACCATGTCCAAAGAAGCAGACAAAGGTCTTTTTGAGACAATTTCCATGTTAGTGCAACAGGGGATATTAGTGCCATCAGAGTCCCGGTGTAACATGGCTGTGTAACCAGTGAATAAAGCAAAAGGGGGTTGTGGAGATTCCTTCAGGATTCACGCCCCCTAAACAATATTGTTGATGGAGAATTTCCATTAGTTGAAAGCCCAGCTATGATATTATGCAACACCCACCCAAAGCTAAACATGTCACAGTGATCAATTTGAAGAATGCATTTTTCACAATCCCACTTCATGAAGAGTCACAAGACCTGACCTGTTGACATATAGAAATAAAAGTCGAAACATTCAAGGTTACCTCAGGAGTACTGTGAGTCCCTGTCGATGTTCAACAGGATCCTCCAGGTGGACTTAGATGCACCAAATACACTGAACATTATGACGATATACACCATGTCAGGGAGGGAGTACTTTACATTGACACTTCCTCATCAGTTGACCAGATTTCAGTAGAAAGGCACACTCGGACTGCAGTGGTAAAGTAAAAACGAAATGGCAACTTTGAAGTAGTGGTAAGTGCGAGATTGCCCTTAAATTTCTCAGCACAGGCAGCAGAATTAATAGCACTTATTTTAGCTCTAGAGATACATGGGGATGAGGACATCACAGTCTATTCCAACTCTGCCTTTGTGACATCGACAGTAGATGAAGGGCTGTCACATTGGAAAAGGCATGCCAGTGCAGCACACACCCCTATTGGACAGGTTTATAGCAGCACTACAACTTCCATCTGCCATTGCCATGGTGAAGTGTGCAGCCCACACTAAAGGGGAAGACGTAATTTCCCATGGCAACGAAGCTGCCGACCCAAAGGTAAAAAAAGCAGCATACTTTCCTGAAATGTATGAATTCGATACACCACTGAATAAGTAGACAGGAACGCGCAATATGGCAATGAAAGAAGGCTTTAATTCCATGCCCATTACACAGATAATAGAGCTGCAGGGACATGCACCAACAGAAGAACAGGAGCTGAGAAAGAGGAGGGGGTGCTCAGTATCCTCCACAAATGGAATGTGGCAACAGGACAGCACCGGAAAACCGGTTATGCCCCCTGCATTACTCAAAATAGTATTAGGACAGCTTCACTAACATGCTCACACAACATGAGTTTTGCAGCTCAGATTGTGGAAGACTGGTTCACCCCCATCCTTGCAGAGCATGTTGCTGCTTTCATTTTAAATTGTGTTGTACGTAAAAGGTTTATGGCAGGGCAAATGCTGCGAGTAGTGAGAGGAGCAATACCATGTCCTACTGGAACCTTCCAACATTTGCACATCAACTATAGAGATATTCTCCAAAGCTTTAACAGCTACACGTACATGCTGGTACTCGTATGCCCTTTCTTCTGATGGATCAAAGCCGGTCCATGTACACACACCAATACCACATGTGCTGTAAAATTCCTTGTGCGATAGGTTTTCCCATGATGGGGCATGTGCAAAGTTCTTGGGTCTGACAGTGGCCTGCATTTTGTCAATGAATTGTTTGAGGACATAGCAATCCTACTGGGGATTAAGCATAAATTCTCTTCCGTTTATCACATGCAGGCAAACAGATCTGTGAACGCCTGAATGGCCTGCTCAAAGAGAGAGTAGCCAAATTAAAAAGGTCTCTAAAAAAAGGATGGCTTTATTGCCTGACTCCTCATGAGCGGGTGACAGGACCCCATATGTGTATACCTCTTGCTCCTCCCAATAGAGTGCAGACTGATGCCCATAGTGCTGCTGCTATTCTAGCATCTGACAAGCAGGTGTACTTGCCTACGATGATGGCTAGTGTCTCTTTTATATCTAAACAGCTTTGTGGCCGGCAGGGGAGGTCGAAAAAGAATGATAAAGATGACCAACAGTTTGACACACAGACTCTGCTCCAACCCCTTGCCCTCAACCCTGGGCACTTTGGTTTTGTAAATATTTTTACATCAAACCCTGCTAAGGCAAGACCCCTCTGCCACCAGTCCCAGATGTTGAAGCTGAAGAAGAGGAAGAAACCAGAGTCCAAATGCGGTCCCTTACAAGGAGCAGACAACAAACGATAGGGAATTAATGTACACACATTGGGCCTCATTATGACCCAGGCGGTAAGGGGTTACTGGCCCCGTAAAAGGTGGCGGCGCCGTTAACCCCTTACCGCCAAATTATGAGGTCCCTTTGCGGGTCCCTACCTTAACGGCTGGTGTTACCAGCCGTTAAGGAACGGGCCCGCAAAGGGACCTTGGAGGCAATTATGGTACCACAATTTGCTACAAAGAAAGAAAAATCTGTAACAGAAAACTGTCAACGGTACCCAAATATCATCAGGACCTGTGACGCAATGCACAGCACAATGGCCACCGGGAAAACATTGCCTTTGACCTTATCAGTGCTTCCCAGTTCCCAGTGATTTTGGGGATACCCTGGTTGGAGGCTCATAATACTCATATCGATTGGCGTGCAAAAAGTCTGACCTTCTCAGAAGACTTTGCACACTCATGCTATAAGGTGGAAACACCATCCAGAAAACCAACAAGACCCAAAGAGGTGGCTCTGGGCCTAATGGGCACCCTACCAAGTGAATACCAAGACTACCAGGATGTCTTCCAAAAGGAAGAGGCAAATACCCTGCCTCTCCACAGGCCTTACGACTGCCAGATCGACCTCATAGCCGGCGCACAGATTCCCTGCAGTCGCATCTAGGTGCTCATCGAACAAGAAAATCTCCACTTGAAAATGTATCTGGATCAATATCTAGCAAACGGCTTTATTCGCCCCTCCAAATCTCCTGCGGCATCACCTCTCTTCATTGTGCCCAAGAAGGAAGGGGATCTATGGACTTGTATTGATTATCGAGCACTGAACCAGGTGACTGTAAAGAAAACTGTGCCCTTTGCCCCTCATTCCGGAGCTATTGGACCAGGTCAAGGACACCCAGATTTATACCAAATTGGACCTTAGGGGGCGTATCATCTCGTACGGTTGAAAAAGGGAGATGAATGGAAAACCTCCTTTCGTTCCAAATAGGAGCTATACGAATATCAGGTTATGCCCTTCGGCCTATGCAATGCACCGGCGGAGTTCCAATTCTTCATGAATGACGTACTCTGCGAGTTGCTCGATGTCTGTGCATTAGTTTACGTTCAACGACATCTTGATTTACTCACCCACGAAACAAGACCACGTTGCCCACGTCTGTGCCGTCCTTGAGAAACTCTGACAACATCAGCTATATGCCAAGCTTGAAAAATGCTCCTTCCATGTCACCGAAGTTGAGTTCATAGGTTTTATTCTCACACCAAGAAGCGTCCAGATGGATACACGTAATGTGGATGCCATTCTCAACTGGCCATCACCATCATCGGTCAAAGGGGTTCAGAGTATGCTAGGCTTTGCGAACTTCTACTGGTAATTTATCTTCGGATTCTCCCAAATCGTCCACCTGATTACATCTTTGTTGCGAAAGAATAGGTGTTTCCAATGGTCAGATGAGGCAGAAAATGCCTTCTAGAACTGCAAACAAAAATTCACTTCAGCCCTGGTACTACGACACCCCCATCCAGAACTTCCATATGTTGTTGAAACCGACGCCACCAGCATAGGGCACGGAAGATGAGGCGTATGCAACACCTGACCCAGTAGCCATCATACCCGGAACAAGAATCCTAGGCCTTACGGCCACCTTGTCTTTGGACAATCTGCAAAAGGAAGTACGGCTTCAGACGAATGAAGAAGCACTACAGACATGGATCACAAAGAGTGAGCAACACAGGATCACAAATTGATTCCCATATTACCAGAGCGTCTCTATCTCCCCAGTGGAGAGTTCGAAGACCAGGTTATCTCCGGCTATCATGATTCTCTTGTGGAAGGACACCCAGGCATCACCAAGACAATGGCCAAGGTGAAGAAGAATTACTGGTGGCCAACTTGGCGGAAAGATCTACTATCATGTGGAGTGTGTGCGCAAAACAAATCTCAGAAACAAAAACCTAAATACCTCCTACTCCCTGGCATACGTTATCACTTGACTTTATCACAGACTTACCACCCTGTGATGGCTATATAACCATCTTAGTCATCATGGATCTGTTCTCCAAAGTGGCCCACTTCATCCCACTGAAAGGCCTACCAACTGCTTCCGTCTTGGCGAAAGTGTTTTTAGAACAAATCGTACAGCTACATGGATTCCCTTCAATTCTGATTTCAGACCGAGGTAGCCAATTCATCTCCAACTTCTGGAAAAAGAGTTGTGAGCGCGCACAGATTGACGTCCGCCTGTCCATGAGTCATCACCCACAAACGGATGGCCAGACTGAATGAACAAACCAAACGCTAGAGCAATATCTGAGGTGCATGCTACACCAGACCGATTACGGTTGAAAAGATATCCTGTGGATAGCCGAGCACGCATACAATAACTCATTACACTCCACTACTGGACAGAGCCTGTTCTACATTATGTACGGTCGGCACCCACGTATCTCTGGTTTGGATCCACCCGAAGCACTGGAGATGCCCGCAGAAAAAACCCTGCACGCCACCATTGCCCATGGCCAAAGAACGACACAAAAAATTCTCAGACCAGCATCGCAGAAAGGCCCCTGCCTACCAAGTCGGGGATGCCGTTTGGTTGGCGTCCAGACATGTACCCATGAAAGGAATCCGAACCTTCCGCCCTAAATACTTAGGTGCGTTTACCATTGAGGCCATCATCAACCCTGTGGCATTGAAGTTAACATTACCACCAAACATGCTGTCACGCTCACCTGGTCTCCACGGGGCCTAGCTCGTGGCTGAAGGCTGCTGTCTGCACTGGTGTTGCACTGCTTCTAAAATGGTGCTAGCCCGCGCCTTCCCTTCGTTTTCACCGTGGAAGGCGTTTGCCTGCAACGTCGAAACAAGATATTAGCCAACTGAATGGAGCCAGATTGGCTTCACCACTTTCCGATTTCCTTTTCTTCTTCTGGCTCACCTTGGGTTTTTTAAAAGGTGGGCTCTCTGTCCTGCACTCTCTGGCAGGGGCGCGGTATGTACAGTCTTTCCCTAAGATCAAGTTACTTCACTGATCCGATGGAGGTTGCTGCTGATTTTGGAAGAACCTGAGTAAGCAGGTAAGTCTCTATACCAATGCTTTCTTGGAATAGATGCTTAAAGTCTCTGTCGCCCAAGTTTTTAACTAGCGTTTTGCTCTTTTCTTTTAGGCGTATTGTTGAGCGGTTTCCGGATGATGGATTGACTCTCCTTGCAATGTTAAGCAGGTTTTTGCAGGTGAGTATAGCGCTATGTGAGGCGCGCTGAATGTTTGAATAGCTTTTCTTGCTGTGCGTGACTAACCCGCTGTGTCTCTTCTATTCAGCAGGTGCGGTGCGATTCCAGGAAGATGATGGAAGGACTGCTCGATGAAGTTCCTGGAAGATGCCGGCCCAGGTGAGGGTGGATGCTCGTGCAGTACCTTCTTTATTACTTCTTTTCTGCAGATGCGGCGGTCCAGTATAAGCGGAAGGCAGGGCCGGAATGTTCGATTGCAGGTAAGGCCTTAGTCGCTTAATAACTCCTGTTTTTCTCTTTTCCATTCACAGGTGCCGATGGTTAGAAAACTCTGTACAGGCGTGGCTGAAGAAGAGCTGAGCAGACACGGTGAGCGTTACGCTGCAGGAGTGCAGAATAACGCGAAGCATGTTCTGTTTGCAGGGTGCGGTTTAAATAGCCTTGCAAGTAGTTCCAGGCAAATAGTCCCTTAACTGTATCCTGCCACTTCAGGTAAAGTAGTTCCACAGCCACACCCTTTACTGGAAGGCTCAGCCTCACTAAGCCGAGAATATAGTTCCTTGAGTTCAACACCTACTATGAGCCTGGCACCAGCGGCACCAGAACTGAGTCCAGGAGATTCTAGGGTACTCCTTAGGGGCTTGATAAGTCCTTAAGGATGTCAGTGTCAAGGGTGCCCTCACCAGTTTCAAGTGTTTGGTAGCATGCACCATGGCAGAACTCCCCCCCAAGGCCTCCCTAATGGCGGGTTCACCCATTGGTCCTGGTTTGTTTGGGTGATTGCGATGGAACTTTCTTAGCAACCGTGGGGCATGCACGTTTTCTCTAGGTTCCCACGATCTTTCATGTGGTCCATATCCTTTCCAGTCTATTAAGTAAAATAGTTTTGATTTGGTGATTTTTGATTGCAGGATCTCTTTGACCTCAAATTCAGGTTCTCCATTGACTGTGATTGGTTTCAGTGGTTTCAAAACTTGTGTCCCAGGTTGCACCGGTTTCAAGAGTGAGACATGAAACACAGGATGAATCTTCATGTGCGGGGGTAAGTCCAATTTCATAGCTGCCGGATTGATTATGGCCTTAATGGTGTATGGACCTAAATATCTAGGATTCAAGGTACAAGTTCCTTTCACTGGTATGTGCTTTGATGACAACTAGACTTCGTCCCCAACCTGGTATCTTGGAGCTTTACTTCCATGCACGTCAGCCGATTTCTTGTATCTTTCCTTAGCTTGTTTTAGATGGTCTGTTGCTTGTTTAAAGGCTTGAGTGATGGTAGAATGCAAGCTTCTCACTGCGGGCATTTCCAGAACTTGAGGCAGGTCAAGATTGGAAGTTTGTGGGTGTAACCCATATATCATATAGAAAGGACTCTGACCAGTGCTGGAATGTAGGGAGTTGTTGTAGGCATATTCGGTGATCCATAAAACATCCTTCCAGCTGCCTTCCGTTTGATGCAGCATACACCTGAGATATTGCTCCAAGGTCTGGTTCGTCCTCTCAGTCTGACCATCAGTTTGGGGATGGTGACTGGTGGAAAGTCTTACGTCAATTTGAGCTAATTCACAACATTTCTTCCAGAAACGTGAGATAAACTGGCTGCCTCGGCCTGAGATCAGGATGGAAGGCAATCCTTGTATTCGGACTATCTGTTCCAGAATTTCTCTAGCCAGGATCGAAGCTGAAGGCAACCCTTTCAGTGGGATGAAATAGGCCATTTTAGAGAACAAATCCACCACCACTAGAAATGTGTTGAATCCGTTACAAGGAGGAAGGTCTGTTATAAAATCAAGAGACAGGGTATGCCATGGTGTAGGTGGAATATCCAATGGCTGTTGCAGGCCAGGTGATTTCTTTTTTTGGGCCTTGTTTTGAGCACAAACTCCGCAGGACAATACAAACTGCTTGATGCCTTTACGCCATGTGGGCCACCAAAAGTGTCGTTTGATCTTGGCCTCAGTCTTAGCGATTCCAGGATGACCTTCTACTAATGATTCGTGGTAATTGGAGATGACCTTTTCTTGAAGTTCCCTGCTGGGCAGATAGAGATGTCCTTGAAAATATGGTAACTGGTTTGAGATGGAGTGGTGCGCACTTCTGGTCGGCCACTCCTTTAGGGTGTTGGAATCAATGAGATGTGTGATTTCTTCTTGGATGTCATCTAATGTTAGGAACATTGTAATGTAGAGAATCTTCTCACCAGGAATGATGGGGACTGGGTCGGGGTTGGTGAATCCTTCGTCTACCCCTATACGGGACAATGCATCCGCCTTGCCATTTCGACAACCAGGTCGGTAAGTAATTACAAAGTCAAATTCAGCAAAAAATAATGCCCAGCGGAGTTGGCGAGAAGATTGAGCTTTCACCAACTTCAGGTACTGTAGATTGCGGTGGTCAGTGATTACTGTGATCGTGTGCCTTGCTCCTAAGAGATAATGCCGCCAAGCTTTGAAGGCCGCCTTGATGGCCAACAGTTCTTTGTTCGTAATAGCATAATTCAACTCGGGAGCCGTAACTTTCTGTGACCAAAAGTCTACCAGGTGAAGTTGACCAGTTTCGGGGTCTCTTTGCGAGAGGACCGCTCCCATTGCCAGGCTGGAAGCATCCGTCTCCACCATGTACGGTAGATCTGGACGAGGGTGTTTCAGAATTGGGGCTGATTTGAATTTTTGTTTTAACTCCAGGAAGGCTTTCTCAGCCTCTTCAGTCCATAGGAAACGTTTGTTCTTGCGTAGCAAGGAGGTGATGGGATGCACTAGTTGCGAAAAACCTGTAATGAAATGACGATAGAAGTTCGCAAATCCGAGCATGCTCTGAACTCCTTTAATTGAGGTTGGAGACGGCCAATTGTGAGTGGCATAGACCTTTCGTGAGTCCATGCGCACACCATGAGGAGTTAGGACAAATCCAAGGAACCCGACCTCAGTCACATGAAAAAAACATTTTTCCAGTTTAGAAAATCGTCTGTGTTGTCGAAGTTTGTCCAAAACTGCGCGGACATGTTTCACATGTTCTTTTTCTGAACGGGAGTATACCAGAATGTCGTCTATGTATACTACTACACACACATCGATCAATTCCCGCAAAACGTCATTCATGAAATACTGGAACGCAGCTGGGGCATTACAAAGGCCAAAAGTCATCACCTGGTATTCAAATAGCCCATATTTGGTGCGGAAGGCGGTCTTCCATTCATCCCATTTCTTAATTCGTACCAGGTGGTATGCTCCGCGGAGGTCTAACTTGGTGAAAATCCAGGCATCTTTAACTTGGTCCAATAGTTCTGGAATCAGAGGTAACGGTAACGGTTTTTTACAGTGACTTGATTCAATGTGCGGTAATCAATGCAAGTCCTAAGGTCACCTTCCTTTTTAGGCACGAAGAATAAGGGTGAGGCCGCCGGGGACTTGGACGGGCGAATGAAAGCGTTAGCCAGGTTCTGGTCTAGATACTTTTTTAAATGCAGGTTCTCAGGTTCTGTGAGTGCATAGATTCGACCGCACAGAATCTGTGCGCCTGGTATAAGGTCGATCTGGCAGTCATAAGATCTATGGGGGGGGCAGCGTTTTGGCTTGATCCTTCTGGAATACATCCTGATAGTCTTGATATTCCAAAGGTAGTGGGTTTGTTAGGCTCATGATTGTTGCCGCTCCTGTGACCAAAGGTTCTTTAGTTTGATAACAAGTTTGAGCACATTCAACTGAGAAGGTCAGCCTCTTAGCACGCCAGTCGATGCATGGATTGTGTGATTCTAGCCATGGCATTCCCAAAATTCATTGAAATTGTGGAGCCTTGATTATATCAAACAAGATGGCTTCCAGATGTCCGTCTTGGCACAAAAGTGTCATCTCTGTCGTAGAGTGCGTTACTGGGCCCGAAGCAATTTCAGTTCCGTCGACAGTGGTGACTAAGTCTGTTGTTGCCTTTTCGCAAAGGGGAAGATTCATCCTTGAAGCCAATTCTTGATCCATATAATTTCCAATGGCTCCGCTATCGATATATGCTCTGACTGCATGCATTCGAGATGGATGTTGGTGATTTATGAGGTTCCTGGGCAATACTAGGTGCGAGGGCTGAGAGTCCTTCTTTTCGCTCGACAACCCACTCCCCCCCACTACACCCACTCCCTCCTTTCCTGCAGCTCTCTGGCCGGCCTCTCTTGGCCCTCTTCCTGCTCCTACCTGCAAGGCAAAAAACCTTGGGGTCATCTTCGACTCCACACTCTCCTTCTCTCCTCACATATCTGACGTCTCTAAGAAGTCACACTACCAGCTGCACCTCCTCAGAGGTATTCTTCCCTTCCTCTCCTTCCCCCAGAAGCTCACTGTCTCCCGAGCCCTGGTTCTCTCGAAGCTGGACTACTGTAACAGCCTCTATCTCAATCTGCCTGCCTCCACTCTCCGCCCTCTGCAACTCATCCAGAACAGAACTGCAAGACTTGTCCTTGGCCTCAAGCCCAGGGACCGTATCTCTCCAGGACTGAAATCTCTACACTGGCTCCCAGTGGCTGCGAGGATTAAGTTCAAAACCCTCTGCATTGTCCACAAGGCCTTCTGGGGCCTGGGGCCTAAATACCTTCAACTCTCTCTTCCTAAATATCTTCCTTCCCGAGCCCTTCGCTCATCCGTCTCCAACTCCCTCAGGGTCAGCCGCTTCTCGAAGCAACAAGCTGGGGGTAGATATCTCTCCGCGGCAGGGGCCTCCCTCTGGAACAGCCTTCCCGCCTCCCTGAAACTTGAGGAGAACCATCTCTGGTTCCGGAAGCACCTCAAAACCTTCCTCTTTGCTTCCGCTTTCTCTGTCCCTCTCCCCTGCTAAATTCTTCACTGAAACTGCACTGAATCTGCAAGTGGGCCACCCTCACTGACCTCGGTCCTGGGCCCAGCCACTCTCCACTTGCACTGCCTCCCTGGCAACCCCTGCACTGCGGGACTGTCTCTGTATCCCTACAGCCCCCCCTTCCCAGCACCTGTCTGCACTTACCTTGCACTTGCCACCAGCTGGCCCTATTTATTTATATTTTATTCTACTTACTTTGTACTGCACTTCCCCCCTCCCCTTCCCCTTGCACTTTTCCCTTCCCCCTACCCCTGCACTTGCACGGTCTGAATGTTACCTGGCCTAGTAGGATCGTTGTCTGTCTTCCCCTTGTTCCCCCCTCCCTGCCTCGTTGCGCCTCGAAACACTTGTGTATAGGTGCGTTACAAATGCCATATCATATCATATCATATCATATCTACGCTTGTCGGGCGGAGAAGTTTTCCGGCTCAGACTCTGCCTCAACCTTGCCAGCAACCCCTACTGCCTTTTTGGGTGGTTTCACAGGGCACTCTCGGAGGAAATGGCTGGCTGACCCGCAATACAGGCACAACTGATGTTGTCTTCTCCTTTCCCTTTCTGCCTTGGATGAAGGCCCTCGCATTCCTCCAATTTGCATGGGTTCTGACACATCGGTGGTCTTGGAAGCAGTTTGCTTTGGGCGCACATATACCCGAGAATCCATTCTAGCACGATCTGCCTTACGGTTCTGCAGTCTATGATCTAGCTGGACCACCAAGTCTATGTATTCAACACAGTCTCTGGGTGGGTTAACCACTTGAGCTAAAACGTCCTTTAACTCCCCTCTCAAGCCACGGTAAAACAGTGTTGTTCTCTTGTCATCTGGCCAATCAGTTTCCACTATCAGTCTGTTAAAAGTTGCGATGTAAATTAGCAGATCCTGGTTGCCTTGACGCAAAGACAAAAGCTCGTTATCCAATGCCTGCCTTTGGAAGAGCCGGGCAAACAGCTTCTCCATGTCCAGTTGGAACCTCTGGAAGTCTGGCAAGATGGGATCGTCCCGATTGACCAGCGGTACCGACCAGTCTGCAGCACTGCCAGTGAGGTACGAAAGTACAAAGGCCACCTTAGATTGGTCGTTTGGAAAGGCTCCCCGCCTGCATAGGAAATGTAAACGCCACTTATTCATAAAAACCGCATACCTTTTTGGGTCTCCTGCGAATCGTTCTCGAGGTGCCAAAGGTACAGCTCCTGGGAGGACCACCTGAACTGGATTGCTTGATGCAGTGGGTACCCTTGACCCTAACCCTGGTAGTGGCGTTTGCCCCGCCTGTGACTGGAGAAGCTGTCTGGCGAGTTCGTCTGTGTGGTCCTTGGCTACAATCAGTTCTCTTCTCAAGGCATTAGTTTCCTGTCTAGCTGAATGTACCTCGGCCCTGAGTTCCCCCAAAAGCTTGGCTAGCTGATCGGTTTCCGAAGTTTCTATGATGCCCAGGTAGAGAATTTGTGTTAGGCTTTGCGTTCTGTCACGCTCACCTGGTCTCCACAGGGATGTAGCTCGTGGCTGAAGGCTGCTGTCTGCACTTGTGTTGCACTGCTTCTAAGATGGTGCTAGCCCGCGCCTTCCCTTTGTTCTCACCTCGGAAGGCATTTGCCTGCAACGTTGAAACAAGATATTATCCAACTGAATGGAGCCGGATTGGCTTCACCACTTTCCGATTTCCTTTTCTTCTTCTGGCTCACCTTGGGTTTTTTAAAAGGTGGGCTCTCCGTCCTGCACTCTCTGGCAGGGGCGCGGTATGTACAGTCTTTCCCCAAGATCAAGTTACTTCACTGATCCAATGGTGGTTGCTGCTGATTTTGGAAGAACCAGAGTAAGCGGGTAAGTCTCTATACCAATGCCTTCTTGGAATAGATGCCTAAAGTCTCTTCGCCCAAGTTTTTAACTACCGTTTTGTTCTTTTCTTTTAGGCGTATTGTCGAGCGGTTTCCGGATGATGGATTGACTCTCCTTGCAATGTTAAGCAGGTTTCTTGCAGGTGAGTATAGCGCTATGTGAGGCGCGTCAAACGTTTGAATAGCCTTTCTTGCTGTGCGTGACTAACCCACTGTGTCTTTTCTATTCAGCAGGTGCGGTGCGATTCCAGGAAGATGATGGAAGGACTGCTCGATGAAGTTCCTGGAAGATGCCGGCCCAGGTAACGGTGGATGCTCGTGCGGTACCTTCTTCACTGCTTCTTCTCTGCAGATGCGGCGGTCCGGGAAAAGCAGAAGGCAGGACCGGAATGTTCGATTGCAGGTAAGGCCTTCGTCGCTTAATAACTCCTGTTCTTCTCGTTTCCATTCACAGGTGCCGATGGATAGAAAACTCTGGACAGGCGTGGCTGAAGAAGAGCTGAGCAGGCACGGTGAGTGTTACGCTGCAGGAGTGCAGAAAAATGCGAAGCGTGTTCTGTTTTCAGGGTGCGGTTTAAATAGCCTTGCAAGTAGTTCCAGGCAAATAGTCCTTTAACCGTATCCTGCCACTTCAGGTAAAGTAGTCCCAAAGCCACACCCTGTACCGGAAGGCTCAGCCTCACTAAGCCGAGAATATAGTTCCATGAGTTCAACACCTACTAAGAGCCTGGCGCCAGTGGCGCCAGGACTGAATGCAGGAGATTCTAGGGTACTCCTTAGGGGCTCGATAAGCCCTTAAGGATGCCAGTGTCAAGGGTGCCCTCACCAGTTTCAAGGGTTTGGGAGCATGCACCATGACACATGCAGTTGCATCCAGTGTTCCACGTGTCACTCCTGAAACCTGTGCAGCCTGGTACTCGGTTGGCTGCATTATTGTTAGTATTATTTGAATTCTGCGTCCTATGAATAGCCATAAACCAATGCCAGAAGACTGCCAAAAGAACGGTAGCAATGAAAATAGTGATAGAGATGGACACTAAGACGGACGAACATACACAAACTGATAACCTACCTCTATTGAATCTAAACCAATGTCCTATTGTTCCCAAAGGCACAACATGCTTTTATCCCCGACACGTTCGCAATTATGTGGGACGTTGGGTGTTCTGCAAACCAGATGGGGAGTACTGTTATATGACCTTGAGTGTGGACGAGCATATACAAAGTGCAGATCACCTGAGGGGGGGTGACAAAGATATGGATTCCTAAGATACCCTACTGGGGGGAGGGGGTCCTCTGAGTAGTGTGGTTGAGGATTCAACCAGAGGGGGGAATGAAGAGAGGCAAATGAATGTGTCATTCATTACGTCTGCCCCTCGCTGTCTCCATATTATAGAAGGGCAAGGTGTGCATCAATTATGGCATATTCCCCCTCTCCGCCACCATACAGAAGATGTGAGAGGCATTACGCATTAGGGCAACCCTACCGACCCTACCCAAGAAGGATGGAAGAGGAGCTGAATTTGCAGGATATGGAAGATATGAACATGCTGTAACCAAGATGACGAAAGCAAATGATGTCACTTCTGGAGCTGATACACATAGACACATTAGAAACAAAGTAGATACGCATCCAACACGAAGATACATGAACAATAGGTCAAACTGCATTCAGACATGAAGAACATGCTTGCGTCCAATGGACACTAGAGATCCTATGCTTCTCATATATGCTGAAACGCAAGATGCATAAGAATACATATAAAGCTTGCGCAATGCAAAATAGCAACACGAATAGGTGGCCATTCCAAATAAGATGGATAGTGCAACCACATTTGCGTGAATGGGAGACATCAAGAAGCCTCGAAGCTGCAGGAACACCGTAGTTGCTGAGTTAGCAGGAAAGTCAGACCTGAACAGTCCAGACAATAATTGTACAGCCTTTGCCAATGTTACCGTGAAAGGGAAGGGTTGGACCGGCATCCAAGAAAACAGACGATAACAGTTTCCAGGCTTGAGACACATTTCTCTTACATTAAGCAAAGAAACTAATAGCGCTGGAAGTTTAGAGTCCCCTTTCCTGCTACTCCTTAGGTTTGGATTTCATATAGCTTTTTGGGTGTTTGGGGGCAGGAAGGTGGTTATGTTAATGTTGCATTTAGGATTGTTACGTTTATTATGTTGAAGTTATTGCATGTTTATTTGTATGTTGGAAAATGATTGAATAAAGTAGTTTCAGAGTCCCATTGACTCAGGCTTAATATATAGAATAAGATAGCTCAAACAAGTCTCAAGCCGTCAGAAAGGGTAAAGACACCTGCATTAATGAGGGCTAAAATCAGAGTAAATGCTGAGCAGGCTAATCCAAAATGTGGTCTCCACCTGCAGGTGGAGAATAATGGCTGTTCACTAGCTTCAGGGGCAGACAGGCTTAGGCCTTCGTTCTCATTGAGTTCTCCACACAAAATTACAAGATATTTCAAGTCCTGGCTTGGGGCCTAGAGAATCTGAGATGGTAACCTAATTGTGAGATGAAGCACCTTGGTGCCGCTCCCCCTAGCTACTATTGTTGCTCACGTGCTGATAACCTTTCAAATTGCCAAGGCTGAAAAAGTCAATGCTGATCAATCCCTATCCCCCATAACTTTACCCAATAAAGGTGGAGCCAGCCAAAAGGAGTGTATAGTGATGACAGGTATTCATTTTTGGAGGTGGTCTGAGGCAGAGCTATCAGAGTGTGACCAATAAGAAACCTAATCCATCTGGAATGTATATCTAGATGACTCCCTTAACCAATCCCTCCACCTTGTAGGTTTTTGTAATCTAGAGTGTGATGTGACGTCAATTGTTAAATAGTTCTCGTATTTAAACTGTTGTCATGCCTGAAAATAACTGAGAGCTCGGAAATTGCATTAATGTCCACAGCCTTCCCTGTTTTATGTGGATTGTGAATAAAAACAGGTCTTTGTCAAATGTTTGGACTCTTCCGTTATTGTGCATGGGATTATCCCCGGCCTGTCCTTTCTGCTTACCCGGTTTCCACCCCATCTTTACAAAGTGTCTGGCAATGAACATCAATAAAGCAAATGTGTGGCCTCCCATTCTTGTCGATGGAGGTCTATAGGTCCCAAGCAGTGTCGGCAGTCACATATGAGGCACAGATCTGGATACCATGTAATATTGGAAGCTTGGCAATTAAAGAGAATATATTTTGCTAGAAACTTCTGGGTCCCCCTTTCAATACTTCTAACATGACCCTGTGTTTGAATTTGGAAATCCTAGTATAGCATATGCAGCCAAATACAAGTTATTGTCATAGTGGAGCAAGATAGGAGCGCTTACTTAATTAAGGCTTTGACCGATATAATTGGCTTCCCTGTTGTAAACTCATTGAGGTGGTTGAAGCACGTGAAATCGATGTCCACGAAGGAAGAAACAAAGCATCTATGGGAGAATCCTAGCTCAATTGGGGCCTACATTAAATGCAAACTCAAGGAAGTGTCTAAGGAAGGGTATCTGAAGGAGTGGGACGTGAGCGGTAGGACAGATATATTATCCCACCAACAACTTGGATGTAAGTGCATTTTGGAATGTTGCTTGCATTGTACTAATCCTTTGCTTCACAGATGTTGTACGTTAAATGATACATCAAAATGTGGTAGTTGTCCATGTTTAGAGCTCATTGGAACGAAGGTACAAGTGATTGTTTTGTGAAAGTTTCATTGTATGAACTGTTTCCACAATAAAAAACAAAAAACAAGTCATTGTTGCCCTCATTGCCCTCACAGAAGAGACAATGTGGTCAATTTTTTCTTTCTTTGCCATGTGTATAAGAGGGCACGGAAGAACTGCCTTTGATCTCTGCTGTGGTGCTCAGATGTCTGCACTCTGAAGAATGAGCTTTTTGTTTGAAAATCGACTAATCATCAGCATTCCATTTTTGGGGTTGTGACTTATTGTGACTTATCCAGCTGTTGTTGCAAGCCCACTTTGGTTTGGTCAAGCAAGATAAGGTTATCTGTGTATAGCCGATGACCCACAGCTAAACCAGCCAATCTTGGTGGAAATTATCTGTTTTTTTTTCAAAAGCAGATGGTATGTCCGATATGAACTGATTGAATATAATTGGGGCCAGTCTACAGCCCTGTGTTTTAGGCCTTTTGTTGTGGATATTTAGTCGGTTTAATTGCCTTCTCTATCCAGCTTAATCCGCATGCTGGTATTTGTGTGCAAGGCCATTCGGGCTTCTTGTAGGTCCAACGGGCAATTCCATCTCTGCAGCTTTCCCCATAGACCACCCGGACTAAAGAGATGGGCAAAGCAACGGGTGTTCCAAGATGCCAAAGAGACAAATTTCCTCCGATCTTGCAATTTGACGATTATTGTCCCGTCTTCGTACTATGAGCTGGTATTACCCGCTAGCACGCCTGCCAACCAGGACCAATTTTCAGTTATGATCCCTTTTTAAGGGGACCTCCCTTTTGTCGTAAAGTTAGGTGTTCTGTTTGAAACAGTTCTTATTAGGTGACCTGTATTAGTGTGGCGATCACGGTCAGCGTTCCTGCTCCCTCTGTAAGCCTGGTCAATATGTCGTTTATTTTGTCTAAGGCTATCTGAAGTTGTTAATGTCTGGATTATGTGGTCCATTGGGCCATCACCTTGTCGTTCCCCATTGTCATACTCTAGTATCTCAAAGCCCATAGGCAAGAATTTCCCTGCTGCTCTCATAATCTTAATCATATTATCTTTAGAGGCAACGTATATTATTGCTTTATTTAGTCTTTCTTCTTCAGGAAATTCAATCAACTGGAGGTCACTAAAACAATTTAGTGTGTGAATGCAGTGCAGCAGGCGCAGGATGTTGGCTCGGTTTAGCACAACTTCCTCCTTTCTTCTATGGGAGTTCTCAATTAAGAGGCGATGCATACTAATGTCCTTTAGTTTTTGATCCGAAGAAGTTTTGCCTGTTGAGCTCTCAATTCTATGCTGTGGTTTCTCTCCTGCTTTAGTATTTTTTTACGAGTTACAGATCTTTTCTCTTTTTTCCTCCATGGTAATATATGCTGGCACAGTTCTTTTTATGCACCCTTTCAGTTTTATTGGTACGAATTTTAGAGGAGGTTCTTCATCCGAGTCAGACACACTCTAAACATGGGTCCTTTTGGAAGCCTGGATCGTAGAGTGACCCGGGGTTAACTGCTTGGAAGGACCGATCAAGGGCTCTTCGTCCATGTTTATTTCATTGTAATGGAGAGAACCATTCAAGGTTGGTTGCCACCTCCAACTTTCTGTCTCTTTGAAGTGTTGAAGGTGATGTTTCTCACGGGGCTGAGAGCCTCCGGCTCAACCTCCACGGGTCTTCTTCTTTTTATAAGACCATCTCGGGCCCTGCTGGTGAATTCCTTCATTCGGCTTGGGTGCTTTTCTTGTGATCCGAAATTCGAGACCACCTTTATGTTAGGGTCAAATCCGGTAGGGCTTTGTTGTCAAAGTCATCGTCTAGGGCCGTAGTCACTTATATTCAGACAAATTTCCCCGTGTTTAGACGGTCAAAGGGTTCCTTGTCTGTGTCTGACTCATCACTTGCTGAAATAGTGCACGTAGATACATTCAGAGGTGACTCCATTGATTCAAGATCGTTGGAGATCGGGTAAGAGTCCTTCTGTTTTGGCATGACCTTCACTTGCTTTTTCAAGTGCAGTGCTTTAACCACTCCGATGGTTGGAGAGATAGTCCCAACTCCTATGGTCTCAGTTAGATCTGTTGTCAACCTCCTATCTACAGCCTTTGCAAAATGCAATTGGTTACTGCTTGACTTAATTCTATTAAGTGAGCAATCAATGTCAGTTTATATTTTTAGTTCACTTCTCTGTTTCAGCAGAGCAGATTTTAAAGGATCCTTTTTTGAATCGGGGGCACAGAGCATTTGCTCCACTTCGTTGAGTTTTGTAAAAATGTTGTATTTTCTTTTTTTAGGCAGCCAAGATCTAACTCTTCTACAGTTTTTGTTATACTAGTGCAGGTAATTTACGGTATAGAGTCGCTTTTTCCATTATTGGTGTTTGATTCAGCAGTTTCATAAGTACTCTCAAGAGTGACTTTTGACAATTCAGGTATTCCTGTAGTCTGCTTCCTCCACTCCTCCTTTTCATTTGGTTCCGAGTCAATGACTACAATTTCAGCAAGTGGCCTCTCCTTCAATTTTGTTATTTGATCTACTTCCAGCGAAAGTTGTTATCTTTATTGGCGAGACTAGGCATAACGGGAGGAACTGCTTGCGCGCCTTTTGTTTCCAAAAGCATGTGGCCCGTGCAAAGACATGCCTGTTCAGCTTTCCTCTTGTGTTTTTCCTGTATAGCAGAATCAATTATGTTGTGTAGAATAGTTGTGATTTGTTTGGTGTTTTTATCCAAGTTAGCTTAGATAGCAGTCTTGATTTGTTCTGTGTTTTTATCCAAGTTAGCTTAGATAGCAGTCACAAAGCCCTCGATTCATTTAGAGTGAAACATTGCTTTTAGGGTTGATTTATCCCTTATCTGATTGTTGAGCATTTCGTGAAGCTTCATATAAGGAGACAGTGTTAACGTCAATGTGGTAATTAAATCAGGATTTATTGCCGACTTGTTTTTCTCCACCGAGGCGTCCTCACCCGTGACCTCGAGTGCGACCAATAGGTCTTCATCTGAAGCAGAAGTATGCTCTAATTGGTTATGATGTATTCCGCCTTGAGAATACTCAAGAGGAGACTGTGTCGCCACATTGTTACTAAACCGGTGGGCTTTCAAATGCGTTGAAAGTGGCAACCTGGTTGGCAATGTGTCTCCCCTACTTTCTGTATTCAAACCCGCAGATAGTGGTGGTTTTTCATTTGTTTTTGAGTTAAACATTTTTTCCAGAGTAGTATGACTCGGGAAGATGGATCCATTTTCTATTTGCAACGGCTCCATGTTCCCATTCAATTCTTTATCCTGGTTCTGAGAAAAAAAAGAATCTCTGTTTTGATAGAAGCATGTCTGTGGTTAGTGTTGAAGGTTTCCATGCTGTTCTTCACTTCCCTTTAATTCCCTCCACAGGGAATCTTGCACTAGAGTTTCTTTTTCTGAATTTATATACAGTCGGGAAGGAGGTTCCAGAAAAGGATAAGCCTAGTTCATCAGATGGAGAACCCCAACCCACCTCCATGTTGCTCGCCTTGTTATTGCCGAGGGCGGGAGTTGTGATAGATTCAGAGACCCCCAATTTCGACTCGTTCATGTTTTCTTTTCCCTTAGTCGGGGAGATCAAGTTGTTATTGTTAGTCGGTGCAGAGGGAGAAATAGGCTGTAAGATATTGTCCATGGACTGCGTAAATACACCTATCTGGACCCTAATATCAATGGGACAACTCAGTTCATTATTCATTCCACCCTCCGTAGCCCCCAAGGACTTTGCTGGTGAGCCCAAAGCACCTGAGGCGCCTTCTAAGTCCAACTCTCCTCCCCTCGAGCTCTGTTGGTCGGCCTTCTCAGACCTGTCAGATCTATCATCAGACTCCCATCATTATTCCCCCGTTAATACAGTGGGTAGAGTGTTGGATGTGTTCAAAACTCGTGGGGGTGTTTATCACAATTGGCAGGTAAACTGTTCAATCCGGTTTAGAAACCGGTGTTGTTTTTTTCAAAAAGTGCACAAAAATCGATTTGTGTTCACACAAGTAGTTCGCCGCCCGGGGTTCAAAGGCACAATTTGCCCCCAGTCACCCTGGTGGTATACACTTGGTCCAAGTCAGGTAGGGGCCAAAGGGAAAGGAATTATGCACAACTTAAACCACCCTGAACGGTTTTGTGTTTTTTTTCCTCTTCTCATTTTTCCTTTTTCTTCTCCTCCCGCTCCCTCTCCCCCCCCCTCACCCTGTTTCCTTCATCAGAGGATCTGCTGAGTTATCCAATATTGGATGCGCTGACGGCAAGGTACAGTTATGCTCCAATGTTAATGTTAATGTTAGTGTTAATGTTAACGTTAACGGGACCTTACCGTCTTTTCGCGCCCTTCTTGATCGTAGTGGTGTGTCCGTATGGTGATACTCTTACTCAGTTCTTCCAAGCACAGACTGTGGCAGCAAAGGTGAAGGCGGGGCAGAGGGACCTCAACCCTCACATGCCACATGAACACAAGAACAATCAGCTCACTCCGCTCGCTCTGTGAGTTTGAGCTATTTTGACTGTTTCTTGACAGTGATTGCAATAGGTCACGCCTCCCAGTGTAGGCAGCGAAAAAATCCTCTCAGAGAGATAACAGATCAGGACATGTTCGCCTGCCACCAATAAATGAACTGTTGTGATATTTTTCTAATGAAAACTTTCTTCTTTCATGTAACTGAGAATGGCTTTTTGAGATCAAAGCCATTGACCTTGGTCAGGCAAGGCCCATCAACCAGTAGCAGAAGCCTCTGGTTGTATAGGTTGTTTTTTAATAGTGTTAGGGCTAGATAGAGTATGTTTGGATGGAGGACAATTTTGGGTTTCTATACAGGACAGACGAGCACCCTTTATTTTAGTTTCATAGGTAGCAAATACCGTTGTAGCAAAAGGGCTAGTGAGGCCTCTCGTTATCATTTCTAAATAAATATCCCTCAACAGTCCTCTTTTTGTCAGCCTCCTTCTTCTGGTTCACTGCATTACCCTTATGCTTATCACTGCAACAATCAACATCATTAGACATGAAATACTGCTAAACATTCCTTATGGACATAGGATTAGAGGGAGCGGCACTGAACGGGATACTATCTGTCTTCATGGACAGGACATAAACCACACGCGTGGCCTCTTTCAGAACAAGTTATTGCAACACCACAATTGAGGAACCTAAATATACAGAATTTCACCAATTCTCTTTAGCATTCTCATGACCCCTGATACTGCCATAGGAACAACAGACAACTCGAAACAAGGTCTATGATTCAAGAGCTTTTATTAAAACAAACAGAGCTATGGTATTAGGTTCATCCAAAGTCATTGGGCCTCATTACACGGATGGCGCTAAGGGATTACCGGCACCGGTGCCGGTAATCCCTTAGTGCCATACTACGAGGTCCCTCAGCGGGTCCCGTCCTTAACGTGTGGCCAGACCACACGTTAAGGAAAGGACACGCTGAGGGACTTCTGGGCAAATAACGGTACCGCTAGTAGCGGTACCGTTATTTGCTCCTTCCCCATTCCCATTGAGCCCTATGGGGGCTCAAATGGGAATGGGGAAGGGCCTTGGTGAATGGGGAATTACCGCCCCACCAACCTTGGAATGGGGTGGTAATTCCCCCATTCACCAAGGCGGAATCGGTAAAATACCGGCGGCAACCATGCCGCTAATAGCGCCATGGTTACCGCCGTCCGTGTAATGAGGCCCATTGAGTGGCAATTGAATAAAACATAAACATGTCAGGCTTCTATATAGGACTGTGGTACCCTGCCCTTCCCTCTCTCGTTTAGATTGTACCTTCCTTGCAGGAAACAAAAGTCACTAATGGTCTTTGGGATTTCTTTGCTGTTGAGGTTGTTGGTGTGGCTTTCAAAGACCTTTTCGCAATGAGCGCTTCTCCTCAGGCAAACAAGCAATATCACCCTTAGTGCCTTGGCTTGTCTAATTGTGGGTAAGGCATGAGATATTTTAAGATGTTTTCCAAGATTGTGTTGAGTCCAGAGGTTGTTATACATAACCTCTTTTGAGGCTGTTGGTTACCTCCATGGGCACTGCTCTTCCACCAAGATAGGATTCCCTCCAGGAGCTTGGGTCAGACCGGCCTCCACTCATGCTACCATGAACACCTCCTGCTTCTTATCTAGCTCCCCTTCCTCTGCTCTGGTCTTCACCTTCTCTTTGACTGTGCTTCTCTCTCCTCCTTTGTCTTACCTTTCACTTCCGCTTCTTGGCTCTCCTCTCTGTCTGATGTTCCAGTCCTCATCCTTTATTTTGTCATAAATGCTTGTCTTCTTGTTCCTCAAACTGCTTCCCTCCTCCTCCTCATTACTCCTGTTGACCTCCTCCACCTCTGCTCTTCTCTCTGTCTCTGACGTGCCTGCCTTCTCCTCCTTACTGCTCATTTTTCCTGCTACACTTCTTCCCATCCTCACTCTCATCTTCTCCCATTCTCCTCTCTTTTGCTCCTCTTCACTTCCTCTACCTGCAAACCCTCCTCTCAACACCTTTTGTCTTCACCACCACACTGTGTCCTTCATCTCATGCTTCCAATTCCTGACTCGGACACCTCTTTTTGTCAATCTCTTCTCTTACTCCTATCCTCTGGCAATGTTATCCACAGATCTCCTAATGTCTTTAATAACTTCACCTGTATGAAGGTGATTAGCTAGCATTGTGGTTGACACCCTTGCCATTGAACTACACCCAGTTACCCCTGGGTTTGGCTGCGCTATACAAATAAACAAACTAAACTAACTAAAACACCCATTCAAGCTGATTTGGGGAGTGATCAAGTGCATGGCTTTGTGATCCAAACTAATTTCTCTGTGTTCCGCCATCCAGCTCATAGTGAAGCGGCAGCTATTGTTTATCTTGCAAGTTAAAGAACAAGTATTAACTCTGATATTCCATTTACAGGTAATGCATTAACTGAAATCAGTGCGACTGTTTAGAACATATGCACCAATTGACCAAACTCCAGGCAAGCACATAGGCTGCACAGAAGCCTCAAACGGATGTAGAAAATAGAGGTAATCTTTATACATGCATTCACATTTACTATAAGGGGATCCCGACACAAGGCCAAATTTTCCTCATGGGTGCCAACATGTTCTGCAACAATCCCTCCTCATATTGCAATCCCTTTCCCAGGAATAAAACACCAAAATATAGCAGTAACAGAAAGAAACATGCCACATAATAATAATAATAATTGGTTATTTAAAACGCGCTTAATACCCAGAGGTTTCTAAGCACGGGCCCGGCGTTCGAACTTGTGTTGCTCCACGCTGTCTTGCTTCCAAGGCGAGCATGTTGCCCCTGAGCTATCCTCCCAAGCCAAATGGGGCTATCCCAAGCTAACCACCCTACCTACTCACATAGGGTAAGAGATACTCTATTCCGATATGTACAGGAGTCTACGTCCACTCCTCTTGCAGACTACCATCTAGACTGTTGCTTATGGTCACTGTTTGGTATCTGACCTTTCCGGATTTTGCCATGTTTTGCAAGGTCCCTGACTCACACTGAATGCCAGAATTCATTGAATTACTAACCTCCTGAATGTGTACCTCCCATTTAAACAAACCCCATGGTCCCCTATGTAAGGATGGCATGGTATCAAACAGTGAACACAAACACAGGTGATTACAGTTTAAGTGTGTTTATTGAACTTCAGTGGGTTGGTTGAACTACTATCTAACCCTAAATCTAAGGATGGGAGCAAGCTATGACCATCAAATAATAATAAAGCAGTCCTAGTGGAATCTCTGTCAAAATAAAAGGGCGTATACTAATAAACCTATTGCCAATCCTTACTTCTGAATACAAATGGTGTGGGACAACAATGTATGCAAAAAGAAGAAAGTGGTCAAGATATGATATGTCAGGATAGTTGAGCAGTTGGCTTCCCTTCCCCACGTTTTCAGCACGGGACAAGGTGGCATGCTCGAGCTTCGCACACACTCTGGCTTCTCTGTCACAAGGATATAGTTCAAAGCGTAGGTATCAGGGCCTTCTGCGCCAAAGTCTCTTTCCCAATAAAAGTCTCCTATTGCAGAGGAAAACAAGCACCAGAGTTCCTTTCTTCTCAGGATATTCGCATTCACAAGTTCTCAGGTACACTGTTCACCCTGGGTCTCCATCCTTCAGGCTCGGACCCCCTTTTAACACAATGTTTTCAATTGGTCCTCTCGTTTTGGCTCGGACCATGGATCTCCCTCAATCGGGCTCGCACCCCTTACGCACATTATTCACAATTGGTCTCCCTCGTTCGGGCTCAGACCTTTTATTTACACGTTTACAGATCTCTCTCAGCCGGGCTCTGGCCTGTTGTTCACTATTCCTTCCTCCATAGTTAATCAAAGACTTTCGATTGTACAAGGCCCTTGCTTAACCTCTGCATGACCACTTCAATGTATTTCACATTCATTCCTTTGACACTTACACGCACCAGGTTTGTATCGTCCTCGGAAACTTCACTAGCTGCCGTGTTCACAGTTCTCCTGTATTTCACCTTCTTTCAAACACAATTTCTGGGTCTCCCTCCCTCTGGCTCGGAACCATTTCGTTCCCAAAAGATTACCACACCTCAATTCCTTTAGGTATTTCTCATTCGGGCTCAAGCCTAAACACAGAGCAGTCTTTCGAATGGGCGTATATTCGTTTTTCGCCGGACCACTTTGTTACTTTATTTTACAGTTGCTTTCACTTCACAGGCTTCCCATGGCAGATTTCATTCTCTTTGCTTTTCTCGTGTCACTTGTACTCTATTTACTTCTGGCTTCTCTAATTCAGATTGGAGCCAATTAAAATTTCACTTAATTTCAAAAAGAACTTCATGTCCCAGTCTTTCACAGGCCTTCTTATTTCCTTCTTTCTTTCTCAAATTCAATGCTCCGGTTTCTGCTCCAGCCAGAGCTCCAGCCACACACACGCACACCAGGATTTCCTCTCTCTTGCCATGAGACTCACCCATTTAGCGCGGCTCCGGTGAGCAACTTCTCTGGAGCTCTCTGGGTCGAGGTCAGGGTCTTTTCATCAGCCCCTCAGGTACCTGGGCTTCCCTTCATATGCCTAGTGGAAACAAATACTTCTGTGGACAGAGACAGCAGGATATCATCTGCCCTCTCTGGCACTTGGAAGGCACGGCTCCTCAGCTCTGCTGCAGCCCTTCAACAACACAGGATCAGCATCTTGGCCCTCAGCTTCCTTCCAGACTCTCCAGGGTTCTTAAGGCACTCTCCCCTGCTCTTCAGCTCCTTTGGTCTACACTGCATCCCCAGCTCGCTCAGAGTCTGCTCCTGTGCTCTTTCTATTTTTATACTGGTAGGGAGGTTTACCCAGTTTCAGGTGTGGGAGGTTGAAAAGGGAGGCCTGACTCTGTCCTCGTTAATGGGACAAGATGGAGACTGCCCATAGGGATTCATGGTACATTGGTTCCTATGGGCTCTCTTCATAGCGCTGTTCCTCTTGTTCTTCGTCCCAGTGGTTTTTGAAATCGGGGAGGGGAGTAAGGGTAAGATTCACAATATCCTACTAGGGTTGGGAAAGAATAGGATGTTTGGTCATCAGGGAAAGCGGAATTCCGTGTCTCACCCGTGGGCATCTGTAAGGAACACATGGTGGAAACCGTAAAGACAGACACAAGTGATCACAGTTCAAGGGTGTTTATTAAACTGTAAATGCAGGGTGGAAAAACGCCTAATCTAAACCTAAATCTAAAATGGGAGCAAGCTTCGACCATCAAATGAATGATAAGGCAGTCCTTGTGCCATTGTGTCAAAATAAAAGGGCCTAAAGTAAAGAAAAACCTATTGCCGATTCCTTACAACTAATTCCAACAAGAGTATGGGATAAGTGTTCAATAAAGAAAGAAGTGTTCACAAATAAAAAGTCAGGATGTGATTGCCAGGGGTCTCCTTTCCCCACGTTTTCAGCATGGGACAAGGTGGGACCTTGGAGCACAGCACACTCTCAAGCTTTCTCAGCATGAGCTGACAGTTTCGTTCCAGCTATCAGGTTCTTCGATGGTTAAGTCTCCTTTCAATAAAAAGTCTCTAGCCTTCGAGAGCCTGATGTATTCAACAACAAAAAAACAAAAAGTTCCTTTGCAAAATGACTTTGGGCGAGGACTTTTTACCCCTGGATCTCCCTTGACCAGGCCCTGGACCCACTTGACAAGGTGGACCATTTACTTCCCCTGGTGTTCCTATGCTTCTTAGTTTCACGAGTCTTAATGTCTTTTTAAACAGTTCTTCAGGTTCGCCCCTGATTGTCGGCTTCCCTCTGCCGGGTTCACTCTCACCAACTTTTACAGACAGTTCAGTGTGGACATCCCTTGGCACTGGTTCACTTCGATCAACACATTATTCTGGTTGTTGGCTTCCCTCTGCCGGGTTCACTCTCACCAAGTTGTGCAGACAGTTTACTAAGGGACTTTAGACTTTGCCCCGTCTTGTTAGCAACCCTCCGCCGGGTTCACTCTTGCCAACTTTTACCAAACAGTTCACTATGGGACTTGAGACCTCACCCAGTCTCGTCAGCATCCCTCTGCCGGGTTCACTCTTGCCAGCTTTGCTACGCACTGTTCATGTACTAGTTTTAACCATGCAGGATTAATTTCCCTTTCTTCACGATCATCTGTCGGTCAAAGACTTTCCAAGGTACAGAGGATTTAACAATACCCCTGTATGACCACTTTGACCTCTCTTCACGTCTTCCCAAGGCCTTCTGGTTAGGGTAGTCTCTTATTATCGGGTAATCGCCCAGAGTTTCCTGTGTGAGCACCCACGTGGTGCCAGACGCCTCTGTCGCGGGTTTTCCCTCATCTTTCTCAATAGTTCCTTTCAACTTTTTTAAGTTCAAATTTAGCTGCTCACTTCTTTTTGTTCAACACAGTTCGGCTTCTTATCGAATCTCCCCTCAACTCACCGGCTGTGTTGAACCACTTGACTTTCTTCTCCTTGGAATCAAGGTTGGTATCACTGAATCAAGCATCTCTCCCCGGCTTGGTAATCAGTGCAGGTGGAGGAGGGTCAGATGTACCATTGACATCTTCTGCATCTTCTGCAACACACGCTGGCTTTTGTTCGCAGTTTTATGTTTCCATCTGCGGAGGTTTCTCAGGCCCCGACCGTAAAGGGCGAGGTCACTTCTCTCCTTGTCACGCTCTCGGAATTTGCCGTCTTTCACCTCCTCTTGAACTGCCGTGCTGAGTTAGCCCTCACGTCATGCGGTCTGCCTTGCTCGTACTGTGCTCTCTTGCTCCACCTTTTGTACCTGTGCGGAAAGGAAAGGGCATCAGGTGTGTGTGATTTTGGTCAATTGCCTGATTCTGTGTGATGTTTGGTTTGGGACATGTCAGGTAAACAAGTTTAAACTTAGTCTGTTGTCTTCCGTGGGGTGTGAGAGTGTTTGTGTCAAAATGGGGGGTTTTGTCCTGAAAAAATATATTCTTCGTCCTAGGGGAGTTGGTAAATTCAGAAAGGTGAGATGGGTAGGGTTTGTGAAGCAAACAGAAATGACCGGGATTATTGTCATGAAATAAACAAGGGGGATTGTGGGGATAGTAGTGTTTTATCTGAACAGGTTGGGAGTGCCAGAAATAATAATCAGAGGGATGGGAAAAGGAATGATCAGAAGTATTCGGGTAGGCAACAGAAAACCAATGATTCTGGGAATTGTGGTTTTTGATGGTAACAGGATTTGGGCTCCTAGTTGGTTTACCAGAGGTGTTTGGATGGTTGGATTTTATTAAGGGAGCTTCTTCAGTGGAAGGGAGGTAGATGTAGAATACCCAAAGGAAATTACAGGGACTTTGTCCTCCTCTCCTTCCGCGATGTAGTACTGCATCTCACCTGGGGCATTTCCCCGAGCATAATCCCGGGTTCCCCTACCCAGGTGATCCTCCATCGTTCACCCCCAGGGTTGTGATCTGAGAGCGCCAGCCCTCCCATGGGCACCTGCATAAGGGATCCCTGAGGTTTACTTGGGAGAATACCCTCAGGTTTCTCACAGCATCCCACTGCCAATTCCCAAGGTCCCTCCACCCAGGTGATCCTGCCGCACTGGTCCACCCCTAGAATCTGGATCCAAAGGCGATGGCTGTGCACTAACCACCTGAGTAGAGGATCCAGGGTAAAAAGAAGTGAGAATATCCTCGGGTTTCTCACACCTAACAACACTTGACATCTTCAATTGTCAGTGGGGGAAACTCCTTGCCACACATTAGACATATGATACAAAAGATTCCATGGTCCCTTAGGCTCACATCCAGTGCTGTTGTAGTGCCTTTTTAGCAGCTATTTACCATTATCTGTGATGACATCAGGTCTCGTATTAGATCTTTGATCAGATAGAGTAAAATGGGTCTTATGTCAAAACATTAAAGGAGGCCAAAGCCTACAGATCTGACTGGTCACCAATGTGAAAACAAAACGAAGGCTGCACCTGCAACATACTGATCGAATGGTTGTATGTTAGAAATATGTTTTGAACATTTTTGCAATTTATAATGTAGTTTCACAAAATGATTCTGTTTTTCTTTATGGAGGTTTCACTCCTCCTTAACCATCACCACGTTGCTCATTCTTCCTTTCTTACTTTCCCTTCCCTCTTCTTACCCATTTTTCATTTGTTTCCCTTTTTTCCACCATTTTAGTTTCCATACTGCACATATAAATATTATATATATAAATAGGAAAGTCAATTTGAGACAAGTCCCACATTCCACAACACCACCAAGTAGCCATCGCTGGAAGTTCAGCTGCAGTTCTGAACCACAATAGCAAGGCATTGTGGGTATACAATTAGCTCAAATGCAAACCTATTTCTCCAGACTGGAGGTGAACTTCCAGCGATGGCTACTAAGTGGCGTTGTGGAATGTGTGCCTTGGCTCAAATGGACTTTCCTATTTTCACATTTCAGATGAAAGGTTTTTTTTCAAACCTTTTTAAACCCACCATAACTTTCTTGGTGTTTTATATATACATAGTATGCCTTTGCGCTGCGCTTTGCATAATTAAGGTTAAGATGAATTCTCTGTTGAGTTTCAGAAAATTACTTTTGCAAATGACTTGACAGCTTCAATGGAACATTCTGAAAAACATCTCTATTAAACTTCCAAAGTTTCATAGTTCACATATTTTTTTACTTTGATCGTCTTTTTAACAGCTTTTAAAATGGGTTTTCCCAGAGGACAAATGTGATTTCTTTCTGCCGAAATATCTTCAAATTGGCCGCTTAGATTTAATAATTTTTGGTATGCCCTTAGATTGTATGAGGAGTTGATGCACTGAATGTTATTTTTTTTTTAAATCGACTTGACCAATTTCTTGATATTAATGAAGTAAGAATTATCTATATATGACGCATGCATAGAATGAATGTGCATTTATGATACGAGCTGTACACATACGTTTAGAAGATGTACATTACGCACATGTACACTACAACACGTATGAAAACTCACATCAGAGTTAGTACTGACTTTGAGGTGAGTTTTCAGGGGATGTAAATTGCATAGTGGTGCAAACTGTAAAACTCATATACTCCTCTTGTATGTATTGTATGTAATGAAAACTCACATCAAAGTTACAGCTCACTTTAGTGTGACACACATATGACACACACTCTTAAGGCACATGTTCATATGACACACGCTTCTATGACACAAGCTCTTAGAACACACGCTCTTATGACAAATATAATTATGCCACATGCTGTTCCGCAACATGCTCTTACCACACACACTGCTATGACACATCCTCCTCCTGCACACACTCTTACCACAATCGCTTTTATGACACACTTATAACACATACACTTAGACCCCTTTCTGTTACAGAACTTGCTCTTATACCACACACACCTATTTTTCTTCCAAGACACGCTATTAAGACACACACTCAGAATCAATGCACAGCTTCTATACAGAATTTACATGTACAAGTAGAAGATGTTAATTTCGTACTTGTACGCTACTATATGTTTGAAAACGATTGCGTACATGTACTAAATATAAAGCGTATGGCTCATATGTCATACGCTCTAACGCTAATACACTCATATGGCAGACACGCATACTAAATTCACTTATTCTACATGCACTCACACCCTATACACCACACTACCCACACAAAAACACTGACATTATAGATAAGAACGCTTATGTAATCAAGGTTAATCTAACAAAAGTAAATTGTACAAAGAGGGAGAATAACAATGTTACGGTATAAACAATCACACTATACCACAACAAATCAAACTTTAACATTCACTTCAAGTCTAAGGCAGGTCACATCAATACCATAGTTGAAATTAGTGCTACGTTTTTGTAGTGGTTTGGAGTTAGTGTGTATACTTTGAGTTTCATGGATAAAATGTTTTTGTGTGTTTATAAGCCAATGTGTTTTAAACATTTTTTAACAGAATACAGGGGTGGTAGAGGGGCACTACCATATCCAAAGTCTAAGTTCCAGAGAGGGGAGTACTGTTGAAAAGCTTCTAGAGCAGTAAGGGTCGTAAGTGAAGTGTATACATGTACTTCAGGTGCAAAAGGGTAAAAAAAAGTCTCAAGGCCACTACAGACTATGAGGAATAGACCAAATCATGACTTGTCATATGCTAACAAGTGGCCCCACTATGCACTCCTATGGGAATACAAAAGTCCCAACTTTTAGTTCAACTCGTGTGTTGAGTCTACCCGAATACTCGGGTTATACCAAGACCCAGTATCAAATTTAGTTATTAAATGTTTCAAAGTATAATCAGTTCTAGGCTGTTAATGCCTGTGTTAATATTAACTTACTCGAATGGGGACCTTTAAGTGGCCCATCACGTTTAATATCCACAATGTTAAATGAAAATAACGATTACTTGTAACTTCAATCAGATGGTTATCAAATTAAAATTAGGAAGACAAATCTCAGGAGGAAAAACAATTTTACCAAAACACAGTGGTACAAGTGTCCATAAACATATACAAGTGATCTTCATTGGTACAATGTATTTAATTCCATAATTGTGTTGTGAGTTCCACACAACTATGTTATACCGAGTCCTGGACACAATTCTCCAACATGTGTCTATTGATTCGTATATATTAGGCTCCTATAGAAATGTCATGATGGCCAACGTGTTTCGGATAATAAATCCTTCTTCAGGACTTTGAGAGCATATTGTTTGTTATACACGTCCAACTTGCATGTCCAGATGTGTACCTGAAAGGTAACATCCAAAGCCAGTAGTATTGAAGGGGGTTTGTGACTCCAAATGTATTGATAATAGAATATATTAATTGTGTGGGTAGACTGACCTTAAGTCCTCACCCATAACAACATATAATCCTTGTTGATTGTATTAAATCTTCATACAGTTGTTGGAAGGATTGTTGCTTACGCTGCTCTGTAAACTACAGCTCAGGCTCTAAATGTTTGAATCACGGACTGGCTATTGAGACTGTCTAAACAGCGGTCCTGCAGTGTCTTGCTGTGCAGTACAAATTTGCATCAACAATGTTTTTCGCAAGTCAAGGAACAGATCAGACTGTCTATACCTAGAAATTAAAGGAAAAGAAACACTATCTAATCTCAGTACTCAATGTGGTAATGGTCACTATGTGTGGCGACCATGCGACGGACAGCCCATGCCCCATACTGGTCTGTTCACTAACACCGTGTTGTGTATTTAAAATTTCCCAATTGCATTCAAAATTCCTCACTACATGTTCGTCCACCATTTCACATACGACCCAAGGTGTATATCCCGTGACATATTGTTAAATTAATGGTCATTGCGTGCAGTGACTATACGATCGATGGCTTGTGCCCAAAATTGTTCTGTTCTTTGAAATCACATTATATGCAAGAGCATGGCCCCGAGTCGGCACGGATCGAAGCGCTCTAATGGTCAAATAGGCCCACTCTGCTATCAAACGGCCAATAAGGGGCTAACAACGTGGGTACTCTGCGGGTAGAGTAGCTTATTACGCTGAGGTATCAAATAAGTAAACTATGCTGACCTAAATTGCGACGATCCCTGCTCGACGCAGTCTCCTCTACGGATCGACGGCACCGAAAGCAGTGCTGATATGGTCGCTTGGCGATGGTTACACATGCGTATTACATTGCCTAGACACCATATTGGTGTGGGAATATACATGTTGTCATAGTGACATTTGTATTGCTTCGCCACTTGATACTGTAGTTGAAATGAGGGGTACGTTTTTGTAGTGGTTTAGAGTTAGTGTGTCTGCTTGGAGTTCCATGGATAAAATGTTTTGTGTGTTTATAAGTCGATGGGCCTCATTATGAGTCCGGTGGTAACCGTGGCGGTAAAACCGCCTGGTTACTGCCGGACTCGTATTACCATTCTGGCTCCTTGACTCCCGCATTTACCAGGGCATTACAGCCCCAGTGTCCCGGGAGTCACAGAGGCGGAATGGTGTTAATCCCCATTCCCATTGAGTCCCATCGGACTCAATGGGAATGGGGAAGTGGAAACACCGGCACCATCTCGTGATGGTGCTGGTGTTTCCACGTCCGCCTGCAGGCGGGCAGTGTTAAACCCGCCAGGTCAGACCTGGCTGGAAGATCACCTCCCGCCTGCAGGACTAGGAATCGGGCGGTCCGGAATTAACAGTGGCGGCGGGTTTACCGCCACTGTTAATTCCGGACCACCCGATCCATAATGAGGCCCGATGTGTTTTAAACATTTTTTAAAACATGTTTTTATTCATGTTTTTTATAGTTGTCTAAGAGATTATTTCGATAAGTCTAGTTACTATTTCTAAATAACCATTCTCTAATTACTATCTTAGTAAATGGTTGAAAAATAATCATTATTTTAGTGGTGTTACACATACGTCATTATGGCGGACTTCTGAACTTGTAGCACAATACACGAGCAGCTCTTTCTTCTACGAACCGTCTTGGAACCTCTGTTCTTTTGCTCAAGCCGTAATTAAGATCCTTCGATTTAATCTTTCTAATGCATGCTGAAAAGGTCTATCTTTCAGGGACCACACAGCTGGTAGGACACTTCTGAATTGAAACTATGTACACTAGACTTAGAAAGCTATTGAAAAGTCTCTTTTTTCATCATTATCTTGAAACTTGACCAATGTCTCTTTTACTGACCTATTTCATTCCATATGGCTTTTGTACTTGCTTTTATCCGTTTAATGGCCTATGGTTCTTCGCACTACATACATATTTGTGACGCTTCTTGGACTTTAAATTGATGATTTACCTCTAGCATCTTGCTGCAGGTAAAACCTCCACTTCAAGGTCAAGCTCAGAATTAGGAGGTGTGGTAAACGTGATGGTAATTCCATTACCACCAAAAAAGGGCAATGATGGAATCGTTGTCACTTTTTTACCGCACCTCTGAACTCATAATGACGCTCTTTGATTATGTTCAGGTAGGGGCGGTAAAAACACCGGGGAATGCAGGAGGATCCCAGGTTCTTGTGCTTTTTTACCACCCTGACTAAGAAAAAAACGTTAATGGCTGTTGCCATGTACGTGCATGGCTGCTGTCCAGGCTATGAGACCACTTGGATTTCATATGTTTTTCTCAGGTTTAAAACGCAACTGGATACCCATGGGATTCAAGCCTCTCCACCTGCAACAAAGTGAGGTACGAGCGGAGGCACGGTGCACAGCCTATTTCCAGCCCTGTGCCTTGCTCGTTCATTGGAATCCTGATTTAAATGGAGTTGATTGTAAAAAAAAAAAGGCAAAGAGCCTTTTTGAACGAAAATGATGTTGTTTGTGGAGAAAAGGATGGATTCATTGATGTGATTTGTGAACTTAAGTAGAATACACTGTTCAACATTTCTTTTTTTCCTGCAGGAGTGTGCTTGGGAATGCAGTTGGCAGTGGTGGAATTTGCTAGGAACTGTTTGAATTGGGAAGGTGAGTTTAAAGTTGAATTTCCCTTCAGCTTGAATATGAAGAATTGGGGATGAGATTTATGCTCATGAAGCACTTCAGAATGACTACACATTCCTATTGATTGACTTCTCCACTGTCAGTACACATGATGGGCAATTGGTGTAAAACTAAAATGTATGTATACAAAATGAATGTAACTGCTGACAAATGTACGAAAGAAATATTTTGTTCCATTTGAAATGTTTTTATGGCAGTTAGGTCTGATGGAAATGAACAAGTAAGTTGAGCAATTTTAAGTTGTGTTGTTCAATATAAACCCTACTTGGGAATAGCACCATGCTTTTTTGCCGCTCAAGATTCAGGTATTTAGGCACTCTATAGTCTTCATTACGAGGTTGGTGGTAGGCCGCCGGTAGTACTGGAGGGCTACCGGCAACCTCAGCTTACCATTTCCACCGCCCGATTACCCGGTAATAGCGGGATATTACAGGCGGCAGAACGGTAAGTTCCCATTCCCGTGGAGTCGCATAGGACTCCACGGGAATGGGAACACTGAAGCACCGGCACCGTTAGTAACAGTGCCTCAGTGATTTATCTGCTGGTAGGAGCCTGAACTACCAGCAGACTCGGAGTGTGTCGGGTCACTTATAAGGAGGGCCTATGCCTGTCTCTTTCTTGGTCTCTAGTCCCCTTTCGCTTTTTCCCTTCTCTGGATTTTCCCTCTGTCTCTCTTGCTCTGTCTCTCTCCCGTTCACTCCTTGTCATCTTTTTTCTCTCTTTTTTTTTGACGGAAACACACAGGGGGTAATTTGTTAAACCCCTGGTTCATTAGTAAGAGGTGGAAAACGTGGTAGTAATTGTTACTTTTCCTGCCACTTCTACTGATCTGGGGGATTTTGGTGGATTTTCCAGGCAAATTTGTAAGGCAGCCCGGATTTAACAATCCACCTTGCCACTCCGATAGCATAAATGCAAGGGATTGCTATGAAAAATGCAAGCATGCGTAGAATAGTACTCTGGGTAGATAAGCAGGGATTGGCAGGCACTCAATTGACAAACTTCAAGGTGTTTTGTAAGAACAATGTAGACAAGGGGAGCATAAAAATCACTATGGTCCCAAAGGTGGACCAGGGGGACAAGGCCTCTTCACAGTAATGTATTTCTTTGTCTTGGTGCTCAACAGCATCAAGCAGAGATTCTATGTGCTTTTCTGTGGTGGAACCGGTGTCGGGACTGAGTGAGCCACGATGATCCAGCTGTGAGTCGATGTTGAAACAAAGCTCGGTGGAGATCAAGTTGGAGCTTGAGACGGTGGACCCCCACAGGTTCAAGTCGGGGGTTGGGTTGAGATGATGCTAACACTGTGTTGAAGTGGGCAAGTGACACTCTGGCTTCCAGCTGTTTGACCCGGCAGTGGAGTCGGGATGAGACAAGGTTCTATTCAGTTGAAGCACTGCTTGGAATGAGGCGAGTCAAATGCTTCCACAGCGGTGAGCCGGCGCTCATGTCGAGGCAGTGGTGATCTTCACTGGTGCCAGACGGCTTGAAAATGCAGGTAACCAGCTTGAAGTTAGTGGAATCCCAAAAGCAGCACCCTGCATTCTGGGTCAGCTAGAAGGGTGTTAAGCACAGCCACAGGGGCTCGAAGATGGATAGAAGCTGTGGAACCGGATTCCAGCTGCTCTTGAACGTCTGGGTTCTAGCAGTGCCAAAACCTAAAGCCTTCAGGACAAGGCCATACTTTCTGCTGCACTGCTACTCCAGGGTGCTTGGCTGGCACATACAGGGGCTCATTCACCTCCAGTGAAAGGGTCCTAGTTCCAGCACAGCCACAATGAGGTCTCCTCTAACAGCAGTCACCCTCACTGTGTCATTGAGATTGCTAGTGGGCAGAGCACGCCTCTGCCCTGGACGCCTTCTGTCTTGACCTCCCTGGACTCTGGAGTAGATTGTATCCGCAACAGAGGTCCAGATGAAGGGGTGTCCCTCTCCTTTTAAAGGTGAAATTCCATGGGGACTTGGTCCAAAGCAGGTCTGCTGTAAGGGGTCCACTCTCTGTTGCGGTAACAAGTGCTGTTTGCCTTATGACATCACACCCACAGTGTTCTACTTGCAGGAAATGGAGGGGACAAGAAAAGGAAGAGTGCCCTAAAAGAAAGAAAGATGGTGGAATCCCTCTCCAGGTCTACTTTCCCTCTCTGGACACTCTAACGCTGCCCTTCCCATGCCTGCTGGCTTTAAAGGCATTCCAGTGATCAGCACTCTGGTGTCAGGCTGGCTTTGTAATGTCAGTGCTTTCTCTGAAACACCGTTCCCAGGAGACCGCCTGGGGGAAGTGTGTCACTTCCTATTTTAGAATCAAAGGAGGCAGCGTCCTGGCTATTCCCCAAGGTAGCTGTGGAGATGTTCAGATTAGACACCAATACACATTAGTCCTGTAATAGTTGCCTTGGCTCCCAGAGTTGACACAGGTGTGATATCAAATGAATGTGGCTTAAAATGTGTGAGCCCTGAGCAGTCACCATGCCACAACCAGGCATGGTTTATATTTAGAGATGTATCTGCTATCAGACTGATTAAGGCTGACAGTTATTATAATTTAGATCAGAGGTGCTGAAGTTAAATTGCTACCTCTGCCTACAGTGACTTTGTGTTCTAGTGGCTGTCAGGGATGCACAGGTGACCGAGTCTGCTCTGTGCCACTGCAGAGCTGGTGCTGTCATGTAAGTAGGCAGGTTACAGCAAGGCACCTGTGTGCACTATAATTTTGCTGTGGAGCATTTTGAAAGAACAGTCTGATTTGCAGACCTCCATTTCAGAAACAGAATTACCTGCATCCTTTTTAATTTTGTTTTTAAATAAAAAACTAGGTCTTTAACACCAGTGCCAGATGGCATTCTGTCACATACTCCCCAGCCAAAAAGATTGAGCACTACCATTCTAAGCGTCTGTCTCATTTTCAAGGTGAAAATATCTTCTGAGTTCATCTGCACTGGAGTGTTGTGACCCAGTTTTATGCTGGATGTCCATATTTATTCCCTTTAGGGATATGACCCAATGCAGAAACTTGGAATTCTCTCCCTTCATGGCCATCAGCCACTTGAGAGGCCCTTAGAAAAAGAGGTCTGTGGTCAGACTGGAACGTAAAGTGAGGCATACAAATGTAGGGTTTCAACTTTCATACTGTTGGGTGTCCTGACCCACGTTTGGACTATTATGCTGCAACATTTGGTGCTGTGGGCTTAGGAAATCCAAGAGGGCGGAAAAGCCCACATTTGCGCTAGGGATGTAACAGTATTACGGTATACCGTTAAAGATACCGTGAACCAATTAAATGAACAATAATAACCGTCACATTGTTTATACCGGTATACCGTTCATACCGTTAAGTGTGCTTTTCAATCTGATTTGGAAAGGCTGCAGTAAGCAAGTGCAGTCTTGCACTGTTGGATGTGCCGTCTGCCAAGTCATTTCAGTTTGAGCAGTTTTTAATGCCATTCCATAAACCACACGTGCCTGACACAAAATCAATATGTTAGCAATAGGAAGAATAAATACCGTGCCAAGAAGGAAAAGGGTTTGCTTTTTTTTTTATTTACATTTATTTTTAAAGCGCTCACACAGCCCGCAGGCATCGAGGCGCTGTTAAAGAAATTGTTTTTGTTTATTTAGTTGCGTAATTGTTTTTGTCTTAGTTGCGTATTTATAGCGTGCTTAAACACCCAGAGGATTCTAAGCGCGGACCCGGGGATCGAACCTGTGTTGCTTCGTGTCGTTTTGCTTCCAAGGCGCACATGTTGCCGCTGAGCTATCCTCCCGGGACCTTGGGTTGGCGGCTTTGGGGTTTATATATCTATAATGGATAATGTTTTCTAAACATATGACAATGGGGGTTTTCGCTGGTTCTATCATTGAATTTACATATAATAAGTCACACTGCGAAATTTACTCATCTCTGTGGGTATTCCCTGCTGCCATGCCAAAGGGTAACATGTCCGTGATTACTGAACACCTTTTGGCCCGGAAGTAAACCAAAAGCTGTAACGTAAGGAGAGAGTGTGTGTGCATGTGTGTGTGTATGCGCGACAAGCGTATACTACCAGCAGACACCATTGATCTGTGGCATGCAGGTTATCAAGATGGCAACATGTTCATCTTCCACCAGTAGCCAGTGAGGGAGCTAAAAGCCAAAATGACCACTTAAGAAAAGCTATTCAGTTTGCTTTGCCAGTCGCAGCAGGCCCCCCCCCTCCTCCTCCTCGCCACACATGTGTTTGTGTTTGGTGGAAGCAAGGGGTGGCATTTCAGTGGAAAGTATGTTGAAAAGCCCAATTCTGGACCTGGATGCCTGGTTTTGTTTGTAATGATAAATCTGACAATTTATGACCTTTTAGAAAATATTTAAGATTAGTTAACTCCACCTGCTATACCGCGATAACCATGATATACCGTCATTTGGCAAGAAGGTTATTGTACCGTCATAAAACTAATACCGTGACACCCCTAATTTGCGCCAGAATCCTAGAGATCTGTGCAGTTTTGCGCACAGCAAAGTGTTCTCCTGACCTGCCACCCACCAGTGCAAGCATGATGGGCCAGGAGTGCCATGAGAGAAATGTGTGCCAAAGGAAAAACAGCAGTGCCGGTTGGCTAAAAAAAGCGCTTTAAAATCACCTTTCTTTCCCTGAATGCAAGCTAAAAAAGCCTATTTTAACATCACAAGATATTCAAAAATCTCAATGAACACCAGCAGACATTTGGCAGAATGTATTCTTGTGTGCATACAAAATCTGGAAAGATGAAGAGCCCAAAACAATGTTTATAACAAAACTGGCTGAGCTGTGGATGTCAGCAGCTTAAGTTAAATGGACAGAAAGCCACTAAAATCGAAATGTTTTAAATAAATGAGTGACCTACTTTTGAGTGTAACATAGGTTGCAACTGTTAAATGTCACAGTTTTGAATTTAGAATCAGCATTCGAGCTGCATGTGCAAAAATTGTGAGTTTGATTGAATGAAGAAAAACTGGGAACAAAAGTGACATTTAGCTGAAGCCTGGCTTAATGAAACTGGATTCTGCCTGACAACTACCCCCGACAGGAGAGGGAATTCAGCAGCTGTGTTCCCAGGCCTGGCTGCATCCTGCTGCCCCTGCCAAAAGGAGATGACACCTCTCTGATTGAATTAGGGGAGTGGCACCTGGGGACTACAGGAAACTAAACAAAGCACTGTCCCTGACTCAGGCAAATGTTATATTGGGGGGGTCGTAAAATGGCTTCCTCTTGGGAGAAACTGGGAGGGGCAGTGCATGTGAGAGCAAGCTGAGCTTGGGGGAAGTGGATAAACCAGAAATTCCACCATGTGTTTTGGAAAACCACACCCCTTTGGAGCCAGAGCATGATTTTAAAAAGATGGATAATTCATAGTGCGGACTTGTAAAAATTATATAAATAACATCATCATTCTTGTGATTTTTCTGTGCACATTTTAAGAGGTGTTAGGACCCTGTGGTATGTGCTTGGGGATAGTAGCGGAAAAAAAGGTTGTTACTCCAAATGTATGCATGCTAAAAATCTGACACTTTATCATCTGAAACCCATATCCCTGGTGCACATTTGTGTACAATCTGGAAAGGTTTAGAGGTCGTTATCTGGATGAAAAGGGGAGAATTCTGTCATAAGTGGACACGACATCGTACAAAGACAGGGATCGGATGGTTTGGTGCTACAGAAAATATGTTAACTGGACCTATAATATTAGAAAAATGGTACATAGATAAATATGTATTTGGGTCAGAAATAGATTTGTGTGCAATTTGACAAGGGGAGGTTCCTCTGACCATAAAACCTACAGCATCACTCTGACACTCCATTTCTTTCCCCCAATCAAGGGAGAGAGGAAAGCTTGGCCAATGATAAGTGAGAGGGGCTGGCTTAGCTAGGCCCAGGCACACACCCATTTTCAAAACACATAAAAGGAACATTGAAACCCAGGTAGAGACATTCACTTTCCACTTTTGTAACGCTCACCTGATTTCCACGGAGGCGCTGATCCCGGCTGGGCTGCTATCATTTCTTCAATGGAGAAGCGTAGAGCTCGGACGACTCTCAGGACTGGGCTTCCTCTTATCGAATGTCTGACTTGCAGGGGAAGTTTTCTGCAGGTGGAAGAAAAAGGGTTAATCACCGTTTGATGGGATTCCTTCTCCCACCAATCGCCAGTTTCTCCCACAGCGTAGCTTTCTACTTGTCTCGGCGAGCTCTCACCTTAGGCGTATAAATGCTGAGCTCTCCATCCTGCGTCTGGTGCAGGGGTGCGTGGATTCTAGTTACGTCACTGGATGAGTTCAGTGTTGAGGCTCAAGTCTTTTGCGGCCTTAGTTGTGGCACTGGTGCTGGGATGCCGAAGAGCGATGCCGCCGTTGCTGCACGAGCGGGTGCCTGTAAGTATACTGTAGTCTTTAGGCTTTAAAAGATGGGCACCTCAATAATGTCCCTTTTCCTTTGTTTCAGGCCTCGGGATGCTGTGGGCGTAGTTTTCCGTTGCCGCTGCATGTGCGGATGCACGTAAGTATAATGTTCGTTGGCCGCTTTTAATGGCACCTCTAATAATGTCCTTTTTCTAGTTTTCAGGTGCCGGGATGCTGCGGGCTTTATATCCGTTGCCACTGCACGTGCCGATGCACGTAAGTATAATGATCGTTGGCCGCTTTTAATGGCACCTCTAATAATGTCCTTTTTCTAGTTTTCAGGTGCCGGGATGCTGCGGTTGATGCGGCCGCTTCTGCGCGTGCAAAAACTGGTAAGTTAAGTTGAATGCGACTGCCTTCACCCGAACCCCTTTTTAATTATGTCCTTTGCCTTTCAGGTGCAGAGAAGCTGCCGAAGAGAAGGCCGCGGTTAGCTCCGTTGCAATCACGGATGGATCAGGTAAGCGGGCGCGGCTGCGAGCGAGTTGCACTTTTCTAACCTTATGTTTATTCTTTGCAGGTTTTGCCGGTGACTGGATTCCGGGATCTGGTAAGTATTGTTCTGTGTCTTTCTTCATCCACAGGTTGCTGCACGGAAGCTGAAGATGACTCTGGACCTGGAATGCAGGAGCCGACTCGGTGAGCGTCCTGCTGCTGCTGCAGAATAACGCGAAGCACGTGTTTTCCATCGGGCGTGGTTTAAATAGCAGAGAAGTGCTTCCAGTGTGTGTTCTTCCACCGGTTCCACCCAGGTAAGAAAAGAGTTCCTGAATGGAGGGAATAGTTCCTCCCAGCCCTGATGGCTGGGAACTTCAACCAGACTGAATTGTTCTGGGTAAATATGCAGCATGGTCTGCCTCAGGTAAGTCCACCCAAGCATTATTACACTGTTTATCAATATGAGCCCGGCGCCTATGGCGCAGGGACTGAAACCCTTCATGAGCCTGGCGCCAAAGGTGCCAGGACACGGTCCAAAGGGCCCCTGTAGGGGTCTGTTGGGTCCGGAGTAGTGGAAGACGGGTCTGCTTCCGAGGGCGCTGGGCCAGTCCTGGCCCCTCGAGAGTAGCGCCCATGACAGCACCCCCCCCTCAAGGCCCCTCCCAAACTTGTCCTCCCCGGGGGTTTTGGTTTATCGGGAAAGGTTCGGTGAAATTTCTGGACTAGACGAGGAGCATGGACATGGTCATAGGGTTCCCATGACCTTTCCTGAGGTCCGTAGCCTTTTCAGTCGATTAGGTAGAATAGCTTCGATCTGATGATTATGGAGTCCAAAATGTCTTTTACTTCAAATTCGGGCTCCCCATTCACTTGAATGGGCTCTGGAGGATTGGTCAATCTGGTTCCAGGTTGCATGGGTTTCAAAAGAGATACGTGAAATACAGGATGTATTCTCATATGGGTTGGCAATTCTAATTTAACGGCCACTGGATTAATTATGGCCGTAATTGAATATGGTCCCAGGTATTTGGGGTTGAAGGTGCGTGGCCCTTTAAGCGATAAATGTTTGGTGGACAGCCAGACTTGATCCCCAACCTGGTATTGAGGGGCATTGCTTCGGTGTTGATCTGCTCCTTTTTTGTACCTCTCTTTAGCTTGTTGTAGATGTGCAGTCGCTTCCTTAAAAGCTTGGGTAATAACAGTGTGCAATTGATCCACGGCGGGTGTTCCAAGATCTTGAGGTGGATCAAGGTTGGAGGTTCAAGGATGAATCCCATACAAAATGTAGAAGGGACTCTTCCCGGTACCCGAATGAAGTGAATTGTTGTAAGCATATTCAGCTATCCAAAGGATGTCCTTCCAGTTACTCTCCGACTGTTGTAGCATGCATCGTAAATATTGCTCGAGAGTCTGGTTTGTTCTCTCGGTTTGCCCGTCGGTCTGGGGATGATGGCTGGTCGAAAGTATTACATCGATTTGAGCTAATCGACAACAGCTACGCCAAAAGTGGGAAATAAACTGGCTCCCCCTATCTGAGATTAGTACTGACGGGAAGCCGTGTAGCCGGACGATGTTTTCAAGAAATACTTTGGCTAGGACTGATGCTGAAGGTAAGCCTTTTAGCGGAATGAAGTGGGCCATTTTAGAAAACAGGTCCACAATAACAAGAATGGTGTTGTACCCGGAACAGGAGGGTAAGTCTGTGATGAAGTCCATGGAAAGGGTATGCCAGGGACACGGTGGGATGTCTAATGGTTGCAGAAGACCAGCCGGCCTCTTCTGACCCTTGTTTTGAGCGCACACACCGCAGGACATCACAAATTCTTTTATGTCTTTTCTCCACAAAGGCCACCAGAAGTGTCTCTTCACCTTTTCTGTGGTTTTGGCAATGCCAGGGTGACCCTCAATTAATGAATCATGATAGCAGGAGATTACCTGTTTTTGTAAATCGGCGTGTGGTAGGAACAATCGTCCTTGGAAATAAGGCAAGTCATTGCTTATGGTGAAATCTTTTCCTTTTTGTAACCAGTTCAGTAAGTCAGTGAGGTTACAAGTTGTTTAGTTTTTTCTTCAATATCCTCAATGGATTGTGAAGAAATCAGACCCACGATCCTTTGTTCAGGAATTATTGGTACAGGTTCTGGATTGGCAACGTTATATCCCATTCCAATTCGGGAAAGAGCATCCGCTTTGCCGTTCTTGTTGCCGGGGCGATAAGTGATCACGAAGTCAAATTCAGCAAAGAATAGAGCCCAGCGAAGCTGTCTGGAGGATTGAGCCTTGGCGGTTTTCAGATACTGCAGATTTCGATGATCGGTGATCACTGTGATGGTGTGTCTGGCCCCGAGGAGATAATACTGCCATGCCTTAAAGGCTGATTTAATCACTAGAAGCTCTTTGTCTGTGATGGTGTAGTTGATCTCAGGCGCCGAGAACCTCCGAGACCAGAATGCCACAGGATGCAGTTGGTCAGTCTCTGGATCTCTTTGTGATAGGACTGCTCCCATTGCTAAGCTGGAGGCGTCGGTTTCAACGATGCAAGGGAGGTCCGGGCGTGGGTGTTTCAGTATTGGCGCCAAGGTGAATTTAGCCTTTAGCTCTTGGAAGGCTTGTTCTGCTTCTGCGGACCATTCAAAGCGTTTATTTTTTCTTAAGAGGGCGGTGATGGGTTGTACCACTCGTGAAAACTCTGGAATAAATCTACGGTAAAAAGTGGCAAAGCCTAGCATGCTTTGAACGCCTTTCACGGAAGTAGGAGACGGCCATTTGAGGATAGCGTCTACTTTTCTCGAGTCCATGTGGACTCCTTTGGGTGTCAGAATAAATCCCAAAAATTCGACCTCAGTGACATGAAAAACACATTTTTCGAGCTTGGCAAAAAGTTTATATTGGCAAAGTTTTTCAAGGACCGCCCTAACATGATTTCGATGGTCAGCTTCTGAAGATGAGTACACAAGAATGTCATCTATGTAGACGACAACGCAGACATCAATGAGCTCTCTGCGGACATCATTCATAAAATATTGGAAGGCGGCCGGTGCATTGCATAGTCCAAAGGGCATCACTTTGTATTCAAATAGCCCATACTTAGTGCGAAAGGCCGTCTTCCATTCATCTCCTTCCTTGACCCATACCAAGTGATAAGCTCCCCGGAGATCAAGCTTAGTATAAATACAGGCATTTTTTAACTGGTCAAGGAGTTCCGGGATCAGAGGTAAGGGGTACTGTTTTTTTACTGTTATCTGGTTCAGAGCACGATAATCTATACAGGTTCTGAGGTCACCTTCTTTTTTTGGTACGAAGAACAGAGCCGAGGATGCAGTGGACTTCGACGGACGGATAAAGCCATTGGCCAGGTACTGGTCTAAATACTGTCGCAGATGAAGGTTCTCAGGCTCGCTAAGGGCGTAAATCCTACTGCAAGGGGGAGTTGCACCGGGTAGCAAATCTATCTGACAATCGTATGATCTGTGGGGTGGCAAGGTGTTAGCCTGTTCCTTTTGAAAAACATCTTGGAACTCTCGATACTCTAGAGGTAATTGTGGACCGTTAGCCGTTACTGACGCTAGGCCAATGTTGGGTCGTGGATAACAAGTTGGTGTGCACTCTGGGAACTTTATCGTCTTTGCTCGCCAATCAATCTGAGGATTGTGTTTCTCCAACCAAGGAATCCCTAGAATTACTTGGAATTGAGGAGCCTTGATCACGTCGAACACAATTACCTCCTGATGCCCGTCTTGGCCTAGTATTGTCACTTCAGTAGTGGTATGGGTCACTGGTCCGGAGGCGATTTCCGTCCCATCCACCGTGGTAATGACGTCTTTAACCACCTTTGGACAAAGAGGTAAGTTCATCCTGAAAGCCAATTCGCGTTCCACATAATTTCCAACTGCTCCGCTATCAATGTATGCCTTAATTGCATGCAAACGATCCGGTTGCTCTGGGTTTACGAGGGCCATTGGCATTATGAAGTGCGAGGTCAAAGAACTGGTTTTTACGCTCGGCAAGCGGACCTCTACACTTGTCGGGCGAGGTCGTTTCCCAGCTCAGGCTTTTCAGAACTCTTATCAGAAGCTCCCACTGTCTTCTTAGGTGGTTTCACCGGGCAATCTCGAAGAAAATGTCCTGAATTTCCACAATAGAGACCTAGTTGCATTTGTCATCTCCTGTCGCGTTCTTTCTGGGTTAGGGGACCCTTTACAACCCCAATTTGCATAGGTTTGACGGCTTCAACTCCTTTGGTGTGACTTTGAGGCTTAGGGAACACACGTGGAACACAGGATGCAGTTTCCATGAAGTAGGCAAAGAAAGACGCATTGCCACAGGATTTAAAACTTCCGTAATGGGAAAAGGACCCACAAACTTTGGTAGCAGCATACGTTTGCCAGGAATGCGCAGATTACGCGTAGACAGCCAAACTTTCATGCCACTTTGTATTCCGGAGCTGCAATCCTATGCCGGTCAGCGTATCTTTTCGCTCTCTCCTGGGCAAGCAGAAGGTGGGATCGAACTCCCCTACGGACCGACTCCAATTCTCTTACACAAGCCTGAGCGGCCGGGTTGTCAATGGGGAGTGCTGGATCCAAGGGCAAAGAGCGTGGATGGAATCCATATAAGGCAAAAAACGGTGATACACCTGAGGCACAGTGTACCGAATTATTGTAGGCAAATTCGGCAGGGGCGAGCGTCTCTAACCAGGTAGACTGAAATTGGAGACACAGGCATCGGAGGAATTGCTCTAGAGTGGCATTAGCCCTCTCAGTCTGTCCATCGGTTTGTGGATGGTATGCAGAGCTGAAACGATTGTCAATGTGAAGCGAAGAAGTCAAAGCCCCCCAAAAGCGAGACGTAAACTGAGGGCCGCGGTCTGAAACAATGATAGAGGGAAGTCCAAAGAAACGAAAGACATGCTTGAGAAAGAAAGAAGCCAAGACGGGGGCTGAAGGCAAACCCGAGCAGGGAACAAACAGAGCCATCTTGGAGAAGTAGTCGATGACAACCCAGACGGTATCATAACCGCTTAGAGGAGGCAGGTCCACAATGAAGTCCATGGAGACCATATACCATGATTTATGTGGCACCGGAAGGGGACGCAAAAGGCCCACAGGCTTGGATCTAGAGACTTTACATTGAGCACACACTGAGCAAGAGGCCACGTAATCGATGACATCCCTGGGCATTGATGACCACCAAGCCCAGCGGCGCAATGCCTCCAGCGTCTTTTGCTGCCCCGGATGGGCTGTCATCAAGGAATCGTGTGACCAGGCTAGAGCACGAAGACGTGCTTCTCCAGGAGGTATAAAGAGACGACCTTGGATATAAGGCAAGCCCTGTACAATGTCGAGGTTCAATGATTCGCATTCCTCCTTATTTGAGGTCACCCAGGATGATATAAGGGCACGGAGCGAAGGCTGAGGAGTGCAGGCACAAACCACCCTTTCAGGTAACAGCAGGGGACGATCAGCCTTAGAAACACAAGAAATGTGGGATAACCTCGAAAGAGCGTCAGTACATGCATTGAGACGAGCCGGTCGATATGTGATGACGAAATTAAACTGGGAAAAGAAAAGATGCCAACGAGCTTGTCGGGCCGTAAGGCACTTCATTGATTTAAAGGCAAGGAGGCTACGGTGGTCCGAATAAACAGTAACCTGATGACGGGCACACAAACAGATGATGACGCCATTCCGCAAAGGCATCTCTGATGGCTAATAACTCGTGCTCTGTGATAGGATAATTGCGTTCATACGGGGTCAATTTCCTGGAAAAATATGCCACTGGATGGATTTCCCCTGAATCAGGGCATTCCTGTGACAACACTGCCCCAATAGCTGAACTGGAGGCGTCTGCCTCCACTAAGAAAGGGAGGAGAGGGTCCAGGTGTTGCAAGACCGGTGCCGTCGAGAAGGCGGTCTTCAGAATTTCAAAGGCCCGTTGTGCCTCCGGATTCCATGCATACGGTTTCTTGGAGCTGGTCAGTGCCGTTAAAGGAGAAGAGATCGACAAAAATGAATGGATGAAATGCCGATAAAAGTTGGAGAACCCCAAGAAGGACTGCAATGCTTTGACAGAAGTAGGAATGGGCCATTCCAGAATCGCTCTAACCTTGGAGTGACTCATTCGAATGCCACGGCTGGTCAAGTCATAACCAAGAAATTCCACCTCGGTGGAATTAAAAACACACTTCTCTGCCTTGACGTACAGGTGGTTCTCCCTCAAGCTCTGTAACACAAGACGCACATGTACGTAGTGATCCTTCATAGAGGCTGAGTAGATAAGGATATCATCCAGATAAATTACAACAAATTGGTCCAGATAGTCATGGAAGATGTCATTCATGAAGGCCTGGAACGTGGCCGGGGCATTACAGAGTCCAAACGGCATCACTAAGTATTCAAACAAGCCATAACGTGTCTTAAAGGCAGTTTTCCACTAGTCCCCTGCTCTAATCCGAACGAGATTATAGGCACCCCTAAGGTCAAGTTTAGTGAACACCACTGACGAACCAAGTTGATCCAAAAGCACTGATATCAATGGAAGAGGGTACTGGTTTTTTATCGTAATAGCATTCAATGCCCTGTAGTCTATACAAGGGCGCAAGTCCCCCTCCTTCTTAGGGACGAAAAATAGTGGAGATGCCGCCGGGGATTTTGAAGGCCTAATAAAGCCTGTGGCCAAGGCTTTATCTATGTATTCCTTCAGAATCTTGTCTTCTGGTACGGTGAGGGAATAGACTCTGCCGGCTGGTATCTTGGCTCCTGGTAACAGGTCTATCGGACAATCATAGGGCCTATGAGACGGCAATTGATCAGCCCTGCCCTTATCGAACACATCCCAAAAGGATTCGTATTCAGGAGGAATCTCTTTACTGGCGTCACAAACGATGGCACCTATGACAGACAAGGAAGCCACCAGAGCTTGACAAGAAGACTCCGGGCATACATACGTGTCCTGAAAACAGTGTTCATTACACTCCAAAGAAGGGAAGCGAACACTCTTCTTTACCCAATCAATAGCAGAGTTGTGGTGTTGCAACCACGGAATACCCAATATGACCTGATATTGAGGTGCCTTGATTAGATCGAATGAAATCGATTCAATGTGTCCGTCTTCGGTCTTCATGCTGACAAGGGAAGTATTCTGTATGACCAAACCGGATACCAAAGTTGTACCATCCACAGTATGAACCCTCTCGGGTTGAGCCTTGGGTAGAATGGACACATTGTTTTTGCAGCATAGTCAAAGTCCATATAGTTCCCCGTAGCTCCTGATTCTATGATAGCCAAGGAGGAGAATGTAGCGTCTTCGGCTGTGGTGAATAACACAGGAAGACTGACAGGAGCAGACAAAAAACCCTGTGAGTCCAAAGAAAACACTCCCGGCGTAGGGACTCTATCTATCGCCGGGATTTGGCGTTTCCCGCCTTTTTGACCGTTTTTTTGGGACAGTCTTTCAGTTGGTGTTCTGAAGACCCACAATACATGCACAAATTATGTGAACGTCGATATTCACGTTGTGCCGTAGTCAAAGGGCCCCTCACCGCCCCTATCTGCATGGGTTCTGGAGTTGGAGCAGGAGGAGTAACTACATCTGCTGGAGAGGGGGTAAGGACCGGGGTTTTACGTTCCCCTCTTCTTTCGGACCTTCGGGCATCTATTTGTAACACCAAGTCTAACAATTCACCGAAGGAGGTCGGAACGACCAGTACTGTGGCTAGGATATCTTTTAATTCTTCAGAGAACCCCTGGTAAAATACGGCTGATTTCTTCTCCTCGGGCCAGTCTGTCTCAGCAGCTAGCTGATTGAATCTGGTGAGATAAGAAAAAAGAGAAGAAGTGCCTTGTCGTAGACTCAGCAACTCCAGGTCCGATGCTTGAGATTTGTAGCGGTTATCAAAAACCTTATTCATGGCCAAAATTAGTTTGTCACAGTCATAGAGGATGTAGCTGTTGGACTCAAGCAAAGGGCTGGCCCACGCAGCCGCTGTACCCCCGAGATGGGAAAGAATAAAGGCTGCCTTGGTGGTGGAGTTTGGAAAGGCGGTAGGCCGACACAAGAAATGTAGTTTGCATTGATTTATGAAAGTCCGGTATTGTTTTGGGTCTCCAGTGAAGCGTTCCGGAGGGGCCAACGGGAATTGTGTGGCCATCAAAACCGGGGCCGCAGAAAACCAGAACCTGAGGCGGCCGCACCCGCCATGTCTGCCCCCAGTGTCGGGGGAGTTTGAATACTCCGTAAGCTGTCGATCCTTTGATGCATGGCGTCATGAGCTATTGTCATGTCAGACCGTAACTCAGACACTAAACAAAACAAGGCAGCCAAAGGATCAGCTTCATCCATGGCTTCTGTTTTTGTTACTCTCCGGTGAGATGAGTGCGTAGAACCGGGGAGTATCCAAAACCCAGGAAGTTGCTTGAAGAGCTTTGGGTAGAACCTCTACCCAAGCCTCCTCTCTGTGAGGGAATAAGACCTTCAAAATGATATGACCACTTGCTGTAATTAACCAGACAAGGGGACTGATCACCCAGAAGGGAGGGGGAGAACGCACCGCCACAAACCAGGCTGTAAAGGAAAGAACAACAAGTAAGTAATACGAAGGTAACACTTGTCCCCTGTAAGCCTTACTAATTGATGGAATACCTGAGCCTTTTCCCCCCGTAGAATGGAAGAACGGCACAAACCGGGAATCACCTAGGAATATAACAAGACTTAGCACCTAACTGGTTTAAACTATGACACAATTCATGAGGTGGACAGGATCTTACCAGTGGAGAAGGACTGAAGGATTTGAGTAGTTCAGAACACAATGACAGGGATAAAATAAGAAAAAGGTAAATGTTAGTAGGATACTAATACCCGGGCGGCACGAGGGTCGCACTGGATTCGGGATGGTACACAGCTGCAGAGCGTCCTTAAGTGCACAGTTCAATCCAAACGTTCCGTTCGTGAGGCAAAAAGTCTTACCACTGGTGAACGAAGAATGACGATAACAACCAGTCGGGATGGCAGTTCCAAGTAAGGTAAGTTGAAGGCAGGTAAGGTCTGGCACGGATGAGGATAACAACCAGTCGGGATGGCAGTTCCTGAGATAGGTAAGTCGAAGGCAGGCAAGGTCTGGTACACTAGCGGACAGGGACTATGCCAAAGGCGTGTAGAAGAGAAGTCCGGAAGAAAACAGGGTTTCGGTACACTTGCAGGCGAAAACAAAGACAAAACTTTTTTCTAGCGGGGTCCGTGGAAGCAAAACAGAGGTTCGGTACACAGGAAGGCAGGTCAACAAGGGAATTCCAAATAGCGGGTCCAGTAAACAATCCGAGTCGATTCCGTAAGAAACGAAAGAGGTTTGGCAATCGAAGAAGGAACTTCTAATTGCCAGGAGTAGCTGTAAATAGAAGCGGCGTCCTGGCTGCATCCACGGACTACATCAGTGAGAGAGGCGGGACAAGCCAACGCGAGGCTCTACCGGCGAACTACCGCACGGAGCCAGGTTTTCTGGGAAGTGTAGTTTTCGAGTTGCTAACTTCCACGGCAGCTGCCATCGTGCATAGAATGGGGCAGCATGATGCCGTATCCTTTTGGGGAGCACTACAAACCTCCTAACCTGTTACTCACCGGACGGGAAGTATACCAAATCGGTGGCCGGAAGACACAGGACTGAACTATTGATTGAAGAGCTAGGTCGGGGCCTCCAACCTAGCCTCCTCTCTGTGAGGGCACAAGACCTTTTTAACGATATGACCTTCTGCTGGGTAGGATCAGGCAGAGGGACTGATCTCTCAAAAGGGCGGGGAGGACACGCCGCCAAGAACCGAGCTGTAAAGGAAAAACAAGAGGTGAGCAATTGGAAATTTAAGAAAGATCCCTTTCCCTCGATACTTCTTTCTAATAGTACCTGAGCTATGCCCTCCCCTTGTTTCAAGGCAACCGGAACCACCTACAAGTAAGAGAGGAGAATGTAACCTATCCTGACTATAGTGGTTGATTAGCTAAGGAATATGGATAATCTTACAACAGAAAACCCTTACCACTGATGTGCTGTTGAGTCTGTGTTGTCCCAAAGAGTTCAAAAAACAGAAGTGCAAAATAACAAATGGGTAGGTTAGTTAGGGAACTGAACCCGGGCGGAACGAGGGCCGCACTAGAGTCGGGTAGGTGCACTATCCGCAAAGCGTCCCTGTGCACTACTGAAGAATGTCCAATGGAAGTCTGATTTTGGAGAGGATGGTAACAGCAACAATAAGGGACACAATTGGAGTATTGCAGATGATATAGTTCAGCGGCAAGGTACAATGAGTGCAGGAGATATGCTTGTTAGCAAGTGATGAAAAGAAGAGTCTTACCGATGCCCTGATCACAAGGTTCCAAAAAGCGGCAGGCAAAAGCAGTCCGTGAAGGAGGAAACAGGTCTGGTACACGGGTAAGTAGTTATCCAAAAAGCGGCAGGCAAAAAGCAGTCCGTGAAGGAGGAAACAGGTCTGGTACACGGGTAAGTAGTTATCCAAAAAGCGGCAGGCAAAAGCAGTCCGTGAAGAAGAAAACAGGTCTGGTACACAGGTAAGCAAAGTAGGATTGAAGACGGAACTTCTAAATACTGGGATGCAACTTTAATCAGAAGCAGCGTTTCGCTCGGTTCTGAGGTTTAAATCGGGAAGGAGAAGGCGGAACTGGACGAAACCGAGGTTCACACATAATCGCCTCTCAGCTGACAGCAGGAGGCGGAAGGCTGGGAATCGTAGTCCAACTTGCCGCAGAGTGCTGCTGAGTGAGCTGAAGCCACTATTTTCCAGGGCAGTTGCCAGTGGGCGTAGAATGGGTTTGCAATATGACGCATACCCTTACGGAGGGCAATAACCTTCCTCCGGGCCTGCCGAGGCGTAACAGCATCCACCCCCAAAGGCGGCACCACCCCCCTACCTGCATGAAAGCGGCGAAGCAGGGCCGGGGCATGAATATTAGATAAAGGCTCCCAAGACCTATCCTCAGGGCCAAAACCCTTCCAGTCAACCAGGTAAAAAGGACGACCCCTCCGAAGTCGAAAATCCAGGATATCAGCCACCTCGAACTCATCATTGCCATCCACCCGCACCGGGGGTGGGCGGACCGGCAACCGCATGTTGGCCGGACAAGGCTTTAGCAAGCTGACATGAAACACTGGGTGCTGTTTCCAGGACGAGGGCAATGAAAGACGCACAGCAACTGGATTTAAGACCTTAGTGACAGGAAAGGGACCCACAAACTTGGGTAAGAGCATTCGTTTACCAGGCATTCTCAGGTTGCGTGATGACAGCCAAACCTTCATACCCACACGGTAGTTGGGTGCAGGTGTCCGATGCATATCAGCAAATTTCTTAGCCTTTGCCTGAGCATGCAGCAGGTGTTGACGAACGACCCCATGAATGGACTTGAGGTCCCGAACACACGCATGAGCCACTGGATTGTCAATAGGAAGGTCAGGATCCAGGGGCAAGGACCGCGGATGGTGTCAGTAAAGTGCAAAAAAGGGAGATACACCAGAAGCGGTATGCAGAGAATTATTATAAGCGAATTCAGCAGGTGGTAGCATCGCCAACCAAGAGGACTGGAAACGAAGTGTGAGGCAGCGTAGGTATTGCTCGAGAGTAGCGTTGAGCCGTTCAGTTTGCCCATCTGTTTGTGGATGGAAGGCAGAGCTGAACCTGTCATCAATGCCAAGAGATGGCGTCAGAGCCCTCCAGAAACGTGACGTAAACTGCGGTCCGCGATCCGAAACCACAATAGAAGGCAGACCAAAGAAACGAAATACGTTCTTAAGGAACAATGAGGCCAATGTCGGAGCAGAGGGCAAATCCACACAAGGAATGAAGAGCGCCATCTTTGTGAAATAATCAATTACCACCCAAATGGTATCAAAACCGTCCACCGGTGGCAGGTCCACAACGAAATCCATAGAGACCATGTACCATGGCTTGTGAGGAACCGGGAGTGACTGCAACAAATACACAGGTTTAGACCGGGAGACCTTACATTGAGCGCACACTGAACAGGAGGCCAAATAGTTAACCACGTCTTGAGACATAGACGGCCACCAGGCCCAACAACGGAGCAAGTCCAGAGTCTTCTTTTGGCCTGGGTGAGCCGCTATCAAGGAGTCATGGGACAAAGCAAGGGCCTGGAGACGAGCTTTCCCCGGGGGCACAAACAGGCGGCCCTGAATATAGGGAAGTCCTTGTACCACGTCAAGATTTAGGGCTACACATTCCTCTTTATGTGTATTCACCCAGTCCGAGATTAAAGAACGGAGAAAAGGGCGTGGAGTACATGCACATACTACCCTAGAAGGCAGCAGAAGAGGGCAACCGGGTTTGCTTTGCTCCGAGTGAGAGGGCAGGCGAGACAAGGCATCTGCACAAACGTTGAGACGGGCTGGCCTATACGTGATGGTGAAATTGAACTGAGAAAAGAAAAGGTGCCAGCGGGCCTGCCGGGCAGTGAGACACTTCATTGATTTGAATGCCAATAGACTCCGATGGTCAGAGAAGACAGTAACCGGATAACGGGCCCCCAATAGGTGATGACGCCATTCAGAGAAAGCGTCCTTGACTGCCAGCAATTCTCTTTCCGTGATAGGATAGTTGCGTTCGTATGGTGTCAGTTTCCTCGAAAAGAATGCAACCGGATGAATCTCACCCGAGTCCTGACAGGGTTGCGACAGTATAGCCCCGATGGCCGTCCCAGAAGCATCAGCTTCCACAAAAAAGGGTAGGAGCGGATCGGGATGTTGCAGCACTGGAGCTGAAGAAAAAGCCGCTTTTAAGGCCTTGAAGGGCGGATTGCGCTTCTGGTGTCCATCGGTATGGCTGTTTTGAGCTAGTTAAAGCCGTCAAAGGAGCCGAGATGGTAGAAAATGAAAAGATAAAGCGCCTGTAAAGGTTCGAGAACCTCAGGAATGACTGTAGGGCTTTGGTTGTGGTAGGAACAGGCCATTCCAAAACGGCCTTAACCTTGGATTGACTCATCCGGATGCCCCGATTGGTAAGGTCATAACCTAGAAACTCAACCTCCGATGAATTGAAGATACACTTCTCGGCTTTGACGAAGAGACGGTTCTCTCTCAGCCTTTGTAAGACGAATCTCACATGTTTGGTGTGTTCACTCTTGGATGAGGAGTAAATCAGTATATCGTCTAGGTAGACCACAACAAACCGGTCCAGACAATCGTGAAAGACATCGTTCATGAGGGCCTGAAAGGTGGCCGGGGCGTTACACAACCCGAAGGGCATCACCAGGTATTCAAATAACCCGTACCGGGTCTTGAAGGCGGTTTTCCATTCGTCCCCCTCTCTTATGCCACCTAGGTTGTAAGCACCCCGCAGGTCAAGTTTGGTAAAGATTATAGAAGAACCTAGCTGATCCAAGAGTACAGAGATCAGGGGAAGAGGGTACTGGTTCTTAACTGTGATTGCGTTTAATGCCCTGTAATCAATGCAAGGGCGAAGGTCGCCTTCTTTTTTAGGAACAAAAAACAGAGGAGACGCTGCCGGTGATCCGGATGGTCTGATGAACCCTGTAGCCAATGCCTTGTCAATGTACTCTTTTAGCACTTTGTCTTCTGGCAGTGTGAGCGAATAAACCCTGCCAACAGGTATTTTAGCCCTCGGTACCAGGTAGATAGGACAATCATATGGCCTGTGTGGGGGCAACTGATCTGCTCCACCTTTATCGAAAACGTCCCGAAAAGAAGCGTATTCCACAGGGATGCGAGGTTCGATGGCATTGGTAATGGCACCTATCAAGGCCATTGAGGCCACCAGGGCTTGACAGGAAGTACCGGAAATGCTACTAGTCTGAAAACACCTTTCATTACAGACAGAGGAAGGAAATTGTACTACCTTCCTGGCCCAGTCGATATCAGGATTGTGGTGTTGTAACCACGGAATGCCCAAAATTACACGAAGCTGGGGGGCCTTAATTAGGTCAAATGTGAGTGTTTCAGTATGTCCATCGTCCGTCTGCATACGGACGAGAGACGTGCTTTGAGTAACCAGACCCGAGACTAGAGAAGAGCCGTCTACCGCATGTACGGCTTCAGGTTGTGGTTTAGAAACCACAGGAACGTTATTGCTCATGGCATAGTCATAATCCATATTATTTTCAGTAGCACCGGAATCAATTATGGCCTGAGAAGAGAAAGAACAGTCAGTTGTAGTGGTAAATACCACTGGCAGACTAACAGGTATGGTAATTGCCACATTTGAGTCCAAAGATAATACCCCCGGCGTAGGGACTCCTGCTATCGCCGTGTTCTGGCGTTTCCCGCCTTCTTAACGGGTGTTTTTGGACAATCCTTGAGTTGGTGCTCAGACGAACCGCAGTACATACATAAATTGTTGGATCGTCGGTGTTCACGTTGTGCAGGAGACAACGGACCACGCACTGCCCCTATCTGCATAGGTTCAGAAGAAGCAGAGGAAGGAGGATTAACGGAATCAAGGGAAAGGGGTACTGGAGTCACATTTTTCCATTCTCCCTTCCTTTCGGATCGTCTAGCGTCTATTTGTAACACCAAATCAAGCAACTCCCCGAATGTGGTAGGGATTACTGGCACAGTAGCAAGGATGTCTTTTAACTCCTCAGACAATCCTTTGTAGAATACCGCAGATTTCTTCTCTTCTGGCCAATCCGTCTCGGCTGCCAACTGATTGAACCTAGTGAGGTATGTAAACAAGGAAGACGTACCCTGACGTAAATTTAAGAATTCTAGGCCCGTGGCCTGTGACTTGTACCGGGTATCAAACACCCTATTCATGGCTGTGATAAGAGCATCACAGTCATACAAAACATAGCTATTGGATTTAAGCAAGGGATTAGCCCAGGCTGCCGCCGTCCCTCCAAGGTGTGAAAGGACAAAGGCCGCCTTCGTGGTGGGATTGGGAAAGGCAGAAGGGCGAAAAAAAAAATGCAAATTGCATTGATTGATAAATGTCCGATACTGCTTTGGGTCACCAGAAAAACGTTCTGGAGGGGCCAATTGGAATTGGGTGGCCATCAGAACAGGGTCAGAGGTGAACTCAGGGGCGGAGGCTGAATGGGCTCCAGAACCTGAGGCAGTAGCACCGGACGGATCAATCCCAAGAGTCTGGGGTGCAGGAAAGGGCCTCATGTTGTCAATCCGCTGGTGTAAGGCATCATGTGCGGCAGCCATGTCTGCCCGTAGTTCGGATACCAAATGAACTAGAGTGGCCAACGGATCCGCTTCTTCCATGGCTTCTGATTTTGTTACTCACCTGACGGGAAGTATACCAAATAGGTGGCCGGAAGACACAGGACTGAACTATTGATTGAAGAGCTAGGTCAGGGCCTCCAAACTAGCCTCCTCTCTGTGAGGGCACAAGACCTTTTTAACAATATGACCCTCTGCTGGGTAGGACCAGGCAGAGGGACTGATCGCTCAAAAGGGCGGGGAGGACACGCCGCCAAGAACCCAGCTGTAAAGGAAAAACAAGAGGTGAGCAATTGGAAATTTAAGAAAGATCCCTTTCCCTCGATACTTCTTTCTAATAGTACCTGAGCTATGCCCTCCCCTTGTTTCAAGGCAACCGGAACCACCTACAAGTAAGAGAGGAGAATGTAACCTATCCTGACTATAGTGGTCGATTAGCTAAGGAATATGGATAATCATACAACAGAAAACCCTTACCACTGATGTGCTGTTGAGTCTGTGTTGTCCCAAAGAGTTCAAAAAACGGAAGTGCAAAATAACAAATGGGTAGGTTAGTTAGGGAACTGAACCCGGTCGGAAAGAGGGCCGCACTAGAGTCGGGTAGGTGCACTATCCGCAAAGCGTCCCTGTGCACTACTGAAGAATGTCCAATGGAAGTCTGATTGTGGAGAGGATGGTAACAGCAACAATAAGGGACGCAATTGAGTTGGAGTATTGCAGGTGATATAGTTCAGCGGCAAGGTACAATGAGTACAGGAGATATGCTTGTTAGCAAGTGAGGAAAAGAAGAGTCTTACCGATGCCGTGATCACAAGGTTCCAAAAAGCGGCAGGCAAAAGCAGTCCGTGAAGGAGGAAACAGGTCTGGTAGACGGGTAAGTAGTTTTCCAAAAAGCGGCAGGCAAAAGCAGTCCGTGAAGGAGGAAACAGGTCTGGTACACGGGTAAGTAGTTATCCAAAAAGCGGCAGGCAAAAGCAGTCCGTGAAGGAGGAAACAGGTCTGGTACACAGGTAAGTAGTTATCCAAAAAGCGGCAGGCAAAAGCAGTCCGTGAAGAAGGAAACAGGTCTGGTACACAGGTAAGTAAAGTAGGGTTGAAGACGGAACTTCTAAATACCGGGATGCAACTTTAATCAGAAGCAGCGTTTCGCTCGGTTCCGAGGTTTAAATCGGGAAGGAGAAGGCGGAACTGGACGAAACCGAGGTTCACGCATCATCGCCTCTCAGCTGACAGCGGGAGGCGGAAGGCTGGGAATCGTAGTCCAACTTGCCGCAGAGTGCTGCCGAGTGAGCCGAAGCCACTATTTTCCTGGGCAGTTGCCAGTGGGCGTAGAATGGGTTTGCAATATGACGCATACCCTTACGGAGGGCAATAACCTTCCTCCGGGCCTGCCGAGGCGTAACATAACCTTCCTCGTAGCTGCACTGGGAAACCGAAGTGCTAGGGATGCAGGTGGCCGGGTTTTGCACACAGGACGAGGTGAACGTCGACCCATAACAAAAGGCCAATAAGGTGAAAAGGGCCTTGCTTAAGGACCCCTTAAAACAGATTAAGGCAATCAGGAGTGTCATCACGCCTTATCATGAGAACGCCAAGTATTCTGTTTGGGAACACTTGGAGCTCTATGAGCAAATGATGGAGACTTTCCATTTGAAGGACAGCAGTAGCTGCATCCAGTACGTCAAATGGACATTCTCCCCTGAATACTCCAGTTTCTTTGCGGGGCTGGAGGACCAAAACCATTCAAGATGGTCCACATATAGGGTGGCCATCTTGAAACATTTTTCTGTACATAGAAATCCCCAAGAGGCTCGCAAGGCAGCCTACAATTTCCAATGTGGGGAGGATCAGGCCCCACAAGAATTTGTGCAAGAATTGAAGCATGCCTTTGCGTAGACCACCAGAAGGGTGCGCACGGACAGCAGAGAATTCATTAACACATTTTTCCATGCTCTTCCCAAGTACATAATGACCCAGCTCGTGAGAGATTTTCACGAGAAAAGATCTTTAGACTGGGTCATTGAGCAAGCCACCCGGATCTATGAGGTGCAGAAGCCCATAGAAAATAAAATGAATGCGCAGAAAAACCCCAAAACCAACAGCACCCCTGCTGCTGCCAAGGTGGCAGAGGTAAAGGTTGCCCCCGTTTTAGATTTGGAGATGGGGGGGCCTAAAAACCTGCCTGCGCAGAATAACTCTGACACCAGAAGGCCCTCGGGCCAGTCACAGACAGGGAGTCAAGGAGGTAGTCCCACAAATGGGGTCCCTCGCTCCCCTGATTATGTAAGTCCCCGCTACAAGGGAAACCGACCCATCCTGGGTTATGTGTGGACTCCTCCAGCCCAAGTGGGGAGATCCATTCAAGCACCTAACCCAGAGAACTTCCCTCCAAACTTCCCACAGGAGGGCAGAAATTCACAAAACCCTGGGCCGAACTTTTTCCCCAGGTATCCACAAGGATTCCAACCCCAAAACCATCCATCCTTCTTTTCCCAATTCCCTGAGCCCAGACAACCTAATCCGGGAGAGGGGAAGCCAATGGTGGAGGGGTACCCAAATCTTCCCAACCCAGGGTATAACCAGAGAAGGGATAGCTACCCTTCCCGGGATCAGCCCAGGGGAGAAAACCGGACCCCGTATCAGCCTGAGCAGGTTTCCCAGTTAGAGCGCCAGGTTCAGAACATGGCACAGGATTTGGGCTGCATGCTGAGGGCCCAACAGAACCCTCAGATGGGCATGCCGGCACAGAATGCCCCAAACTCTGGGCCTGGTGCCCCAGAACAATGACGGGGGCAGCACCCCGATAACCCACCGGTTCCCAGAGAGGAGGCACAAGGGGAAGGGGGGTGTAAAGCCTTGGAGGAAGCTTCCTTCCCAACTTGTAAACAGCCCCTGGGAAACCAGGAACCGGAAACCAAATCTCCTACCCATGAAAGTCTGCCACCCAAGGAACAGAGGGGAGGTAGGAAAAACAAAGTACCCAAACAGACCCATTTTGTGGAGGAGGTACAGGTCTTCCAATTTGAGGGAGAGGGATCCTCAGAGGATCCTGCGGAAAGGATCTTCTCCTTCAGAGATGGGGGAACTCCTCCCAAGGAAAAATGGGTCCCAAGAGATTACAATCCAGACTGGGTGGATGTGGGGATTGAGCTGTCGCCGCCCATCATCCTATCCCAGAACCAACAAAACCAAACTTCCCTGGTTCAAACCCATCCTGGTGACTGCCTCCAAAAAGGCAGGGGCGGCCCAGAACTGGAACCAGGGGAACCTAAAACCGAATCAACAGACTGTGTAGATGTGGGGATTGAGCTGTCGCCACCCATCTTTCTATCCCAGAACCAACAATACCAAAATCCCATGGGTCAAACCTATCCTGATGACTGCCTCCAAAAAGGGGGGGGCAGCCCAGAGCCCGAAACCATTTCCAGTTGCCAACTTTTTCTTTCAGATTCCCCAGGCTCTCCACAGAATTTGGCCCAAATCTCTTCTCTCGCCATGTCCAAAACCAGAAAGTTAGCCCACCAGTTGTCCAAAAATGTGCATTATCTGTGCCCCCTTGAGGAGAAGGAGGGCAGATATTATGCCCCGGTACAAGTTACGGGGGCAGGGTACAATTTTGGCGCTGGTGGACACTGGATCTCAAGCCACCCTTCTGTCCAGAAGGGCCTTTGATGAACTGAATTCAGGTAGGGGGAGAAGTACCAAATTTGACGGGATGGAAATTCCTGCAAGGTGAAACACCCGGTCATAGTAGTAACTCCAGAGGGCACCCCTTGTTTACTAGGGAATGACCTACTGAGAAGGTTGTCAGCCCTAATATATTGCGTAAACAAGGTCCTCTGGACCCAGACTAGCCGACCAATAAAATTAAAACAGTGTCAACCATGTTAGTTTACATGGCTCCTGCCACATGGTTGAACAAAAATCTGACCAAGTAGAATTTCACTTCCAGAACAACCAAATTCCAGACGTGACAGTAATATCACTAGGACAACAGACTGGTGATGGGGGGTCCTCTCTATTTCTGAAAATCAACCTTCCTTCCAGTTTAAGGTGGTATTCCACACTGGAAGGAAATACTCTGAAATTCTTTACCAATCCACAATCTGACACTCCCACTCCTATAGTCCAGAAAGATGTGAAATCAGCTCAGAGCCTGGCCGATATTCAGCAAATTGGAGAGCAGTTGTTCATCCCTGTTCAGTTAAATGGTGGGAAGGACACTGTTCTCATTCGAGTGTGTGTGAACAACGGTAAGAGCTTCATCAGCGAAGCCATGTTCCGCCAACTCCCAAAAGATCCAGACATTCCCACATTCAAACTGATAGACAAATGGGAAATGGACCTGGAAGCACCTAATTCCAAACATCTCCTGCCAAGCAGGTGTATGCTCAAAATCTCCATTGGCAACAAGAGCATAGTCCATAATTGTTGGGTCGTGCGAGACGTCACTGCCGCCTTTTACTTAGGCAGTGACATTCTCAATCGCTTTGCCATTAGTTTGGACCTAATAAACTTCAAAGCTTGGTCCCGATTAGCGGATAATCCCATGGGCTTTGATGATCCAGAAAAAGCATTTAGGTCAGTTCAATTGCTACCTTATGCAGTTGAAATTCATCTTAAAGAGGAAGTCACCATCCCAGAAAGGACCCAACAATTCTCCCTGGGAGTGAAAGTTAAAAGAGGACAAAAATTGAAAAACCCTGATGCTTATATTCATCTAAATGCTTCTCTCCAACAGCAAGGGTTAGGGGTAAACCCAACACCATTAGTCAACATAGAACGTGACACCATTCCAATAGAGTTGGATAACAGCGACTTAAAGAGTATTACTCTAGCCGCAGGCACCATTATTGGAATGGCAGTTGATGACCGACATTTCTCCATTGATTTAGGAAATTAACTGTTAGGACCAATCCCCAAGGACTGTTTTGACAGTGACAGTGAGGACAATACAACACCAGACAGGATTTTCACCCGGCATGGGGGGAACTTCCTGGTGTACACTTCTTGCCCTTATGGTAAGGAAGATGTGACTTGTGACTTCAGAGGGGTGAGGTGATTTTCCAGGTCCATGAGGGCTGCCTTTCCCACCTGAAGCCTCCGGTCCAAATCAGCACTCTGACCAGGGACTTCTCCACCCAGCTGGAGGAGGCCGCTGAGATAGCAAAACCAGAAGTGTTTCCAGGCTTCAGGCAGATGGTGGAAGAGAGAGTCAACCTAGCTGATCCCTGTGTGACTCTGGAACAGAAGCAAAAGTTGAAACAAGTTTTCTTGGATTTCCAAGATCTCTTTGCGGTAGACTCATATGACTGTGGTCGCACCGACATCCACACAACAACAATTCCCATGGACCCTGGAATGACTCCAGTGTTTGTGAAGCAATATTGTTTGCCTCTAGCATCCATGGAGTCCCTTACTGAAATAATTAAGAACCTTGAGTCCCGGGGAATAATCCGTCCAGTCCACAGCACTTTCAATAATCCGATGCTGGGAATATTGAAGCCAAACAGCCAGGAGAGGCTCTGCGCCGTCCTTAGGGAGCTCAACAAACGGGTCCATACTTCCCGATGGCCTCTGCCCTACATTGACCAAGGGCTGGCCCAGATCCAGGGGTCACAGGTATTCACAGCAATGGACCTGACCAATGGATACTGGACCGTGCCTGTCAGTAGGGAGGACCAATACAAACTGGCTTTTACCTTTGGGGGCCAGCAGTACACATGGACCCGGACTCTCTTCGGATACCTCAACTCCGGCAATGAATTCAACATTTTCCTACATAAGGCCATGCCCGACCTGGGTGCGAGGGGTAACCTGTCTTATGTAGATGATGTCCTCATCAAAAGTTCATCTGTGGAAGAACACATAGTGGAGATCCGTTATGTTCTGACACAGTTGAGGGCCGCCGGAGCAAAACTTTGCTTTCAGAAAGCACAGTGGTGTAGAACCCGTGTTAATTTCTTGGGGCATGAGATTACTCCTCAGGGTCTCTGTCCCCAAGAAAAGAAAGTGGAAGAACTCCAGAACCTGAAGGATCCCACAACTCTGCTGGAACTAAGGAGCCTCCTTGGACTGACTAATTACAGCAGAAAGTTCATTGAGGGCTACGCAGAGATCACCAGACCCCTGATTCATCTCTTGAAGGGAGGGGGTCAAGTGGGAATGGGGTCCAGAACAATCTGAGGCAGTAAGACAACTCAAGAGAAGCCTCTCACAAGCGCCTTGCCTAGCTTACCCTGTCAGAAACAAGGAGTTCTTCCTGGAGACAGGGTTCTCTAATACATGCTTGATGGCAGTATTATACCAAAAGCATGACAAGGTCAATAAAGTAATCTCCTATGCGAGCAAAACTTTATCCTCTGTGGAGGAAAAATTCAACAATTTTGAAAAGGCACTCCTGGCAACGGTGTGGGCATTGAAGAATGACCCCCCGTTCATCCAGGGGGAACACATCATAGTGGAGACTACACACCAGCCTCTGCAATATCTCCAAAGTGACAGAATCCGGGCCAGAAATGTGAGTAATTCCCGAATTACTTCATGGATTCTGTCAATGCAAGGTTTTCCTGTGGGGGTCAGATATGGCCAAAACAAGAAGAGTCCCCTCGCGCAAGGTCTGGCTGACTTGCATGATTGTGCCAGAGAAAACTGTCTCGAGGACGAAAGTCTAAAAATCAAGGACAACATGGAGGCATACCTTAATTCCCACGACTCATTCCGGCTGGTTTGAAGCAAGCAGAGGAGGCGAGTGCTCCGTTTAGAGCGCAACAGCCACCAGCCCAAAGTGAACAACCACATTCCACAATAACGGTGACAGAGGAGAAAATTTACCCATACGGCGCAACCTCTCTACTACTCGGCAAATTAATCCAGGATATCACCAAGACGAGACTGTGACTTTACCTGAGAGTTCTCACTCTTCACATAGACGCCTGGTCCTGTCGCCTGATTTCCCTCCCTGTGTGGCCCACACCCGAACCTCTGGGATCTCAAACACCGGCAGGGTCCCCAACTAGGAGCCCTGATGAAGGCGGACCTATCGTAATAGAATAACCGCCGAAACGTGACGAAGACAGGGATTCAAACCATACATACATATCCCTGATCGTTTGGAGCCTACATTCCGGTTCCAACCATCAAATCTCACGTTGGCAAGGATAAAAAAGATATCTTGTATCAAAGACCCTGCAGCATTAATTGCTTGAAACTAACAATTGCAAAAAGGGACTATCATTGAACAATACCTAGAAATTGGGCCATGATACTCGTTTATTTACTGAACCAATATCACATGTATGTCCTATTTGCACTCTTCTTTATGATTTAATCATTATAATGTAAAGAAATGAATATTAATCCAATGTTTTTTGTGTTTTTTGTTTGTTTTTTATTGTGTCAAAACACTTATGCACATTGTAATCTCTTTCTACAAAAAAACGTTGCTTCCTAAATGTATTATGTGGATGTATTTGTATTTTGTTCTATTTTTTGGTTGAGATTATAACTTTGTTGACTTCCGATTATGTGTTCTGGTTTTCTTTAAATATATGTTTTTGATGTCCTCGGAGGTAGAAAGTGAATGTCTTGCACTTTTTCCTTAATTATATGAGTTACCTTTTATTTTATTTCTCAAACACTGGAAGCTCCACCGTAATGTTTGTCCTTTGAAACACACAGCTACTTTATTATTTGGGTGGTTATATAAGAACAGCGGTAGATTCATACTTTAGGATTTCCACAATTTGGAAACCTCTCAGAGATATTAATTCATTATTTGAAACAAAAAGAAAAAAAGAAATAATATGAAAATAATTATTAGCAAGGGTACATTTTTCTGTTTAGATACCTTAATTCCCCCCCACAAAGTCTTTGAAGAAGACAAGAGTGAGGGAATGCCCACTGTCTATGTGGATGGATGCTCTTACCATGTTGACAACAACAGGGAAAAAGAACTGGTGGCTGGTGTAGGGAATGCATGGGTGAATGAGTCCCCAGAACCCTCCGCTGGATACAAAATTGGTCCCCGAAGTAGTCAGGTGGCAGAATTGATGGCTGTGCATCAAGCCATCCTCACTGCCATCCAACATCAACTCCACGAACTGGTCATAATCACAGATTCGGATTATGTACGGAACGGGTTCGTGGAGCACCTGGTTGACTGGAAAACCAGAGGCATGCTATGTGCTAATACCAAACCTTTGAAACATGGGAAGTTAATTAAAAACATTGATGATCTGGTCACCTCGAATGGGATGACCATCTAATGGAAGAAGATCAAGGGTCATTCCAAAGTAGAGGGACCAGACAAAACTGGAAATGACTTAGCTGATCAGCTGGCCAAAACCAGGGCCATCCAAGGGGATCTAATAGAAATAGAGTCCCTGTTGGGGGAAATCCAGGTCACTGCTATCACTAGGTCCCAGACAAATGCTCACAATGATCTTTCAACTGCACAATGGAGTAAGGAGACCCCTGATGCTGATTACAGCTCAGAAGGGGGATCCAATAATTGGTAAATTTTACCAACACATTGAGGACCCTGAGTACCTTCCCCTGACGGATACCAATTACATTGGGAAGGAGGACCTTAGAGTGTTGATGAAATGTCCAAAGATTTTCCGGATCCAAGACGGTTTGTTGGTAAGGAAATCCCAAGCTGGCCATGATCAGTGGGTGGTCCATACCGCATTCCGAAGCCTGATGTTAAGTCACGCCCATGATGCGGCCACGGCCGATCATAGGGGGTTTCACACAACCCTTGAGATATTAAGAGAGGTTGCATACTGGCCACACATGGGGCAGGACCTCGACCAATACTTGAAGGGGTGTCTGGTGTGTACACAATTTCAGCCATCATCCCTCACACACCGTGCGCCTCTCCAAAAGAGGGGGATGACACTGCCATGGTCAGATTTGCAAATCGACTTCGTAGGCCCTGTAATTCGCTCGTCTAGAGGAAACAAGTACATGTTGACCGTCACATGCTTGTTTACCAAGTTGGTGGAATGTCTCCCGGCCCCAAATTGCAAGGCAGAAACAGCAGCTGCCCTCATGATTAACCACATCTTTTCCCGTTTTGGTCTACCTCAAAGGATTGAGTCAGACAGAGGCAGCCATTTCACCAGCGAGGTAATGACAAAGATGTGGGAGATACTGGGGGTTAAAAGGAAGCTACACATTGCTTACAGGCCAGCTTCTTCTGGAGCAGTGGAGAGATACAACCGAACCATTGTGAGCATCTTAAAAAAGTTTGTGGCAGATTCTGGGCCAAGTTGGGATATCCGATTACCTCTGGTCCTAATGGCCATCAGATCTACCCCTTCATCTGCAACCAAAATGTCACCATTTGAGTTGATGACCGGACGCAAGATGGTGCTTCCCCAGCATTTGCTCTACAGGACCCAAGAGCAGACGTTGATAAATGCCTCGACAACTCATGAGTATGTGGAGAATTTAAGGAAACACCTTCAGCATGCTTTCGCCTATGCTCAGCGGAATCTAGAAAGATCAGCTGATAGCATGAAAACCCACTACGACCTGAAGACCACCAGGAAGGAATATACTGTGGGAGACAGGGTCTATCTATACAATTTCCAAAGGAACCAGGCCAAACAGCGGAAATTTTTGCCTACATGGAAGGGACCGTTTGAAATAATAGACAAGGTCTCCCCAGTAGCGTATAAGATCTGCATCCCCAAAGGTAGTCTGGCAGAAGGGGAAAAGTGGATCCATATTAATCAGCTAAAGTGTTGCCATCCCAGGCACACTCTGTAACAACTGGAGGAATCCTCTGGAATCCCAGAGGGGGCCGCCCCAGAGTAATTCAGTTCCAACCCTAAAATATCCCATAGATAGTCTCTAAAATATCATGATTCTGGTAGGAAAATGTTTCCTGTTATATCTTGTTTTTTAAAACAAGACTGCAAAATGTAACCGGATGTATAAAATGTATGTGTTCGCCACACCATTAATAGTGGTGGAGAAATGTCTACGAATAGGTATTTCCGCTTTTGCTTTATCATCCTAGGAGAGATGAAACCACGGAGACTGACCAAGGAGAACGACACGGAGCCCGGGAGCAAAGATCCGAGGGGCCCGGGGTACCGCCCAATATTCCCATCAGGACAGGCGAGGAGAACCGATCGATCCAACCGGATGGAGGAAAAGATGCTGAACTGTGCCATCTGCGGAATTGGAAGTAGATGATGAGGACATCCCAGTGCGTGGATCAAAACATCCTTTGCACCCGACTCCATCTCGACTCGAAATCAAAGTGCATTCGGGCGGGGGGGTTTGTTGGGTGTCCTGACCCACGTTTGGACGTTTATGCTGCAACATTTGGTGCTGTGGGTTTAGGAAATCCAAGAGGGCGGAAAAGCCCACATTTGCGCCAGAATCCTAGAGATCCGTACAGTTTTGCGCACAGCAAAGTGGTCCCCTGACCTGCCACCCACCAGTGCAAGCATGATGGGCCAGGAGTGCCATGAGTGAAATGTGTGCCAAAGAAAAAACAGCAGTGCCGGTTGGCTAAAAAAATCGCTTTAAAATCACCTTTGTTTCCCTGAATGCAAGCTTTAACATCACAAGATATTCAAAAATCTCAATGAACACCAGCAGACATTTGGCAGAATGTATTCTTGTGTGCATACAAAATCTGGAAAGATGAAGAGCCCAAAACAATGTTTATAACAAAACTGGCTGAGCTGTGGATGTCAGCAGCTTAAGTTAAATGGACAGAAAGCCACTAAAATCGAAATGTTTAAAATAAATGAGTGACCTACTTTTGAGTGTAACATAGGTTGCAACTGTTAAATGTCACAGTTTTGAACTTAGAATCAGCATTCTAGCTGCATGTGCAAAAATTGTGAGTTTGATTGAATGAAGAAAAACTGGGAACAGAAGTGACATTTAGCTGAAGCCTGGCTTAATGAAACTGGATTCTGCCTGACAACTACCCCCCGACAGGAGAGGGAATTCAGCAGCTGTGTTCCCAGGCCTGGCTGCATCCTGCTGCCCCTGCCAAAAGGAGATGACACCTCTCTGATTGAATTAGGGGAGTGGCACCTTGGGACTACAGGAAACTAAACAAAGCACTGTCCCTGGCTCAGGCAAATGTTATATTGGGGGGGTCGTAAAATGGCTTCCTCTTGGGAGAAACTGGGAGGGGCAGTGCCCGTAAGAGCAAGCTGAGCTTGGGGGAAGTGGATAAACCAGAAATTCCACCATGTGCTTTGGAAAACCACACCCCTTTGGGGCCAGAGCATGATTTTAAAAAGATGGATAATTCATAGTGCGGACTTGTAAAAATTATATAAATAACATCATCATTCTTGTGATTTTTCTGTGCACATTTTAAGAGGTGTTAGGACCCTGTGGTATGTTCTTGGGGATAGTAGCGGAAAAAAAGGTTGTTACTCCAAATATATGCATGTTAAAAATCTGACACTTTATCATCTGAAACCCATATCCCTGGTGCACATTTGTATAATATCTGGAAATGTTTAGAGGTGGTTATCTGGATGAAAAGGGGAGAATTCTGTCATAAGTGGACACGATATCGTACGAAGACAGGGATCGGATGGTTTGGTGCTACAGAAAATATGTTAACTGGACCTATTATATTAGAAAAATGGTACATAGATAAATATGTATTTGGGTCAGAAATAGATTTGTGTGCAATTTGACAAGGGGAGGTTCCGCTGACCATAAAAACTACAGCATCACTCGAACACTCCATTTCTTTCCCCCAATCAAGGGAGAGGGGAAAGCTTGGCCAATGATAAGTGAGAGGGGCAGGCTTAGCTAGGCCCAGGCACACACTCATTTTCAAAACACATAAAAGGAACATTGAAACCCAGGTAGAGACATTCACTTTTCACTTTCTTGCGGGACACTTTGCCGGGAGACTCCAGACTTCAAATCCAGAACTCCAGGGATCTAGAACTTTAATTCAGAACTTGTAGCAGAGAGGCTAACCCACAAGCTGAGTTCTCTTCAGCAGGCCTAAAAAATCATTTGCAAACTATTCAACCGCCGGGCTGTGCATTCCTGTCCAAAATCTAGTGTGAGTACCCAGCTAGCACTGTGCCAAAACCAATCTCTTAGTTTAAAATAATCTAATCCAAACTATTTTAGCCTATTAGAACTGCCTCCTAGAATCGTGTCATTCTGTCATTTTTAAAACTGAAAACTGTCATCTGTCATTCTGAGCTTTAAAATTTCAAATCCGAAAAACTACCTTTACTAAATCGGCCGTATCTCCGGAACCGTTTATGCTAGGAGCGAGTTTTAACTGTCATCTTAAAGCTAAGATTCTAAGCTTTCCATCGAGCCTAGACTTCCTACTCCTTATAGTGCCTCCGTAATTGTGCTCGACGCACGCGACTAAATTTGCCGCGGTTTGACATTTTGCTTAATTTCAGCCACGTGTGTTAAAAATATTTGTCCTTGCTTTCCTTGCTGAAATTCGTGTGCAACCTGACAATCATTCATAGAGCATTGCTAAAGTGATCCTGAATTAATTTAAAGTATCTCTCACTCACCCTGAACCTCCTATAGGGAATTAAAAGCAACTTGAGTATATTTTTCACTTCATTTCCACCACATTTAAAAGAATTCTGCCTGTGTTTAAAACTCCTACCTGTTTTCCAGTAAGCTTGCTAGGGGGGAACTGAATTATATTTGATTGCATTCCTGAGAACTGTGTGCTTTCCTTCCATCTCTTTACCTTGCATAAAGGGGGGGGGGGGGTGAATTGTCAAAGAAAAGTGATTACATTGTCTTTTGTTTGTCATATCAAGTTTATTTTCTGTACTGCATTTTCATTCATCATTGCATTGTCCTTGAAGCCATAAAAGCATTCTCAGCTACTTTATCCTCTCTATATCAATTCTAATCCATCAAAAAGAGTGTACCACTGTAACATTATCCATTGTTGATCACTATCATCTTCACAAGTGTGCTATCAAACGTTAATTTATTATAAAAGTGTGATATATATATGTATTGTTTAATTTTCAAATAAACCTTTTAATTTGCAAAACAAACCTACTTCTTGGCTCTGTGGGATCAAGGGGGTTCTAAGAGAGGGATGTTATATAAGGGTTGCCATCCAGAGTTAAAACGAACTGGACATAAAAATATATCAATAAGGGTTTCCCTCAGCATCCCGGACTAGGCATTGACTTAGCTGTAGTGTTGAATGGAATCCGCTTACAATACACCAAAACTATCGCCAATACCTACTTGTCTGTTGCCTCTGTTGTGGCCAAGTTGTGTTCTAGTCAGTCACCTGATAAGGTAGGCACATGATTGTTTGACTTGGTGTGTCTGATGAATTTTTTACTTGCAGGGGCATAAATATTTTCCACAAATATGCCAGAGCGATGGAGCAAGGCGAGAGAGGTTGGTAGGGTTGTCCCCTTGAGAAACATTTTTGAATAATGGATTAAAATAGTGCATGTTACAGCACACTTAAGTATAAAATTGGGTACAAAGCCAGATAGGTTGCACTTGGTTTTGTAGGGTAGCTCTTTAAAAAAACAATAGATGCAATTCACCATCACTGCACAGGAGCTATTTTCAATGCATTTTCATGATGCCTTTGCCCACAATATATGCCACTATAAAAACATGTTCATGCTGGCTGTTCCCATACATTTCCATTCTGGCTGCACAAATATATGCCTGTATTCTCGTATAAGAACATACTCATGTTTGCTTTGAGCATAATGCCATTAATGATACTATAAGAGACCATGCTCATGCCGGTTCTACCAATATATGGCAGTATCCCTACGTAAGAATATTCTCCTGTTGCCTTTGCCATTAAAAAATGTCATAATAATAAAACAAGTCCAAACTGGCTGCCCCGCAATGCTAGTTTAGCCACATACCCACACACCATTCTTGCTTTATCATTTTTGTCCAGTAACAAATGCCATGTCACAGTAAGAAATAGCTAGAATGACTGCACCAAAATGCCATTCGAGCCATGTTATAACACATCATGCTTGCTTTATCATAGAAGCTCAATAAAAAAATGCTATGCCAAAGAAATAGCTAGAATGGCTACACCTAAATTCCAGTCTAGCCACGTAATAACCCTTATTATGCTTCAATTATCAGACACCCATGATGCTCAATCCCCCAAATCCTCCTCACATCTGCAACCTAGCCCATAACAAACACACAAGTGTGTGAGTGCATGTGTGAGTGTCAGGCCAGGTGGAGGATTGAGGCTGAGTGTGGGTGTGAGTGCATGTGTGTGTGTTCGGGCATGTGGGGGTGTGCCTGAAGCTGACTACATGTGTGAGTGTCGGGGCAGGTGTGGGACTGAGGATGAGTGCATTTGTGAGTGCATGTGTGAGTGCAAGGACTGGTGGGGGATTGAGGCTACGTGCGTATGTGAGTGTCAAGTCAGGTGGAGGAGTGAGGCTGAGTGTGTGTGAAAGTGCATGTGTGAGTGACAGGGTAGATGGAGAATTGAGGCTGAATGCATGTGTGAATTACTGTATGAATTACTGTATGTGTGAGTGAGGGTCGGGGTTGGTGACGGCCTGAGTGGGAGATCTGCCTGGAATAGTCCAGTACTTAAACACATTTAATCAGCATTTCACATTGCTCTGAACGTGTTGTATAGTTGAAATATTCCTTTCTCCTGTGCGAAAGAAGCCACACTGAGACAAGGGTGACGAATGAAATTTGCTTACATATGTTTTATATATTTCTTATCATCCCTAAAGACGTCAACAAATCTTTGCCGTCTTTATGGATAATCATGCATATAAAATGGATGCAGGCAACCCTGTATAACGTTCAAAGCCCTTTTCTGTAATGAAACCCAATGCCTTTGTTAATTCGCCTGACCTGTCACTCACAGGTCAGTCTAATTAACAAAGTCATTCCCATTCTGAATCTGATAAACTAGCAAGTGATTTACCTCACAGCGCACCACAGATGTCCTCACCAGCCCTTCGATTCTTCTGCTGTTGGGAAACAAAACCAAACAGGCTGGTTTTGTTTTGTTTTCCATTTCCAAAGTTCCTGCACGTGGGTGGTGTCCGGGTCCTGTCATCCTCCTTTCATGAGAGCTAAAGGAGGAGGGTTAAGGCTTTGAGGATGGGATTGAGACCTTACATGTCCCTCAGCTGCCCAACCCCTAAGCTATCTTTTGCACGGGCGGGGTCTCCACATTCTGACCCCAGCCTGTATGAGGGAAAGGCGGCGGGTCAGGAGAAAATATGTCTTGGGGGCGTTTCCTTCTAAATGCCCTCAGGCATCCTTCACAGCCGGGTTTATCCGGCATTAGGTGGTCACCTGAGCCCACACTGCACAGCGCATGTGCAGCAGGATGTCTCATTAGAGCCCTCCCCACTGCACATTTTCAATGCAGCTACCATGTTCATGAGTGGCAAGACATCTCTGTTACTCATGAACATGGTGGGGGTGGTATTTTCGGTGGGGCCTGCCACTGTTTTGACCCCTGTGGAGTTCAGCTGTACCAACACTGCATCAATTCCAAATTCACAAGTATCTGTGTGTATGATAAATGTGTGGTAATAATTGTGGCTCTTTAGAACTGCGGGCCCGCGCAAACCATCTTCAAAGTCCCGAAAAGCTGTTCGGCAACTTCTTGGATGTCAAGCCATTCAAGGGAAGGGCAATGGTCCTCTACCAGGCCTGTATTATCCAGTGACTCAAGAAGGCCCTCACCGGTGGTGGGGATGTCCCAATCCCTCACTGCTTGTACTTTGACCTGAAGTTGCTGTTTCTTACCACCACCTTCTTGGTGCTCTAAGTAAGTCACAGTATCCTACTTTATCTGGCCTTTAGATGGAGCGATAGTCAAGTCAGTTTCTGCATTCCTTGAAGAACCTGTTTCAAGTGGGATAGATGGTTTTCAAAGGTATAGCTGAAGACAGCAGCTGGCGTAGCCAGGATTGTCTAACAAATGGGGCCTGAAACTAATGTAGTTGGGCCCACCGCAGTGACATTAATATCTGTAAATGCCCAGACAGTGCTGCTGAGTGGGCATTTACAGATTTTGGGTGGGATTTTCCCTCTCAGGCCCTACCCTGTCTACGCCTCTGCGGCTGAGCAGCATCATTTACATAGGCAATGCTGAACTACCCTAACCCAGATCAGACCTAATTCACCATCTTCTGAAAGGTGGCAGGGGCATTTTTTAACCCAAAGGGCACAACTGTAATTGGGTAGTGCCCCTCAGGTGCGGAATATGCTGACCTCTCTTTTGCTCTGTCAGTGAAGCAAACCTGACAGTACTTGGACATGTAGTGAATGGCACTCACATACTTGGCAGCACCTGATCTCAGTCAGCTTGTCTGCTCAAGGAATAGAGTGTGCATCTTTCTTGCTGACTGAATTGAGCCCTCTTTAGTCCACTCAAAAAACGACTTTGCTCTTCCCTTTCTTGAAATGTATAGGTACCAGCACCACAGGAATAGCATATGGGCTGTGGGATGGCTGAATAACCTCTAAGTCCAACATCCTGGAGACTTCCTACTTGATGGTGACCTTTACCTTGTAAGACATCCAGTGAATTCTTCTCTTCACTGGCTTACCCTCCCCAGCGTCAATATCATGGATGCCCCAATCTATTTTACCTGGAGTGAGTTAGACCTTTGAGAGTTTTCAATACCCCAGTGCTCATGCCCAATGTGCTATGCAAGGCCCAGGGCGTTGTGCTTCTGTAGCTTTTCATAACCCATTGAAGATGCAGGCTGGGGTACTGCAGGGCCAAATGTGCATAGGAGGCCCTCTGGCACCTCCCCGCATATTTGGAGGCCCAAGGGTGTTGATCTGGATCTGCTCCGGCTCCATTGTGCATGCAAAGGAACCAAGAAGCTCTCCTGACTTCCTGTTTCATGCTGCGTGGGAGCCGGAATTCCATTGTTGGAGCCTGAGGCAGTGTTAGACTGAGCATTAGCCGGACGGGGGCCAAAGGTAAGAAATGTATTTAATGTATGTGTGTACGCATGTAGTCAGGGATTTGTTTATGTACGTACTTGAGAGAGGGTATGTTGCAAAGCTTCCTGTATGGTATATGCTGGATGGGTGTGCATGTGAATGAGTGAGTGTATGCTGTATGGGTAGGTGGTAGAATGTGATGGTGTATGAATGGATGTATATGCGAATGAGGGATTGTATGCTGTCTAAATGCATGTGCTTCAGGCCAGCGACTTCTGATTTTGTCTGGGGAGTGCATTTATGCAGCATCAAGTTGGGATATATTTTCTTAATTTGGCATGGCATTTTTTACTGGGCACGAATGGTAAAGCAAACATTAGTGTTATTGCATGGCTAGGCTGGCCTACATTGATGCAGTTCACATACTGTCCCATGCAATCTTTTACTGGCACCAAGAGTAAATTCTGCATGCTGAGTATTCTTACGTGGTATAATGACTTACTTTGGTGTGGCCACTCTGGACATGTTTTCCTAGTGCGGCCTAGCATTTTGTTCTGGCATTAAGGGTAATGTCAACATGATAAGTGTGACTAAACGCCTATACAGGCGTACATTGGGGAAACCTGTTTGGATGTGTGTTCTTATTGTGGTGTGACATTTTGGGGTTCAAGGCAGAAGCCAAGATGATTAGTGTCTTACATGTCCATATTGGTCTACGTTGGTGCAGCAAGTCTGGACATGTTTTCTTACTGTGGCATGGCATTCTTACTGGCAAAGCTGACAGCACTATGCTGTTATGTGGAGATATTGGCATTTATTGACAAAACAAACATGGATATGTTTTCTAACCGTACCATTAATGCCATTATGAGCAAATCAAACATGAGAATGTTCTTATATGGAAATTATGGCATATATTGGTGTAGCATGAACGGACATGTATGTGCACACCCTGCAAGAAAATGTTTTGTATACTGGCATATAGTGTGGGCAAAGATATCGTAAAAATGTGTTGGAAAATGCTCCTGAGCACTCTTGCTGACTTGCATTTATTGGAGTTTTTTATACCCCTCAAAACTGATTGCAAACTGTGTTCTTACCCAAATGTTCACACACAGTGGGCTTAGTGGCAACAGCATATTCATGGGAAACATTTATGTCCCTCCACTTAAAAGAAACAAAAGGGAGGATGACGGGAGGCCTTCAAGGAGGGCACTCAGTGAACTTGAACTCAAGATGGCAGCCCACCTACTTCAAGGCTTGTGTTGCTGATCTGCACAAGGTTATGCTGAGCAACAACTGTCACCTGGCAAGTTTGTATTTTCCCAGTGAGAACTCTAAACACAGTGCTCATTTGACAACAACTACCAACTGGTATCAATCACACAATTGAGCCTGCTGAAGTATAAAATAGCCAGAGGACAAAAAGAAGTGTGAAAGTTGGGAGGTGAAAGTGTGAAGAGCAGGATATTGTATGGCAACGCAGCAAAGAGGGCAGAGGCAGAGGGGAGTTGGTGAAGACTAACAGTGGAGAGTAAGAAGGGGCAGAAGGGTTAGAGGGGCAGTAAGGATGAGGTAAAGGCAACATCTTCCAATAAAGGAGAATTGTTTGCAAAGACGGGTGAGAGACGCAGTAAGGAGGAGGCAGAGAGAACATCTAGGGAGGAAGGAGGAATGTAGACTATTGAGAGGGAGATGAACAGCAACAAGGAGGTGGAAAGTACATCAAGGACAGAAGGTGGAGCCACGGTGGAGGAGGCTGACAGGAGCCACAAGGACGCATGAACACCAAAGAGAAAGGGAGAAGTAGGGAAGGTGGTTGTGAAAAGGAGTTGTGAAGTCCCCAGCGTGCGCACCACATGGGACGTACATGAACGGATCGTCAGGTGGGCCCCCGACAGGGCCATAAATACGCGGACACGCAGATGGGTCAAAACACGTCTTCTTTATTCCTAACTGTCACGGCCAACTGCTGAAACACATCCCACATGATCCCTTCAACCAGCCCCCTCCCTAGCCCAACATCCCTCATGATGCGGTTTGGCCCAAATTCGGAGCCACCCACATAAAGATGCGGGAAGGCAGTAATAGTCACGTCACAATGTGACATCGCCCCCTTTTTTAAAGCACAACTTCACTCGGAATCTTTACCCCATTTCTTCAATAAGCCTGAGTGGTTTTAGCCGGTTGCATTGAGGTCTTTGAGGGCATGGAAGTTCTTGGGCAGGTGATTATCTCTCTTCACTCTGCTCATCATCCCCAGAGGGTTCACTGTCCCCTAGATATGAGTCATCTGAAAAGGACTCATCCACACTCTCACTCATTGGCTTCCAGTTCTCAGGAATGTGACATGGGAGTCTCTTGAAGCGAGAGGAGTTTCTGGTTATCAGGAGTTTTAAGGTGAAAGACATATTAAATCCCAGGAAAAAGAGCACTCAGGATGAGGGAGGAGAGGATAAGTGGAGTAAAGATCAGGGTAGAGGAGGCAAATATCAGAGCATGGCAGATTGTAGAGGATGAAATGAGGAGAGTAAAAGCAGAGGGAACAGAGGAGGGCGGCGTAGAGCTAAACAGGAAGAGGTGCCCAAGACACTTGGCAGTAACTAGATGGGTATTTATAACCCAGTGGCCTGGAAAACTGTGGCAGGGACTGTGACTACAAGAGTGCAGGGTTAAGTCTGACAACCCCAGGGCCCACTATTATCTTTGCTAAGAAACTAATGAGCCTGATGCTTGGCCAACATTTAGATGATCTAAGCACCAGGGGTGGGGGTGGCAGTTTTGCTAAAGGAGAGGATAAACATGCTTATGGCCTCTACAAAAGTCAAGCAACCAACCTCAAAAGCCAAGAAAGACTTTCTAGAGAACCTAAACCCACAAAGACTCATAGTGATTTTTTACCAATCACATGGAGGAGTCTTACGGAGAGAGGGAAGGAATGAAAACTCCTGTTTTACAGAGAAAGCATGATTTGTTTGTTTCTTTATTCTCAATATGTGACGTAAACCTAATCCCTTCAACCTGAGATATTTACCTTAAGTTGTTTTTTGATCTCCTGGGTTTGACACCCTCCACAAGAGTATCTAGATGAGTGGACTTTTAGGATCATCTAGTTCGATTCTAATGCCAAATTATGTCTTTAAAGTAATTGGAAGCTGGTTCATGAAGGTATTTGTTGTTAAGCTAAATAGTTTGAATGAGATGTGTTTTTTAACGTGGAACGAAAGGAGGTCTCCCAAGAAAGACCTGGATTTAAATATTTGTTATAGTACCAGCGTTGAGATGGCCCGTAGCATTTAGAACCACTGGAAGCGTTTTGATTTGGTGAGCGTGAACATTGGTGTAAATGGCTGGAACATACTCGAATTGAAGATGTTTAAAGGATGCTATCATGGTTTTCTTGAAGTAGAAAGGGAAGGATTTTCTTAAGTGTCCTAAGACATAACATTGCGTATTTTAATTACTGAATAATGTGTAGTTAACCCCGTATAGTTTCCATTCATCCTACTATGCTCCTATCTGCCCCACAGATGAATAGACAAAGTAGCGCATATCTCCCCAAAATAGATCAAGTTTACCACAAATCCACCTGCATTCTATTTAGAGAACACATGCCATTTTGTCTCACTCTTGCCTATCTAGTGGTATGCCAATTATCACTGATGGCATGTGGATCATAGATCAATCATGTCCATCATCCATTGACCTGTAAGAGGTATTCCACAGTAAAAGTGCATGTTCTGGGACTCAATAGATATCTGCAGCAGTACAGAGAGCTTGCTCCTGATCACTGCTTCTCTTTTTCTGTGATCAGACTGAGGTTACATATCCAAAAACAGTTTCAAATAATTGAGGGGTGTGAGTCCCCTTCTTGCACCTTGGGGGACGGAGGGGGATGGAGGGGGTGGTTGGGGTGTCCAAAGGTGGTGGGTCCCACCACCTGTGCAATGATGCTGGGGCAGGGAGCAGAGGATCTCCTGGCTAGACCCAGTATCTCCATTGTTGGGAGATGGCTGACACAATTGTATGCTGTGTAGCCTTCCTGGAGGACCATTACTTTCCATCCAAACACAAACTACTGTCATCATACAACTTACGTGTGTCTGAGGGGACTAGGGGCAGAGTGATATATTCATTACAAGTGCTTTATACAGACCACACAGATGACATGGAGAGGATTGTGAACACTCATGGTGTCAAATCCTCTTGCCTGCAGTGCAATCAAAGCAGACCAACATGTCTGTGGAGCACTGAGCTTCAACATGCTAGGCTCCCTCAGTCCATGCTCCCAAAACAAAATCAAGATGGCAACATGAGCCTTTATTGGCTTCCAGTGGGGATGCATGCATAGAGGGGGGAAGTCACAGACAGAACAGTCACACAATCACTTTGCAAGTATCACATGGACTACACCTGATGCCTGCTAGGCCTGGGGAAACCTGGGAGCGGATTCAGGCTCTTATAAGGCAGGGCAATGGGGAGAAGGGTGTAGGAGTTTCATCCTGAGGTAGATGCGAGATTGAGCAGACATAGAGCAGGAGGTCATTGGGTGGAGAGAGAAGGACAGGAGGTGGACAGGACAATAGAGGAGAGGAGGAGGGTGAGATGAGAGTGAAAACAGAGGAGAGGAGGAGGGCGAGAGAAGACGGGTAGATGAAAGGAAGGGTGCCGGTCAGAGAAAAGAGAATGGAAGATGAGGAGAAATATCTATTGGGACAAGGCCAAGGAAAGAAGGAGAGGTGGAGAGACATCTGGAGGAAGCAAAGGAAAACAGGAGGATAGGACCACTATTTGGAAATATACCAGAAAATATACATAGTTGTACTACGCAACAGGACACCAGAAACCGGGGAAAAACAGGATTACATTACCAACTAGGGGACGACATATAGTTATGTGAGTCAGGTAGATTAGCTTCTGGATCAAAGGAGATTGGAATGCCAAGGTTCGAGGGGCAAAAGAGAGCTTGAAAAGCTAGATGTTCGGCCATTTCTGGACCAATAGGTAGTTGTGCAGAGCTCTCAGAGCCACAGGAAGGTTGACCAACAGAAACGATCCTGCAGTGTTTAGTGCCTTTCCTCCAAATTTCTTTTTCATGAACAGGGCAAGCATGACAGAGAAGGAAGACTCTGATAAGGCAGTGCATAGTGATCTTCTTTTGGAGGTAGGCAGGCCTGGCGCCCCAATAGAACCAGTGGATAATGCATAAGGTTTTAAAAGTGATCCTCTTTTCCACAGGTAACTAACACATGGTAGCCAGAGCTCTAGTGATATGATCTCTAGGTTTCAACTAAGTCTAACTGCCTTGTTTATTTAACTTTTTGTATTCGTTATTTTTAAAGAAGGAAATTTACAGATAAACAAAAATTAGGCAGGTGTAAATTTGTCATTGTCAAGGTCACATATCCATATTTTAATAGCCTGCTGTAGACACTAAATGTTGCATCTAAGCAACGAATTATCATTTCAAGTTAAGCCAACTGGCAGTTGTTTCAAAATTCGCCCATCTGTCTTAAGCCAAACTTGCAATTCCGTTTAAACCCAATGACCAAATGATGCTGCCCTACAGTGTGCCCCCTTTTGCAGGAGCTAAACGTTCCTGTTGAGGTAAAGAGGAATCAATCCAACTCAAATGCAATCCCAAGTCTGTCCATTTGTCCTTGGGTTGGCTGGTCGAGGAAAGCAATGAGCTATAGCTTTACTCCTGCTCTTCGCAGAACGCTAGCATTTTCAACCTTTTGTCATATATCGGTGTAGGGCCCTAATGCCATATCCTAGATTTTAAGAAATTAGCTAAAACTGCTGCAACCACAGGAAAAACCTACTTTTTACAGCATCCAGTTTGGGAAATATTCCTAATAGTTGTATCTGCAGTGAAGAAGACATTTGGAAACCGATCATATTATACACGAATGCCCGGACAGGACCATGCAAGGTGTATGAAGTCCACTTGAGGTGTGCCACAGCACAGGAAATCGCTTTAATATAACCATGCACTTTTTAGCGCAATAGTACTGTTGAAGATAGTTGAAGTGTATTCATTTATGTCTGTAAAAGATACCAACTTTGTTTGCATGCTACATCCTACTCTTCATCATTGAGTTGCTTTTCAAGTGAATTCTACCATCTTATGTGAGCATTGCTCAAGTCTCCTTACCCACCAGTGATTGCCATTCTTTATAATGTAGTAAGGATATGAATATATCTAAATAGGCTAGTGAGAAATAGTGCTATGGGCGAAGTGGAAGGTTCGTGGGGTGTGTCCTGTATGTGCTCCTTTAATGTATTGAGGAGTCTGAAAAACAAAACTATAGTCAGGGGTCAAGTCCTAAAAATTAAAGTGGGGGTACTCATAAACACACACAATGGGATTTGACATCACCAGAAATTAGCACAACAAGGTGAAATATGCACATTTAATTAAATTGGCTTTGCATAACCACCCACATTGAACAGGACGAATGGTATTTGCATTTCATAAAATCAACACACACACAAAACCAAGACACGATATTTTCTTCTAATAGTGTTTTTGAAAAAGTTAAATGGTGTGCATGTTTTAAACTCCAAGAACCAATACCAATGTTTTTCCTGGGACTTGCAGTACCTAGATGGGATATTTCACCTTTAGCTGTGTGCTATTTTTCATCAGGTTATATAGTGCAGTGGTGAAGTGTCCAGCCTACAAACCTGACAACTGCGGTTTTTAATTCATAAATTCAAAGAGGGCATCCAATCTGAATAAAGTGGGTGAACTCCGTCAAAACCCGCGTGTACCCTCGACTTCAGCCCTGACTATAGTCCAAGTATCCCCTCCCCCATGACCGCTTTTGCTCCAAGGATATGACCAAACCGTCCAAGTATAGGTCACCCAGATGATTAATTCCCAGCATCTTTAAGTAGTGGCAGAACTGCATATCAGATGTGATGTTTATGCCTTCTGAAGCTTTCCTGGTGAATTGTGGAGCATAACGCCATTTGTCACCCATGTACAGCACCCGTCTGTGGCAGGCCCACTATGTGACAGAGACGGTTTGTATTTCTTCTTTTGGACAGGTTCCCCATAGGATTGACATTAGTTTAGACAGATGAGCGGCTGCTTTTTCAGTTGCCATGTTGCGATATTCACGACTGTTAGTGAACCACTGCAATGCGTGGCACAGCGAGGCAAAAAGGTCTATCTGTATGTCAGTGACTGCTAGCGCTTCCTGCTCTTAGATTTTTGAATGGTTGTCATAAGAGATGCGTGGAATTGTATAGGCCCATATCAATTTTGTCATCTTTTACACTCAAGTCAAATGCGATCTCTGGTGATGAGTGGCATATTTAAGAATATGTACAACATCTTGAAGACAGAGCTCCTCTTTGCTAGTGAGACATGGGCTGTAGGTGGGGGAGGCAGCCGTACGTAGTGTTTAGCCTTCATCTCTAGTACCTCCACGGTTTTCACATAGTTCTCCTCGTAGACATGCTGTTTATGTAAGGAGATCCCTATTCCCAGGTATTCTATCGAGTCTGTATGCCATTGGCATCTTAACGTCTCTGCCACTTCATCTATTGCTGATGTCAGTGGAAAATGTCTGATTTATGTAATGTAATGGGTATTTGTGTAGCACCTTTCACCATTGGTATGGTCTCAGCGTGCTGTAGGTTGAACGCTCTGAGGTGACCGAAGTCTAGGTATGGGAAATTCGTCCAAGAGTTTATAGAATGCGTGTGGGCATTTTGGCCCATACAGAGTTAGTTAGGGATGGCCAAGTCCCTGCTAGTCACCCATGTTGTACAGGCAAGCGGATGGGTGCATAGAGGCAATCTGAAGAGCTGCCAGAGAGATATTATGTGTGCAGCTAGACCACATTTATCGTGGGGGATAGCTGAGTTCCAATGGTGAGGTGATGTGCAAAGTGTATGAGGAGGTAGGAGAGATATTATGTGTACACCTAGACCACATTTATCGTGGGGGATAGCTGCGTTCTAATAGTAGAGGTGCTGTGCAAAGTGTATGAGGAGATAGGAGAGATATTATGTGTACACCTAGAACAAATTTGTGGTGGGGGATAGCTGCGTTCCAATGGTGAGGTGATGTGCAAAGTATGAGGAGGTAGGAGAGACGCTATGTGTTCACCTAGACCACATTTATCGTGGGGGATAGCTGCGTTCCAATGGTGAGGTGATGTGCAAAGAGTATGAGGAGGTAGGAGAGATATTATGTGTACACCTAGACCACATTTATCGTGGGGGATAGCTCCATTCTAATGGTAGAGGTGCTGTGCAAAGTGTATGAGGAGATAGGAGAGATATTATGTGTACACCTAGAACAAATTTGTGGTGGGGGATAGCTGTGTTCCAATGGTGAGGTGATGTGCAAAGTATGAGGAGGTAGGAGAGACTCTATGTGTTCACCTAGACCACATTTATCGTGGGGGATAGCTGCGTTCCAATGGTGTGGTGATGTGCAAAGAGTATAAGGAGGTAGGAGAGATATTATGTGTACACCTAGACCACATTTATCGTGGGGGATAGCTGAGTTCCAATGGTGAGGTGATGTGCAAAGTGTATGAGGAGGTAGGAGAGATATTATGTGTACACCTAGACCACATTTATCGTGGGGATAGCTGCATTCTAATGGTAGAGGTGCTGTGCAAAGTGTATGAGGAGATAGGAGAGATATTATGTGTACACCTAGAACAAATTTGTGGTGGGGGATAGCTGCGTTCCAATGGTGAGGTGATGTGCAAAGTATGAGGAGGTAGGAAAGATATTATGTGTACACCTAGACCACATTTATCATGGGGGATAGCTGCGTTCTAATGGTGAGGTGATGTACAAAGTGTATGAGGAGGTAGGAGAGATATTATGTGTACACCTAGAACACATTCATCATGGGGGATAGCTGCGTACTAATGGTGAGGTGCTGTGCAAAGAGTATGAGGAGGTAAGTGAGGTATTATGTGTACACCTAGACCACATTTATCATGGGGGACAGCTCCGTTTCAATGGTGAGGTGATGTGCAAAGTGTATGAGGAGGTAGGAGAGATGTTATGTGTACACCTAGACCACATTTATCGTGGGGGATAGCTGCGTTCCAATGGTGAGGTGCTGTGCAAAGAGTATGAGGAGGTAGGAGAGATATTATGTGTACACCTAGACCACATTTATCGTGGGGGATAGCTGCATTCTAATGGTGAGGTGCTGTGCAAAGAGTATGAGGAGGTAGGAGAGATATTATGTGTACACCTAGACCACAATTATCGTGGGGGATAGCTGCGTTCTAATGGTGAAGTGCTGTGCAATGAGTATGAGGAGATAGGAGAGATATTATGTGTACACCTAGACCACATTTATCATGGGGAATAGCTGCGTTCTAATGGTGAGGTGCTGTGCAAAGTATGTGGGGTAGGAGAGACATTAAGTGTACAGCTTACTCCAATTTATGTTCAATTGTCAGTCTTCAAAACTGCTTTATATCCACTGCTTTTCGGGCAGAATTCTTTGAGGAGTTCCTGACAAACAGGAGTATATCGATTGCATATAGGGAGACTAGGGTGGGAGTGGAGTAAATACGTAACCCTCTGTGAGCATGAAATTCCCATAGGTAAGGTTGTCGGCTGTATGGCCAGTGTGAATAGTAGCGGGGATAGGGACAGCCTTGTCTAGTGCCTCTTGAGATGTTAATATTCCCAGACTGCTTTCTATTCACCAGCAGCATGCCTCTTGGATCTGTGTGTGATAGGTGAACCCACACAATTAATTCTATACCATGCCATATCTGCGCAGCACCTCGAATGGGAAAAGCCACTCAACTGAGTCAACTCCTCCACACCCAAGGTGGCGAATACAGCCGGTAACTGCATATGGATGTTATGAATGAGTGAGAGCATGCCGCACAAATTGTTCAAGGTTGATCTGCCCTGGACAAACCCTGACCGATCATGAACAATTAGATGCAGCTTCATGGGCCTCATTCATTGTACAAGACGTTTTAGGAGAGTATGTTATTGTTTGTCTTGATCTGTAAACATGGTCTATAAGATGTACACTTGTGCTGTGGCTTGCTGGGTTTTAATAATACTATCACTAGAGCGATGCAGGTAGATTCCAGAGGTTATTTTATTAATGTCTCTATTATCATGTATGAGGGATCGGGACTACTCCCCTTCGATTTCTATGACCTGAAAGCTTTAACTCTCTCTTAGAATTGTCCAGTGCTGAAGTTCTCCCTGGGCGATCATCTCTGCCATATCTCCGTGCTTTTTGCGGACAGTCTAGAAAATGTTATTTCTCTGTCGTCCTCTTCTTTAAGCTTTTTAGAGCCATGTGTAGTTCCAGTGTCCTCTCAGATCCATTTAACCTATGCAGGCGCTTCAGGTTTTTAAGGCAGTATTGCCCAGATTGCGCAAACACCCAGGCCAGAGTAATTGTCCTCTTTAAACAACTCTGAAATCTCGTCTGCTATTGTTTTGCAGAACATAGGGTAAGTGATGGATTCCTCTTTGAAGCACCTGGGGGAAGAATTCTTCGTGTGAATTGGGAGCTTGGCAATGAGTAGTAACACCAGCGAGTTGGCTAACAATGTTTTGGCCAATATAAAGAGGAAAAGGTCATGATATAGTCGATCTTAGATTCTGAATCGTGTACGCGACACTGGAATGGGTATTTTTTGCTCTCAGTATTGAGGGTTCACCAGACATTATGCAGTGTATATTGTTTAAAAAGCACCTGGCAATCGTGCAACTTCTGCCCCTGTGTGTCAATAGCAGTACTAAATAGGGAAGTGTGTTGTATGGGGTGGTAGGACACTTTAGTAATTGATAATTTCCATTGATTTGTTCAAGACTGTTAACTTGGGCTGCGGGCTGTTACCACCTCTTATGGCCTGCTCACCCTTCTTTATTGCTTAATCGTATGTTACTTATTTATGCATGTCCTCCACAAGCTAATTACAATTTCTGGTTGTTTCGTGTTTCCTATGACATTTACCATATTTAGAGCAGGTGCAATCAATTCAGTATGTGTTTGATTCTTATGGTATTTCACATGGAAGCGGATGACTAAAATCATTTTGGTTTCTTTTTTAGATGCAAATTCAACAGAGTTTGAACCAAATACGAAAAACCCAGTGGTAAGTGAAACCTATCTTGTAGGTTATCTTTTCCACACATTTTTAAGACATGACCTTGTCTAAAACAGTCAACTCAATGCATTGCATACTGAGTAGAAGATTTTTAGAACTACATAACTGTGCATTATACGTTCATCACCCAAAAAGCAAGGGTTAGTGGTGGGAATTTAAGGATAAACCAGTTAGCAGATATCATGGTACTAAATGACTCATTCAATTTTGTCAATGTAGCGAAAGCTCTTTGGGCTTGATTCATAGAGATTTGCATTAGAGTAAATGTGCAGATACACATGAGCACCTCTGATTTGCACCTGCATCTTAAACCTGATTGATAAAGTCTGCAACTGGAGCAAATCTAAAGGTCACTAGCAAATAACTTTCAAAGCAAATTGCAGGTGTCAATTTGCTTAGCTATTTCAGTGGTTATACAGCCAGTTGACTCCATTCACAGAGCTGGTTGGTATTTGAAAGCATGCATCCCATTTCTTTACAACGGAATAAACAGACATAGGGGCTCATTACAAGTATGCCAGTGCAGGAAAAAATCAGCCGTAAAATAATTACTGACACTTTTCCCTCACTACAATACAACGAGTATGGCCCTGGAGTGAGAGATTTACCTCCAGCATCATGCTGAAGGTTAAATCCTCCAACTTTCTGCCGAAAATCAGCAAAATGGTCAGAATTACCACAGCAGTAATTCCATCTGCGGTAATTCTGCCAAAAATGCCCATAGAGTCCAATGGACTCTCAAAAAATGGGGATTAACCCTGCCACCGCCGCTTGTAATCTGGCGCTAATTCCACCAGACCAAGTGGCGGTAACGGTAATTCCACTGGGCGGTATTCCGGCAGGTTTCCTGCCAGAATACTGCACAAATTGTATTGAGGCCCATGTTCTGAGAACAACAGTTTACACACTTGTTCCATTTTGAGGACCATGTACTTTAGGGGAGGGGCAGAGCAATGGGGGTGCAGAGGCCCAGAAAGGGAGTCTGGTAAAAAAAAAAAGGACCAACACTTGTATATGTGCTGGAAGCAAATTCTGAATAGATGAGCTTGGGGCATCCCTCCAGATACATTCCAACTTTAGTAGAGGGCATGAGACATGCAGGTGAATTCATCAGACTGGCACAGGGGTGTCCCCTCCAGATACAGCCTTACCAATGAAGTTAAAATCAATGTGCTGGGAATGTAGAAAGGATGGCATCATTATTTTTGTTTTGAAAGGAAGTAACTCAAGCATTCCAAGGCGAAAGTATGTTTTCTGTGAAAAACTGAGTGCATTTTTGTCAGAAAAGCAAGTTTATTGCATGCTAATGACCGGGAGGGGCTAGTCAGTTCCTTTAAGCTGAAAACAAACTCGATTCTCTCCAAATGACAACAAGGTTACAGCTAGACAGTAACCTTGCTGTCCAGTTAGACAATTTACATAATCACAAATATTTTGTTACAACATCATCCCCCAACCCTCCATTGGCTAACTCTATTACAAAGTAGTTTAATCCCCCAGCTCTAAAACCCCATTGGATACATTCACAGAGTACAACCCTTTTAGCACGTGAGTCATGAAGTACTCCACATAAAACATTTATCATTTATGACTAACTCCGTTTATTATTCAGACCATGTGACAGAAACCCATTTACCCAAATGATGATTGTGCAAAGCTTTCCCTAAACACATTACGGCATGGGGAGGGAGAGAAAATAAATAAGTATTCATTTGAAACATCAGTAAAAATCCTTATCCTCCCAGATATACATTACCATTTTTCCTACATTCTTGCACATAATCTTATTTGCCTCTACCATTTCAAGTCATAGCCTTTGGGGTACATTCTACTTATTTCCCTGCAAATCCATAAACTATCAGCTCTCAATTTAACCCTCCATGTAACCAGACCTTTCTGGTCATCAAAACAAAGCCTTTGTGCTCCCAGTGAAATTACACTTTGCATCTAGGAATCCAATCTGCCCATAATAACCTACCAAATGACATTCCATTCTGTTCTTGCCTTCGGCCCTAGCGATGTTATCACAGTTGCCCATGTGCAGTTCACCTTCTACCCCCTTCCATGACCTAGGTCATCCAGCTCTCCTAACCCGGCAAAAAGCTCATTCCTGTCAATCCAGGAAATCTGCGGCCTATTAAAACTCCACATAGGTGAAACCTGCATTCTGCAATGTCTCAATGTATCCACAATAAACCCCATATTTCCCAATGCCTTAAATCCATCTGCAATTTAAACCATTGTTGAATTCCTACATGTTAGTTTCCCCTTCAATGAACCTCTCTCTCGCGTGCAAAAATCTCCCCACAAAGTACTTCTCAGCGCTACAAATTGTACATTGCACAATACACTGTATTCATGCCACTGCTACTCATGTTGCTGCCTACTGTGACTCTAAAAATGTATCCAACTAAAATACAAATTAACACTAATTTCAATTATTCTAACTACATTAAAAAAAAAATTTAGTTGCAACATGGCATCTAAGCCAACCAAACCATGGCTTAGTACAATTTACGTTGTGTGAACTTCTTTTCCGTGTTGAGACCTAAAATGTCTACCCCAGCAGTTTCAAAAGTGATACATTACATATCCGTAATTCAATTATGTATTTAATGCATTGAATTCATAATTGTTTTCGTAGTTTATTTTTTGAAAACCAGCGTTTTCATGGGAATTATGTAGACTCCTGAGAAATGCTGCTTTGGTGTATAGACAACCTACTCAGAAGTGCTACAACTCTCTCATTAAAATATAGTAAACCTGCTGAGCATTGCCAGCAATGTCACAGCAAAGATAGACTAGCCCTGGTAAGAAGTGCTGGAATCGTCTCCATGAACGAGAAGCAGCACTGTTGAAAGTTGCTAGTACTGTCCCATTAAATGCAGTGTAGCCCTGCTGAGAAGTGCTGTCACTGGCCCTCATTACGATACCGGCGCTAAACCATGGCGCTATTAGCACCATGGTTGGTGCCGGTATCGTAACGTGTCCGCCATGGTGAAATGGGGAAATACCGCCCCATTCCAAGGTTGGCGGGGCGGTATAGCCCCATTTCCCCATGGCCCTTCCCCATTCCCATTTTTGCCCCATAGGGCATAATGGGAATGGCGAAGGCGCTAAGTACGGTACCGCAAATTGCGGTACCATACTTACCGCGAAGGTCCCTTTGCGGGTCCCTACTTTAACGGCTGGTCTAGACAAGCCGTTAAGGTCGGGTCCCGCAAAGGGACCTTGTAATAAGGCGCTAATGGGTTAACGGTGCCGCAGCCTTTTACGGCACTGTTAACCCATTAGCGCCAGGGTCGTAATGAGGCCCACTGTCCCATTTAATGCTTATTGGTGATGTTAAGAAATTCTGGTCCATTCCCATTAAAGGTACTGTATTTGAGCGCAAAATGTGTACATATTGCTCTTTTAACCGAGAGATGGATCCCACCAACACATTTCTCAACTATTTCGGCACCAATTTATCTCTGATACAGGCTGTACACATCCTTCCGAAATTCTGTCCACATCAGGTGGCTCCTTGCCATTTAATGACGAACACCTGCACGTGCTGGCCCTGGCCCTGGCCAAGAATGCACTGTGAGGAGGAAGAGAGTGTGATGTATACATCCTTTCAAGCACATAGGAATTGAGGTGTCTGTTGTTCTCAATAACATGGGTGAATGTGAGGTTATGAACCTGCCTGGTGTACCTGTACTCTATTGGAAACCAGGTGTTGAGCCTGGTGAACCACTCATTGACTTGGTGAACATGCCAGGAACACCAATTCACCAAAATTCCAGGATTAGTGGAAGTAACATCACACACATGATGTAATTACCGGAAGTGACATAATATAACCTTTGCCCCAGATGGCATCGCCAGAAGTGCCATTATGTGATCCTTGGCCTTGTTGACATACCCAGAAAAAACATCACAGTGTTCCAGTCAAACTGATATAGGCTCATATTTAATAACCTAACATTGCTAGTTAAATACTCTTTTGCCTGTTTTAGTAAACAACCTAATTAAACTTGGGGTTGCTTTGATATGCCATAGGTGGGATCATAGTATAACAGGCCTACACCCAGCATAGTCCAAGGGCACGACCAACTTATGACAGCTGTAGTTATTATATGCTAAATACAGCCGATACATTCCCAGGTTCTATATGCCTAGCGTAAGCACCTATATTTCGGATGCTGCAAACTTAGGTCTGGTATAGCCTTATAAGCTACATACAGTAATAATATCTAAGGGTCAGCCTTACATGTTCCGTTTCTGGCATCAAACTCAAATGCCCCAGTAATGTGGTTCAACCTCAAGTAAGGATTAATATTAATTTTAGCACTATCACTTGGAAGGTGAACCCTCACACGTCCAGTTGTCATCTTGTGTCATCCGGAGCCTCAAATACACTAGCAGTGCCAACACGTTACGTAGATTTCTTCGAATACCACTTCACCTAATGAGATTTCACCGAAAATGGTAGGGGAAATGGTATATGTGTAATGCATAATAGGTGGGGTGTGGGGTAAGGGTATAAGTTAGGGTAGGGAGTGGTAAGGGGAAATGCGGGGTTCTCCCCCTGCATTATATAAAAAATAGTTAAAAGATTTTGTTTTTCGGTGAAATGGATTTCGGTGAAATCTCCATTAGGTGAAATATTTTCGAAGAAATCAAATCCATCCGTGCCAACCAATAGGGTTAAGGCTTCACATGCATGCTATAATCTCCAGATGGGTAGCCTCACATATTCATTTGCTTCGATCATATGGCAGATTCAGCCTCAAATACCCCAAACATCTCACTTAGTTCCTCATATGCAGTGTTATCGTCAACATAGGTGGTTTGCAGCCTCAGGTTCAGCGACTGCCCTTATAAGCGAAGCACAGCTTCAAATGCCTGAGTAATGACAGTTAATGCCTGATACAAATTGTCTATCACCAAATGTAGTTTGCATTCTCATGTCCAGTTGCTGCCATCATATGCCCAGGCAAGCGTAGCCACACATTTCCCAGACAGTCATCAGATGAAATGTGTGGCCCATGCACCTACCCACCCACGCACACTTCCATTACAACTCCTGAGGCCTGAGGTGCTGGCTCCAAAGCCTACTCCTCCTTCTCCCTCCATGCTGCTTCCCGCAGCGCTGCCATTCATCTTCACCCGGAGATCTAGGCAGGGAGGAGCTGTCATTTGATGGAAATTCGTGAATACATGATGGCAATCCCTCCAAATCCTGGGAGTACAGGGGGGGCATATCATGGTATCTGGCAACAAAGAAAACGATTTCACTACTCAAGCGCCAACACTTATGGCTTTACCAATGCCTACTTGCCTGCATATATTATGCGTCTCTGCCACAGGATGCTAGGTGCGCGCAATGCACTACTGTTGCCATGATGTACACAGACTTTGCTCTATAGTGCTAGACATCTCTACAGGCAACTCCTCTAGCAAGAGGATCGGTTTCCGATAATACTTCCCAGTGAAGCTTGACTTCAGGATCCGATTCCTAATCCCATCTGGGTCTCTCGCAGAACTTTACATGCAAATTTAAATTGTTTGTGTTTGTCTGAAGTATTACAATGTACACCGGTTTTAACACAACTTGTTCAGTGATTTACACTTCATCAGAACAAACACTGTTTTTTGATCCGGTCTACTCTCCCAGGCATGCAAAATAAAAAGAACTTTAAAAAAACAAATGCGTGTTACTTCAGTTTTTTTCTGTTTCATAACTTTGCTGCAAAGGACAGTTGGCCTTTGCATGAAACTATTTTCAAGCTTGAAAGGATATAAGGCAAGGAAAGCCCTGTTATTATTTGCCTGAGATCACGCACACACCTCGCGAGGTTATGAATCACTGAGCTGTTGGGTGTCTCACTGCCTCTGCAGATTCCTGAAGCAGGTGTCCCAGAGGCAGTGCCAGAGCTTCCAAGAAAGTGACCCGGGGCGCAGCTGCTAACCCTGGCGACCCCCAAGTGAAGTCTATTTTTTTTTATTTTGTATTTTTTCGTATATAGTATAACAAAGACCTTACACAGCAGTTTCAGATGAGGTCTATGTGAACAGCTCAATGAACTGAGCAGCAGGTTTCAATCTGCTCCACCAAAGTTGTTTTGTCATATAGGGTAGACACTACTGAGTGCACTGTATGTTGGTATTTACTTTTTTTTCACCCTGCACAGTTGACGCTGCTGAGCACTGCGAGCCTCATTACAAGTATCGTGGAACGGGAAACAATTGGCTCTAACGGAATTACCCTCACTTTTCCCGCTCCGCCATATTACAGGTATGGTGCCAGAGTTGAGGATTTACCTCCAGCAAATTGCTGTAGGTAATTCCCCCCCCCCACTGTCTGCTGAAAAATCAGCAAAATCATTGGAATTACCACAGCAGAATTACCGCCATGGGTATTCTGCCAAAAAAGCCCCACAGAGTCCTATGTACTCGACAGAAATGGGGATTTACACCGCCACTTTTAATCCGGCAGTAATTCCGCTGGACCAAGTGGCGGTAACGGAAATTCAGTTTGGTGGTATCTGGGCGTATTTAATGTGTGTTTTATTTTTCCTATGTTGTTCAGTTATTTACTATTATTTCTTTTTTTCATGTAATACAGTATAGTAAACGCTAGTCTGTGGCTGGCGGCTACTGAATAGCACGCCTTCTTGCATTAGCATGTGATATGTGACTACAATCTTCGTTTTACTTCAAACCCATATCGTGGGTTTCTTCCTTATTGTAGGAGCCAATTGGCATTTAATTTGGATTTAAAACATCTGATTCTGCTCATGATTTGTGATATATTTCCGGCGTTGAGGAAGGGTGAAACATGTGTTGGCTGTAAACTTTGTGTTCATGAGACTGAGGCAACAATCAGTCTAATTTGAATAAACTACTTCGGAACAAACCATTTCGGAATTGCAATAGAATATATATTATTTCCTTGAATGTCTTTGGAGCATGCGCCACACAGTTCGGCCATATAATTTTCTTTAATACAGTACAGTATAGTGTAGTGTAAAGTCTTTACGTTATACAGTACTCCATTCCCAGTCTTACTCTAAAACTGAAATGTGTGCACAGCTCCCGAAAATCACCCAAACAAGAAAAGTGTGCCCCATTTAGTTGTGTGATTGGCCAAAGAGTCCAGCAAGACAGCCAGAGGCTCTGCTTCATGTGTCTTGGGACAGTGCTGTTTCTTCTCTTTCTCAGACTCCAGAAAAGACCTCGTCGTACTTCACTAAAGCAGTGGAGACTCTCACAGCTGCAACAGACATCAGAAGTGCCTCACATGACTGCCAGGGTCTGCACACTTTGACTCTTCAGATGTTTTGTTCTACAACTCCCTTCAGCTGTCAACGGTGCCCCATGTCGTTTGGGAGAAGCTCATCCTGTCCTGGCTTTTCTGTGGCCTTCTGGTACTTCTGTTCCTTTTACTTTTTCCAATCGAGATCTAAGACTACATGTAGTAATCTGTGGCTTTATGCTTAAGTCACCAAAGCAGCCCCTTTAACGTAACAGTTTGCGAGGCATAGTACATACTGTAATTCCGAACCAAGTACTGATATAGTTGTGTGCACCATTTTGAGTTTAAATGTTGTCATACCTTTAGGGTGTCATGTTATAATCCAACAGAGTGCTAAAACAATTTAAAAAACACATGTGTAACATTCAATGCATGGTGTTATACCGATTCTAGCATACCTCTGGATTGTCATGTATTTAGGTAGAGGAGAGGAGACACTGAATGTTATTAATGTTTCTGCCTCCCTTATCTGCTCTCTGCCAAAAACACATGCATGCCAGAATGTACCTTTTCACACTAGTGTAACTGCATTGGATACCTATAAAATCCATAAGCTTTTAGCAACTGCAAAAAGTTGGTCGATTCCATAGTGTCACAGATGGCACAACACCACTCCAACCTCCAGAGATGGTGCAACGATTTGTAAAGAATCTTTAATAAGCCCTAGGGCGTCCCTCTCTCGTCTTGTTATGACCCTCCTCCCTTACCCAAGAGTCCTTAACCGCAGGATAGTGCTTCTGAATATTGAACCCTACTGTATAAAGGCTCGCTTATTTTCTCAATGTTGCCTGAAAGGCTGTCTGACTAGGCTGCCTTGTGGACTTTCTAACTGTCCTTACACTAGCCAGTGGTTAGTGCTCTAATGTGAATTGGGATGGAGCCTTGAAATTATTGTTTTTGATTAAAGCTCTTTCTATCTTCCTCTCTACTCTTACTGCTCCGTTCCTCCCTCGAGCTCTTTCCAGCTTTCTTCTGTCCCTTCGTTGTTTCACGCCTCCTAGGTCTTTCCTCCACCCTTTGAAGTTTATTTTCCTCCCCTGACTTCCACTCCATACTTCACACTACTATTCTTCTCCATCAAACTGCCACTTTTCTCCTTCCTCTGACTATTACACCATTACTACTCACTCCTTCCACCACACTACTAATCTCCTCCTCCAACTGACAATTACACCACTACTGCTCACTTCTCCCTCCACACTACTACTCTTCACTGCACAATAATCAAACACCCTCCTTTCCCTTTGTAAAATTCGCTTTGCACCCATTCCTTACACTATCTTTCATACACAATCGCCACACAATCATGAACACTCACACGGCAGTACCACTTCCACTTTATAGCTAATACCTCACATACTCCACAAATCGCCTCCACAGTTCACCACTTCTTCCTCTCTTCTGCTACTCTCTTGGTCAACCTCCACCTCAGACCTCACCAAATAACCCACATTTCCTGTTTCTATCCCCCTGTACTTGCCAGGATTAGTTCCCTTTCCCTGGCCAATCTGGCTCTGTCTTCCTCACCCAGGGTGTGTCGAAGGAATGAAAACCTTTATGCAATCCAATAAACTCCACACACTTTTTCAGCGCGGGTCCACCACATAAAGATGGTGACCTGGAAAGGTAATTGTCCGTGTTTGTTCCGTGAGGTTTGTTCCAGATGTCCTCAAGTTGAGTTGTTCCCCCAGTACCGTGCCGGGTGGTCTAGGGTGGCTGCTGAGCATGACGGGTGCTTGCTGCTTTCTTTCTGCAGCATCACACGGTTCCTCTGGTGTCTGTGTAGGACCCAGCTCCGGTCTCTCTGTCTAGCTGGTGGTTCTCCTCGCTCTACATTGCTGAGCTGAATACCTTTGTTGGGGGTTGCTGATGGTCCGTTGTTCGGTTGTATACATCTGCCATAGGTTGCTGGAGAAGAGTTTTTGGTGCTTCATTCTTAAGGCTCTCATCTGATGATATGTTTTAGAAACAAAATAGAGTACTGCCAAGCATCTTGTATAAGAGGCATGGCAAAATCTGCAGATGTACTCCACTGAAGCCTAATGGCACAAGTGGCATGCATGCATTTAGACCCTATCAACTTCCACCATCGTCGTCAGGGGTAGGATTGTCTCTCAATGTCACCATAATAGGCCTCCCACCTCATGCTGAGAGGGGTTCCCATCCAGTTTTGACAAGGCCAGATCATTGGTGGCCTTGTCATAATAAGAATCCATTTGATTCACCTCCCATCATAAGTATGTGGCAGGAGGCATTTACAAGTCCTTCCAATAAAGGGTGTTAGAGTCACACATAAACCTGGGTCCCCCAGATTTGTGTTAATGTTGCTGCATTAATTGAATTGAAATTGCATGGAGGGGACTACAGGGCATGTAAGTGCACATGTTGGCATCTGAGTGCAGATAACACTTTAGGGAACACGAGTCTCTTAGAGCTTGGAAAGGCAGTTAGAAAGGCATCCTTAGAGCAAAACAACTTGCCCTTTTCAATTACCACCACTCCCCCTTAGGCACCAGCTTATTTGCTGTTAAATTCAAGTTGCCCTCCCCACCCACACCCTTTCACACCAAAACTGCTTGCAGAGGTCTACATGTGTTGGCCCATTGGACAAGCAAGAATACTTTGCACTTTGTCATTTCTATGCCTTCCATGCTGTCAGTTATTTTCTCCAGTGCTGTAACCTGTCTTGACCCTGCAGTGCTAGACATCATTTTGGGGGAGTCATTCACACTTGAGAACATTGCATAGTCGGAGGTAGTTCCGGGGGTCAGATCATCCCACTTATGATCTTGAGGTGCAAGGAGAGCATCAGAGGAGAGCGGACTCGCTTGGGTAGAAATATAGGCAAATGCAGACCAGTTTTGGACTGCAAACTTAACAACTTCATCAGAATATAGACATTCGAAATTACAACGCTCTGACAAAAAAGGTGTTGACAGGCAGATGAATATGTCATTCATAACTACTTCCTCCCCACCCCTCAAACTCTCCAATATCGCACTGATGACAAATGCTACTCAGGAGGGCCACTATACCTGCCTTATCCCAGACAGATACAGGATGAAATGGACCTGATGTAACTAAAGAGGGCAAGAATAAGTAAATTCACTGTTAACTGATACACGTGCATGCAATAGACACAAAGCAAATATGCACCCACCATGAATAAACACAGACACTAGTTTAAACATGCATTTATAGATGAAGAATATCACTTGCAACCATAAAGACATGAAGAACATAACATAAGTTGAAATACAACATGAGCGATACAAGTATAAGTTTACTAACTTAGAAATGCAACAGTAATAAGAAGCCATCTTTTCCAAAATGGAAGTTACAGCATGCATTAAAATTTATAAAAGGCCTAGAAGCATCATGGAAGCTCAAACTGCCAAATTTACTGAAACTCAGACTCGTGCAGGGCTATGACAAGTAGATGTGCAGACCCTGCCATGGTTACTGGGAAATTAGGGAGGGTTTGAACATAATAATAATTCCCATTGCACAAGACATATTTCTCTAAGATTAATTAAAGAGCAACTAGCCTTTGAAAGCCAGGTGCAGGGTGATTATGAGCCCAAAGCTTTATAAAGAATGCATCGACTAAGTCCCTAGCGGATGAAAAAGTAATAGCACTCACATTCACATTAACTTAAATCTCAATACATTTAGGATGAAATAATTCAGAACATGGTCCTCTCACACGTGACCCATATTTCAAGAACACTGTCTACTCATTAGCTCCAGACACAGATAGACACCTGCTTCCACGCCTCACGTATTCTCAGAACGAAGGCACCATGCAAGGTCATCTACAAAAGGGTCGCTCTGGCTCGTGCCCTCAGAATAAGGGATAGTATCTTACTTAATTGAAAGGAAAGCAGTTCCTGGGACTCTCTCCCCCTAGTCCCATTTGGGCTCATGTGTTGGTTACCTGTCAATTGATCAAGGTTGGTAAGTAAGATGCCAACCAATGAAAACACCCAGTACATTTTCCATTAACCGATCAAGTAATGAAGAGATGACAGTATTCACCATTAGCAATTTAGATGGAGCCATCAGATATGTTATACCCAATGAGTAGACTAACCCCTGTATATTCCATATGTGTACAATTCCCTTAACCAATGCCTCCACCCCGTGGGCTTCTGTAACCAAGATTGTAATATGATGTCAGTCGTGACGTATTTTTGACTTATAATCCTTTGTTGTGCATGAGAAGCTCTGAGAGTGACGCAAGATCCTTAATGCTTGTATACTGTCGCTGCTTTATGTGGATTGTTAATTGAACAGGTTTTTCCATTTACTTTGACTATTTCCGTTATTGAGTGCAGGATTTCCTAGCCTATCATTTCCTCTTAAGATGGGGTTTCCCAGACCACTTTAACATATGGTAGAAGAGGATGGTTGGCCATCACACTCGGATCGCCAAAGTTCTCTGCCGCAGCCTGAAGACTGCGAGGTTACCTGTGGAGACCGGTATCACGCGTGAACTGAGAAAGGTTGTCGGGAGCCCTCTCAGAGAAATCCCTGTCCGATCCCCGCAGGGTGAAAGGTGGCTGGTTGATTGGGGGAGGTTTAATACCAAAGGCCCTGGACTGGCCCACGGATGTAAGTATATAGCATTGGCTTAGCAAAACAGGGGAGGGAATTATTTGTATATTGGGAAACTGGGAATGATAAAGGATTGGTTATGATTTGTAAAGAAGGCATGGTATCAAACAGTTAGACAGAGACAAGTGATCACAGTTGTTTGAAAATGGGTTTGAAAAATGCCTAGCTAATCCTAAAACTAAAGATGGGAGCAAGCTACGACCATCCAATAATAATAACGTAGTCCTAGTGGTGTCTTGTCAGAATAAAGGGCTTATACTAATAGAAATATTGCCAATCCTTACCTCTAAATACAAATCGTGTGGGAAACAATGTTATGCAAAATAAAAGTGTTCACAAATTCATATGTCAGGATATTCACACCATTGGCTTCCAATCACCATGTTTTCAGCAAGGGACAAGGCGGCACACTCGAGCTTAGCACAGTTTCTGGCTTCTCTAGCACAAGGATGCAGTTCAAATCTTAGTATCAGGGCCTTCTGTACCAAAGTCTCTTTGCCATTCAAAGTTTATTACTTCAGAGGGCCTGATACGACAAACACACACATTCAAAAGTTCCTTTTTCCTCAGGATTCTCATGTACAACTTCTTGGGTGATTTTCGATTCATCCCGGGTTCCCCTGCACTGGGTGCAGACCCATTTTAATACAAAACCTTCCTGGATGATTCACTGTTCACCCCGGATCCCCTCTGCCTGGCTCAGGCCGACTTTAACACAAAATTTTCAATTGGTCTCCATTTGCTGAGCTCGGACCAGACTTGTGTACTTTTTCAAACTTTCTCTATTTCATCAAAATCGAAGACTTTTGACTGCGTGCCGGATTTCGCTGACCTGTCGCAGGACCACTTTGATTCACATTTATTTATTCGCTTTCAAATGATCTCCCTCCACCGGGCTCGGATCAAATTTATCTACTTTCGTTACTCCTCAGCTGGATACCTTACAGAGTGCCGGACCACTCTGTCAAAGGTATTGTAGCTTGCTTTAAAGTTCAGTCATGCATCCGCAGTTTAACTTCACCCGTGTCTCTTATCAAACGTATTTTAACAAATGTTAATTCCAGCTCTCACCATACAATAGTAAAGCGATGGAAAATATGGTCTTCCCATGTCTTACTATCAATGACTATGTTGTCAATATAAGCCCCACAGAAATCGGAGTAGGGCTGTAATATCTTGTCCATAAGCCATTGGAAAGTGGCGGGGGCCCTGTTTAAGCCAAAAGGGAGGATTTTGAACTGGAATAGTCCCAGGGGCATTGCGAAAGCTTTCTTTTCCTTATCAGGTCCATGTACTGGGACCTGGCAGTACCCCTTGGTTAAGTCTAGTGTTGATAGGAAGGTGGAATTTCCGAGTTTATCAATCAGTTCGTCAATGAGCAGCATGGAACAGGGCATCGAAGTTGGAGATGGTGCTGACCTGATGGAGGTCTATGCAAAACCTCCAGGAATGATCAGGTTTGTGACCACATACTATAGGGGAGGACCATGGGCTTGTAGAAGGTTTGATAATATTTGCCCTTAGCATTTTGTTCACTTTTCTACCACTATCTGTCTACGGCCTTCTGACAGTCTATATGATTTCAAATGGACCACTTTTCCCTTTGGAGTTCTTATATATTAGATATGTGCCTTGTACTACCCCTAGTTTCTCACAGATTACATTGGGGAATGTTGTGACTAAATCTTTTAAGTCTTCTTGTTGTTGACTAGATAGCTCTTAGGGAATTAATTGAAAATGATACATATCCTCTGGTACCAAACAAGACATTATTGTGGCAGTTGCTGCGGATGGATTTTCTTTCCATTCTTTTAAGAGATTCAAGTGTTAGATGTGGGTCTTTTGTTTCCTGTCAGGTTGGGCTGTTTTATAGTATAGGTCCCAGTTCGCTCTAATATTTCATATGGCCCATGCCACTTTGAGACAAGTTTATTTTCAGAGGTAGCTAAGAGGACTAATACCTTTTGTCCTATTGAAAAATATCTTAAGTTTACCTTTTTGACGTAGGTGAACTTTTGTTGTGCTTGGGCTTTTTCCATGTGGGCATAGGCTAGGTTTCAAAAAGTTTCATATGCCCGCACAATCTGGTAGCTGTTTGTGAGAGGGGAATAGGTGCCTATTTTCGTTCTACCCAGGTCTCCCGAAGCATGTCTCGGACATCTCTTGGTTCTCTACCATAGAGTAGTTCGAAATGAGAGAATCCAGTGGACACCTGAGGGGTCTTTCTTACTGCAAATAGGACCCAGGGAGTAGGGCCAGTCAAAATTAAATTGAAGCCAGGAACTAATTTACCATGGGTGAGACAGTACCCAATTTCAAAAGAAGCATACAAAGGTATTTATGATACCATTTCCACTTTAGTACAACAAGGTATATCAGTGTCATCAGAATCCTCATCTAACACGCCAGTGTATCCAGTGAAAAGGGCAATGTGTTTGGGGGGGGGGGTTTGTAGATGTATTCAGGACAATATTGTGCAATTGTCCTTCCAACGCTAAATATTTCACAGTGTTTGATTTAAAGAATGCCTTCTTTTCGATCCCCCTTCATGAGGAGTCCCAAGACTTGACTTTGTTTTTCTATTGCGCAATCAAGCTGAAACATACTCGTTTACCTCAGGGGTACTGTGAGCCTGCCTCAATCTTTAACCGGGTACTCCAGGTTAAACTAGAAAGCTTTCACCTTCACAGCACAGTGATACAATATGCAATTTTCGTTGTGCAGCAAAATAGAGGAACGGTGTAGAAGAGACTCAGGCAGCTGAGGACAGTTTTGCCAGAGAAGGGGTACAAGGTAGACAAGAAAAAAATGCAATACTGTCAGGAAGTAGTCCTATATATAGGTCAGCTAATATCCCAAGAAGGAAAGAAAAGGGACACCTGAGAGAGCAAAAGCGATTTAGAAAACAGCTAGACCAAAAACAGTGAGGGAAATGCAGCAATTTCTGGGCCTTGGCAACTACTGCATGGTGTGGGTCTTTCACTACAGTAAATATGTCAAACCACTTTTAAAGGAACTTCAGGATGCACAGAAGGATAACAGTGACACAGCTTGACAGCTGAAATGAAAGGAGGCTTTGACGAGTTAAAAATGGCAATAAGCAGAACACCTGTGTTAGGGACACCTGATTACATTGCAGAATTGTTCATATTCTCCCATTCAAATGGAGTTATAATGACAGCAATCCTCACAAACAAAACTACCCTGGGACACAAACCACTAGCATTTTACAGTCAGATTCTAGATCCAGAAATGAGAAGTCATTATCCATGTGAACAAGTGTTGGTGGCAGCAGCCTTTGCAATTGCATGGTCAGCTAGCATTACAATGGGCTGTACAGTAATATTATACTGTTTGTAATCCTCAAAAAGCCTAAGAGTACATTGACCACACAAAGAGCCTCTGACTATGAGGTGATTATATCAAATCCATTGATTAAAATTGTCAGGTACATAGCAGTGAATCCAGCAAGATTCATAGCAGCGCCAGTAGAAGGAGGTAATGTACATGACTGCACAAAGTACAATGAATACCATAATGAGATAGCACATATTAAAGAAAATGCCCTGGGCGGGGGCAGAATCCTCTTCATTGACGGGTTCCTGTCATTTGATCAAAGCACAGGCCAAAGGCACACTGAAACCACAGTAGTAAAAGCAAGATTACATAGCAACTTTCAGACAGTGGCAAGTGCGAGATTGCCACTGCATTTTTCAGTGCAGACAGCCGAATTGGTGGCGGTCATTTTGGCACTTGACACGCATGCAGAGTAGGCAGTATCAGTGTGTTCTGACTACCCCTACATGATGTCAACTGTACCTGCAGGACTGTAATGTTGGAAGAGGCGTGGCTTCTTCTGCACAGATGGCATGCCAGTGCAAGGTGTGCCATTATTGGTCAGGTTCATAAATGCACTACAGCTCCCATTGGCCATCGCCGTGGTGAAGTGCACAGGTAAAGGTACATATTACGTTTCTTGCAGAAACGAGGCCGCTGATTTAAAAGCTAATAGCGGGGAATATTTTCCTGAAATATCCGAATTTGATGCAGGACCTACTAAGTAAAACAAAGGGGGGTCTGGGAATCTCTGTACCAGCACAAACACAGCCCAATTACCTTTTCTTGGGTGAATAACCACTGGGAGAGACTCTACCAAGTCTTTAGCTCACTGTCCCTTTCACAGAGAAGAAATTTCCCTGCATATCAGTCTTTGTCCTGCCCTGGGGCAGTTCAGCACCGAAATACTAGGCAATTCTCCTCTGAACAAGAGTACCAACAGCAAGAACATACACGTGTTTCAGCCTTGTTGGGCATCATCAGTGAGGTGAAGCTCTGTCTCTCTAAGAACAGTGAGCAAAGGCTCCACGTCTGGATCACCCTGGTAACTTAGGGTGAGACCCAAAGTTAATTTATACAAAAAAAGGGGGGTCTGGGAATCTCTCTATCAGTACAAACACATCCCAATGACCTGTTCTTGGATGAATAACCCCTGGGAGAGACTCTACCAAGTCTTTAGCTCACTGTCATTTTCACAGAGAAGACATTTCCCTGCATATCAGTCTTTGTCCTGCCCAGGGGCAGTCCAGCACCAAAATACTAGGCAATTCTCCTCTGAACAAGAGTACCAACAGCAACCCCATACACGTGTTTCAGCCTTGTTGGGCATCATCAGTGAGGTGAAGCTGTGCCTCCCTAAGAACAGTGAGCAAGGGGTCCACGTCTGGATCTCCCTGGTAACTTAAGGTGCGACCCAAAGTTAATTTACACAAAACAAGGAGGGGGGTCTGGGAATCTCTCTACCAGCATGAACACAGCCCAATGACCTGTTCTTTGATGAATAACCCCTGGGAGAGTCTCTACCAAGTCTTTAGCTCACTGTCCCTTTCACAGGACCTACTAAGTATACACATGCACAAAACCTGGTTAAGAAGCAAGGATTTAATACACTACCCATAGCCCAAATTACTGAGTTGCAAGGACGAGCGCCACCGAAGAGCAAGAATTGTGGAAATGAAGGGGGTGCTCATTGTCCCCCACAGATGCAATGTGGTGGCAGGACAGCAGTGGAAAACCAGTTATGCCCTTAGCGTTGCTCAAAGTAGCATTAGATCAACTACATCACTCAGCGCACACAACAGGAGAATGCCTTGCAGTGTTGTTCTCTGAAGACTGATTTGTGCCCAACCTGGCATAGCACTTTGCAGACTTCATTGTGAATTGTCTAACCTGTCAGCAATTTACTGCTGGGCACACGCTGGGACCAGTGAGAGGAGCAATACCCTGTACTACTGGAACTGTACAGCCTTCGCATATAGACTATGTAGATATGTTCCAAGTTAGTTAGCTACAGATATATGTTAATTGTCGCATGTCCCTTTTCCTGATGGATCGAAGCAGGTCCATGCACACATCCTGGTGCCACATGTGCTGTGAAATTCCTCGTACGTGAGGTTTTCCCAGGGTGGAGAGTGTGCGAAGTGCTCAGGTCTGACAATAGACTACATTTTGCAAATTAAGTCTTTGCGCACATCACACTTCTGTTGGGTATTAAGCACAAATTCTCTTCCGCAAACCACTCACAAGCATAATGCATTTAGGAGAGCCTCGATGGCCTTTTCAGGGAATACATTGCCGAACTAAATGTGACCCTGCAAAAAGGATGGCTTTATTGCCTACCCTTAGCCCTATTTGCATTACGTAATCTGTGACTCCTCACGAGCTGGTGACGGGGCGCCGTATGCGTGTACCTCTTGCTTGTCCCACTCCAGCACAAACTGATGACCATACTGTTTCAAATGTATCGGGAACTGCAGAATTATTATATCACTGCTATGATGGAGAGTGTTACTTTTATGTCTCGACAGCTTTGTGCATGGCAGGGGAGGTCGAAGAAGACTGGTGAAGACACCAAACAAATTGATGTTACAACAATTTTAAAACCACTTGCTCTGTATGTAGGTGACAAGGTATTTTGCCAAAACGTCCCTAGGCCCTGGCGCAAGCCGAGGTTCGAAGGACCCTTTGTAGTGGATGAAGTAACACCAACAGCTGTAATACTGCATGGAAGACAGGCATGGCTTCACCTCTGTGGCGTCAAACCCTACAAAGGAGAGACCACCCTGCCGCAACCCCCTGAGTCTGAAAATGAAGAACATATGAGATATATCCAGACAAGATTGACCACTAAAGCCAAAAAACAATCAGAAGTATAACGAGACATTGGGCCTCATTACGTGCCGGTGCTACTGGCGGGCCGGACCCGTAAATATTTACCGCCGCCTGACTTCCCGGTGCCACTGGGGGATTACAACCTCGGCGGCCCGGAAAGTCAGGCACCGGTAAAATGTTGTTCCCTATTCCCATGGAGTCATATAGGACTCTATGGGAGTGGGGACCACGGAAGCACTGCAACCGTTCCTAACAGTGCCAGTGGTTCCGTGATGGTCTGACTACCATGGCCCCTGTGCCCGGCAGGGTCAGACCTGTCCAGCACAGCTGCTCCGGCAGGCAGACCTGTAGTATGCCGGTACGGAAACAATAGTGCTGGTAAGCTTACCGGCACCTTTGTTTCCAGACTGGCATACTTGTAATGAGCCCCATTGTTAGTTTGTTTATAAACAGCAATAGAATAGACAAAGTGGACACCTTTTCTAACCATACCTGCCTAAGATGAAGAGTAGCAGTTTAACAAGACGAAAAGTATATAAACTAAATGTTTCCTCTAAAATGTATATTTCTTATTGCCTTGTCTTATTTAGTGAATATGTATCCTGCTTTAGGAGTGCTAAATATAACCCTTGCTGCTAGTCTACGGGACCTCAAAACTTATTATATATTTGAAAGACTTTTTCTTGCTGTATTGACACAGTTTTTCCTGTAAACACTGACATTTTGAAGAAACGAACGAATTTTGTCAGATATTGGGCCTCATTACACGGATGGCGGTAAGGGTTTACCGGTACCGGTATTTTACCGTACCGGTAAATCCTTACCGCCTTACTACGAGGTCCCTTTGCGGGTTGGGGAATTTAACGCCTGCTTTTTGCAGGCATTAAAAATCAACCCGCAAAGGGACCAGGGAGCTAATTACGGTACCGCAATTTGCGGTACCGTAATTAGCGCCTTCCCCATTCCCATAGAGCCCTATGGGGCAAAAATGGGAATGGGGAAGGGCAATGGTGGAAGGGGGAATTACCGCGCCAACAACCTTGGAATAGGGCGGTAATTCCCCTTTCCACCAAGGCGGTGCCGGCATTTTACCGGCATGAACCATGGTGCTAGTAGCGCCATGGTTCACCGCCATCTGTGTAATGAGGCCCATTGTGTTTTGACTCGTAGAAAAAGATAGGGCACGTGGGTATTTACAAAGAGTGGATACGTTGGTTATAATGCTTGTAGCAAAACAAAATTACATTTTGCAGTCTCTATTTTATCATTCTCATTGCATTAAGAGAGTTGATCCTTTATAATGTATCTAAACCCATATACAGCAACGTAACTCCTATCACTGTGACAAATGAAATGGTCATCCAAGAATTTTCTGTGGCTTCTACACAAATCAAAAGGCTTAAACGAAGTGTGATGAATGACTTTGGCACATGAACTTGTATATGACCAATTCCGCTCAGGTGACTTATCATTTATGCTACCACCACATGACCCACATGACACACATGAGTGGGGAGAGAGACGTCTGATGAGAGCTGTTGTGTATGCTCTCTTATTCCCTATGCCATGAGCGTGTCCAGAGTTTTTATAGCTACTGAAGTACCTGCAACCACAGCACATTGCCTGACACACCTTGCACTTTCTGACTAGAGGGCAATTTCAGGGTCAGACTGCTTATCTGGTATGGGTGAACAAAGCAAAATACACACAGGAAGATAATTACATACAAGAGATGAAAATGATGATAAAGGCTAATACATGCACAGGGGGATAAGATATATACCTTCTGAAAGAAATGGGGCAGGAATTAGAGCGGAAGAAAATAAGATGCTCCATTGCAGCGATAAGAATGGGAAGGATATACCCGGATGTTGGGAAAGGGGCCAATTGCATATAAAGGGAACTGTACTTACACCCGAGGGATGGACTGAAGGATTAGTGGTATGCAAAGCACTAGCTGTTTCTGAGGAATGGGAAGAGGTGCTGCTAAACGCAATTGCAGCCGGCATCGACCGTTGAGCCATAATCACAAAGTAACTCACATGGGTCAATAATGAGGGGGGCGGGCAGTACAGATACTACCCCAGAAAAATGCCACACAATTCTTCTGAAATAATGGTACAATAAACGTTGGGAAGAACACTGGATGCAAATGTATTTTTGATGGACCAGGCATGAAAACAGGAATGGCAGTGCTAATGGACCACTATTGGGCTTGTGGTTCAAAAGCATGCATGCAATTGTCCACAAATTTTGGAGGCCTTTGTTCCATACTACAATTAAATACACCAGCTCTGGTGATAGCCCAGAGTGAAATATAAATTGGTGATTTCCCCCAAATGAATGCATGTTTAAGCAAAAAGAGGTCCCTTATCCTTGAACACAGTAAAAGGGATAATTACTTATCGACAAAATCCAAACAGGCCTATCAGGACATACCAGATGAGCACAGGTTATTCAGCAAACCAGCAATGATTCTTACATCTATGTTTCTCTCACTGATTGCAGGCAGTTGTGAATGCAAAATGACTGCAAATAACAAGATGGGAGTTGTTGCAAACAATTAATGCAACTGTGAAAGGCTTTACTGCCATAAGGGAGGAGTTAAGAGCCACCAGGCGTGTGACCCTCCAGAACAGGTATGTCCATGATTTAATAATGGCAATGGAGGGTGGCGTGTGTGCAAAGAACGGGCTGTCTTGTTGCACGTATTCACCCACCAACGATGAGGAAAATGGGACCCTCACTGAGGCCATAACCACTGAAACCGATTTACATGCAAAAATGGAGGAGGAGACGGATCACCTGAAAATTATGACTGGTGGGATTATCTGTTCTCCTGGATACTCTCCTGGCTAGCCAAGGCATTTAAAATACTAATTGCCATATTGGTACTCATACTACTGGCCTTCTGCGTTCTAAGAATAGAAATAAATGGGTGCAAAAAGGCTGCCAAAGGAACAGTAGGAATGGAAATAGTAATAGATTGAAATGCTCCTGCACATGAATATAGCCAAACAGATAACCCATTCTGTGCCCAATTACGCCTCCAGGATCAAAACGTACGTATCCCTCAGACCCACCCAATTACATTGGACGATGGGTATTTTGAAAGCCAGAAGGGGAGTGCTGCTATATGACCTGGAGTGTGGATGAACACATAAGAACTGCAGGCAACATGACGGGGGTGACCAATATGGGGAATGTTGACAGCCAGATGAATATTTAATTCATAGCTACTGCCCCTCCACCACACCAATATTGCAATGATGAAAAACGCTACTCACTAAGGCAACCATACCAGCCTTATCCCAGACAGATACTGGAGGAAATGGACCTGATGTAACTAAAGATGGCAAGAATAATCACATTCACTGTTAACTGCATTTATACATGAAGAATATCATAAAGACATGAAGAACATAACATAAGCAATGTATAAGATGAAAAACAACACAAACAATATAGGTATACAGTTTACTAACATAGAAATGCAACAGTAATAGGCAGCCATCTTTTCTAAAATGGCAGTTGCAGCTTAAAATGAATAAAAGGCCTCAAGGCTTAGTGGAAGCTCCAACTGCTGAATTTATGGAAATACAGGCCCGTGCAGGGCACTGACAAGTAGCTGCATGGACCCTGCTAAGGTTACTATGAAATTAGGGAGGGTTTGAATGGCTTGGAAGATAATAATTCCCATGGAACAAGACTTATTTCTCTAAGATTAATTAGCAAACAACTAGCCTTTGGAAGCCATGTGCAGGATAATTATGAGCCCAAAACTTTATAAGAATGGATCGATTAAGTCCCTAGTGGTTGAAAGAGTTATAACACTTGCAATCACATTAAATAAAATCACAATAAATGCAGGGTGACATAATTCCGAACAGGGTCCTCTCACATGTGACCCATAATTCAAGAACACAGTCTATTCATTAGCCCAAGACACAGCTAGGCATTGTCATGATGCCTACCCCCGGGCATAAGGACCAAGGCCCTCATCTCTGGGAGAAGGCATCCAGACATTTGTTTAAACCTCAGCAGCCACGGCTAGGGGCTGTCTGTGTTCAGTCCTGGCGCCTTAGGTGCCAGGCTCATCATAGAAATCAGTCCTGGCGCCATAGGCGCCAGGCTCATAGACTTTACTTACCTGATGCAGACCATGCTGCAAAAGAGTCCAAGCCTACATGAGGCCTGGATGGGACTATTTTGTTACAGGGACTCATTTTTACTCGGGCGTGGCTCTAGGGAACTTCTTACCTGGAACTACTTTGGAGGCTTTTTAAACCACACCCGAACAGCAGCACATGCTTCGCGTTATTCTGCATCCAGCAGCATGACGCTCACCGTGCCTGCAGCCAGCATCCAGTCTTATGCCACGCCCGCCTCGAATCCAGAGCTCCTAGAATAAAGAAGAAGAAAAGGACAAGGTTAGAAAACAAACTTATTTCAAATTCCTCACCTAATTCCGGAACCATTTCATCTCCGGACCTGGAAAGTACATCAGTCCTGCACGTGTCGCTTCGCCAACTCCAGCACGGCGCCATACTCACCAGTTCTCACAGCATCTTTCGATCTGGCACTGTCTCCATCATTTCTTCGCCGTAATCCGGCACCTAGGGGATACAAGAAAAAACAAGGTGAGCCAAGGGAATCAACAAATACAACCTCTTACCACCATAGACTTACCACTGGCGTTATTATTCCATAACTCTCCACATTTTCATATGCCGCATCTGTAAAGAGGGAGAAAAACAACACGTTAACACATGCAATAGTTACCGGACAGCATTGAGTAACACAGACTCGTACCTGAACGCCAGCAGCAGCTACAAGACCTTCTTCTCACGAACTCAGTTGCAACTTAAGGAAGGAAGGGGACAAGAGTGAACATCGGGCACATTGAACTCTTTGAACTTGATACTTACCAATCCCGCCAGGGACTTCAGAGTCAATACTTACCGGAACTCTCCCAACGCCTTCAAACCAGTGAAGTAACTGGTATCTACGCGCCCCTGCAATTCACGCAGGATGGAGAGCTTATCTTTTACGAACATAAGGTGAGGTTACTAAGGGGATATCGGAGGTGATTAGTGGGGGAGAGGGAGAACAGTTGGGAGGCCATCACTAAAACCCAGAGGTGGTTAATCCCTGTCTCTACTTGCAGGAAAATACTTCTTTGGGTCCAGCAGACAAGACTAGGCAGGCCAGTCCAGACAGTCATTTCTGCACTACGCATCACGTTGAAGGAGACCGCAGCTGTCTGGGTCCGATCGACACCCCTGTGGGGTCCAGGTGAGCGTAACAGGCATCTGCTTTGATGACTCACATATTCTCAGAACCAAGGCACCACGCAAGGTCGTCTACAGAGGGGTCGCTCTGGCTCGTGGCCTAGGAATAATCTTATTTAATTGAAAGGAAAGCAGTTCCTGGTCCTCTCTCCCCCTTCTCTCGTTTTGACTCATGTGCTGATAACCTATCAGTTGCTCAAGGTTGGTAAGTAAGATGCCAACCAATGAAAACTCTCAATGCTATGCCGCCCAGTACATGTTGCATTAACCAATCAAGTAATGAAGAGATGACATGTATTCACAATTACCAATTTAGAGGTGGCCTCAGGTGGAGCCATCAGATATGTTACCAATGAGAAGGCTAACCCCTATATTTTCTATATGTATACAATTCCTTCAACCAGTCCCTCCACCCTATAGGTTTTTGTAACCTAGATTGTAGTATGACATCATTTGTGACATATTTTTTACTTATAATCCGTTGTAGTACATGGGAATCTCTGAGAGTGATGCAAGATCCTTAATGCTTGTATACTGTCGCTGCTTTATCTGGATTGTTAATAAAGCGAGTTTCGCCATTTACTTTGACTATTTCCATTATTGAGTGCGGGATTTCCCGGCCCATCATTTCCGCTTAGACTGAGGTTTTCCAGATGTGAGACAGGCACGGTATCAAAAGATGACACTGACGCAAGGGATATGGATCAAAAACCTTTTTTTGTGGTCAGTATGGTGTAACGCCTAACTTGCCCTAGCTCTAGGGAGGCATTTCCCTCAACTGACGATCTAAGGAAGTTTAAGTCAGTTAGTCCAAAACATAATACTGTCTGTGTCATAATTTATACTTGTCCTCACTTCTATAGAATAACATATATAAAGCGGAATGTATGTATGTATGTATGTATGTTAGTCCGGTTATACAAATCCACACCGTTGAACCCACTTCTACCAAATTTTGCATGGATTCCTCATTTGTCTGGGGAAAGATTGTAGTCTATGTTTGGATGCAAAAAATGCACTCCATAGACACCCTCATTTACTGATGCTCACCCCGATTCACTACAGTAGGTACTAGAAGGATACAACATTTGAATAAGTGTCTGAAGCAAAATGTTTAGCATTTTTAAAGGGAAAAAAAATGTATCACGCCATTCCAAATATGGGAAACGGCAAGGTTACAGTTTACTTAAGTTCATTCATGAGAAGAGAGCAAAATCAATCAATCTTTCTTGGACATTTTCTCAAATGTGCTGAAGCCATTGAGTGACTGAAACATGCCGCACAAAAAACAAACATCACTTGGAAAAGCTCCATCTGATGCAAAGCAAAAATCAATATCAAGAGCTTCTGAAACACAACAAACAGCAGCACGACTTGCCGACCAGAGGACTTGAGCAACTTTCACCAGGGCAAATGAGATGCCAGAGCAAACTGATGCAAGACTTGCTGTCATGAGGAGAAGAGCAACATCCTCCAGGGCACATGAGACACCAGAGCAAACTGAAGCAAGACTTGCCGACAAGTGGACAAGAGCAACATCCTCCAGGGCACATGAGACACCATTGGATCTGGACACGGGCAACGCTGGGTATCCCAGCTCGTATCTTAATAAACTAAATAGTGTTCAAAAGTAAAACAACTTGTCGTTTAGCTCTTCCATAGCTCCCTTCTCCAAGTTCAAGACACTCAGGTTCACAATGTTCCACATGCTTATCAGGATTCACTTGCCAAGCATTCACAGTACCTTAGTTCACAAAGTAATCTTGGGCTTATCCAGGTTTGCTTTTCCCGAACTCAAAGCCCTCTGGTTCACACCCTTCAATGAGTTTCTCAGGCTTCCTCTGCCCAAGTTCAAACTCCTTTGTTTTCACACCAACATTGAACTTGTGAAGTCCCACTTTTCAAAACACAAGAGTTCAACTTGCTTCTGTAGGGGTTCCCTTCACCATATTCAATAGAACACAAAAATGCAGCTTGTTAACACAAAAGTTCAACTGGTTTCCTTAGGGGCTACCTTCACCATGTTCAATGACTCCTCTTGGTTTATTCAATTTCTACTTGCCACACAGTTCACTTATTCAATGGGGTCTCCCCTGGTCATGGCACAGTTGTTAGACCGCATGGTCCACCCACTACAAGTCGCGCAGCCAGGTGCCCTGGGCCTTTGTTGTGTCCTCTTGTTAAAGTTCATTAGCCAAAATAAGATTCTCTTTCAACGTTCACTTTCTTTATAAATTACTGTTTCTTCATATTTTGTGAACTGGGTTTCTGTGGTTCTTTTGGGTCACTCCCCTGCCTGGAAACCTTTCCAGTGTATATTTCTTTGTGATGGGGTCTCTGAGGCACTCCTGGATCACTCTTCCACCCAGGGGACACGCCAATGCTTAATTAGTCTTTTACTGGATCTCTGTATGTTTCCTGGGTTACTCCCCTGTCTGGAAACCTTCCTGTTATACTTCTTTATGGTGGGGTCTCTGCAGCCTTCTTGGATCACCCTCCCGCCTGGTGGCCACCTCAATACTTAATTATTTGTTTGAATTTTTCTTGGGGATTTTGCTCACACTTCATCTCTTCGCATAGCTCCCCTTTTCTCTCAGTGCCTTTTTGCTCACACTGCACGACTTCATATGGCTCCCCTTTTCTCTTATGATCTTCCTTCTTGTCACAGGGGCTGTTTACTTTAAAGTACATTTCACATGGAGACTTTCAAAAACATTTCTTCCTTTCTTTGAAGGAACGTGACCACTCTGATACAATGTAAAACTGGATAGAATAGAAGTTCTTCCTCTAGCACGGGCAATCAAAGTCACACAGTGTTTTTCAGCCTCTCACACTATCTGTTTGCCCTTTGAAGGCTTACCTTTCTATTGGGTTTGCCACAAACTTTGTGAAATACCTCTAGGGGTTCTTAATCTACCCTTCAGGCACTCCAGCACTATCATGGTACCCCAGGAGGGCGAGCACTCCTCTTGGTGGGTGGAAGAATGGCCCCTCAGCTGGCCTTTTTCCTCTGCCTCGTCTTTGTCCCAAGGAGCTCCAGCTCCTAAGCCACACCTGCCAGGACCAACAGCCTTCCTAGTGCCCAGGGTGTGGGCACTTTCCAGGCTGCAGCACTGCACACAACTGCTCCCGTCAGAGTCTCTTCTTTTCTAGCTTCACAACCACGTCTGCTTCTGTCACTCCCAGGACTGCTACTGCTGTTGCTGCTTTTGCCGTCCTTTTCATACACCTGTGACTGGTTAATGGGTTGCAGGTGGGTATACATAGGTTCAATTGCCTGACCTTCCCTGGCCTTGTTATTGGGACATATCCATTGAGTATGCCGGTGTGCCTCTGTTTGCATCTTCTTTGTCCCAGTACCATAGTGGTGTTTCACATAGGAAATCTATATTCCTCCTGACTCCCTCTTCTTCATCACAATACTATAATGGTGTTTCCTATGGGAGTCATGCATTACTCTATGAAGCTTCTTCTTCATCCCAGTACTTGGTGTAATCTTAGGGGGAAGAACTTTATTAGATGAAGTCCCTTTTGACTCTCGTTCTTTCCTCACTCTCCTGTAGGAACGAGGTTTGGTAAGAGAAGTAGGTGGTGTCTCCGGTTGACTTTTCCTGACCTCAGTGTCCTGTAGGTTGGAAGAAAGGGACACAGGAAAAGATTGATGATAGCCCACGAAGGCTAAGGTAGGGTAAGTTGGTATAAGGAAAGGGGGGATACAATGCCTCGCCTTTGGGCGTCCCAGCTCCAATCCCCAAGGACCCCCTACTCAGGTGATCCTCCCTCACTTGTCCGCACCTAGGGTCCGGATCTAAAAGCGATGGCACTTCCCTGGCCACCTGAGAAAAGGATCATAGGGGAGTAAATGTGAGGACCCCCTCAGGTTTCTCACACAGACCACTTTAACAAAGGTGACACAGTAATAGTGCTTCTGGAAGATATTTCTTTCTACATGCCTATACATCACTCTCACAAGCTCTTCTTGAGATTTGTGGTAAACTAAGTCCATTTTGTCTGCATAGTTTCCGATTGCTAACCAAGACCAACCCAAGAAGAATTTGTCAGGCAATGCTTGCAGGTCACTGGCCATTTGGAGGCCAAGACCTGAAACCAACTTATAGAACTGCTTTGCAATGCTGGTTGATTCCAGATAATTCCCCATAATGGGGAATCTATTGAACAGTGCGAACAATGATGGTCCCGTTCACCTTCCCCCTAAATGCCCTAGTACTCCGGGCTCCAGATGACAACGTGTCAAATAATTATGTTTTCCCGGGTTTGGGCAAAGCACATCTACTTTCTAAATCTTTTCAGTCTCTCCAGGAAAGACTCCATCACCCTTTGGATGCCCCTAAAACTGCTTATTAAGGAATAAGAGAAAATACTACTCCTAAACCCCATACCTTATTATCCTGCTTCATGAATGCATAGGATTTGGGCACGTAGGTATTCTCCAACAATGTCTTGAATTCCTCACGTTAAAGATATTTCCAATCACTCTGAAATTAAACTTCAGGAATGGAAGTATTTTTGCCTTTGCTGCAATTGTAATAGCTTGCCCCGCTGCTCTTTTTCAGTTGCACCATATCTTGCTGTTTGAGGAAGCCAAGTTGAGTCTGCCACAGAGCTCCATCATTCTTCTTAGCAGCGATTACCAAATATATGGCAGGTAATACAATTCCACTTTTTTTAAGGCCAGTTTAGATGAAATTTCTAAAAGGCGTAATACACTGGGCCTCATTGTGAGTCCAGCGGTAGCCATGCCGGTAAAAATGGCACGGCTGCCGGCAGAGTAATTTATTTTCTGGTGCCCGGCATTGCCCAATTACCGGGGGATTATAGCCCTGACAGACCCGGTAATTGCCCATTGCCAGGAGCCGGAAAAATTACTCCCCATTCCCATTTGAGTCCCATTGGATTCAATGGAAATGGAGAGGACGGTAACACTGGCACCATTCAGAATGGTGCCGGTGCAACCATCAAGGTTTGCACGCAGGTGCCGTTCTGCCCGCCAGGTCAGACCTGGCAGGCGGGACGGCACCCACCCGCAGAACTCGTAGTTTGCCGGTCTGGATGCAACAGTACTGGCAAGCTTACCAGTACTGTTGTTTCTGGACTGAGGCCCAGGGTGCTCCTAAAACCCTTTCTTTGTTTTCGAACCAAGTTGCTATCAAAGTACTCCATCAACCAAACACTCTCTCCCCCTGCCTTTTAAAAAAAAAACATTTAAATCATAGGGTACTGCTGGCCATATTCTTAATTCGAGAAGAGTGCTATGATTCTACATTGACAAGACCAAGGAATTCTGCAAATCTCACCATTTGTTTGTGACTTTTGACCACTCATGGAATGGCCAACCCATCTGTAAACAAGGTGTTGCTTTTTTCTTCATTTCCTGCATGAACTCCTGCCATGCTGTGGCAGAAAGCACAGGAGGGCTCAAGGACAGCACTGTAAAAGATGGTGATTACACCAGATTCTTAATAGTTGTTCAGTAGGGATCCCACCAGTGACTACTGGACACACCACTCTCCAATCTCAACTAACGAAGCTGGGACCTCTCCTTAGAACATGGAGAGTTTATCAAGTGAAGTCATCATAGAATGCCAGACATCTTACCCCTTTGACAACAGTACCAAAGGGTGGACAGAGAAGGAACTGAATAGATGTGCCATGTTGGAAGGGGGAGTAAAGGGGCTAGGTGGGGGCGTCAGAACAGTACAAGGAGGACAAGAGGAGGGGCTGATCCTGGAAGGCGGTTCATGGAGAGGCAGCAAACTCTGCATAGGCCTTTGAATAACTTGTTTTAATACATTATAACCTTGCTGGTCTGGTAAGCTTACCGGCACTGTTGTTTCCGGGCTGGCAAAGTGCAAGTCTGGTCGGTGGGTGCCCTCCCGCTCAGCAGGTCTTACTTGGCGGGTGGACCGGCACCCGTCCACAGACTTTCACAGTAGCACCGGCACCGTTATTACTGGTGCCGGTGTTTCTGTAGTCCCCATTCCTACAGGACAATATGGGAATGGGGAAAACATATTACTGATGCCTGACCTTCCGCCGGACCCCGTAATGAGGCCCAATGTCTTTTGCACCTTTTTACCAGACCTCTTGTGTGGGGTCTTTTGGAAAGCTGTGCTTCACTGCTAACCTCTCTACTTGTTCCTGTTTGTGTACCCACTTGATCATCCCTGTTATTTGACTTGGAGAACATCCACACTTAGATACCAAGTTGAAGTCCTGCATGCTTCAACCTCTGCCCTGGCCGCCCCATGTAGGACACCTATCACCTTACTGGGCTTAGACCACGTATTGGCGGCAACCCCAATTGCTGCAGGTAGCCTAATTGTCACACAGTTCCTTATAGTCAAGGTAGTGTCCCTGACTACATTTCTTCTGTCACACGCTGCTTTGTTGCTCTTTTTTCTCCAGCCATTCTCCTACCCTCTATGCATTTTTGTTCGGTAGAGATCCTGGTTGCTCTGTTGAGCCACAGAGGCAAAGCCTGGTGTTAGATTTCCTTCCTCCCAACAAGGTCAAAATACCCATAGTGGATTGTGGGGAGCACCCAAACGCCACAACCTTGTCACTGTCAGCATTTTTCCAGTCCTTTCCTACTGATAGGGTCCCTTATGCACTTTCCTTGATCACTTGAAACTTTTCCACTGTACCCTTAGTTTGGGTATGGTATGCAGAAATTATGTAGGGCTCGATTCAATTGTTTCTCAGAAACCTGCAAATCTTTTGTGACTCCATTGTCAGTGTCAATAATAATAGTGGCACCGCTTTGGCATTTCTCCGTTGAGGCCGCTACCCTCTGCCGCTCTCCATCCGTGGCTTCTGCTGGCAGGAGCAGCTCTTTGTCAATTGAAGGAAGTAAACCGGATCTTTGCAAGTGTATGTTTTTTAGTTATTAAGTAGCGAACCCACCAGCGACTGGTCACACCACTCTCCATTCTCAACTTAGAAAGCTGGAAGTCTTTAGAGCATGGGGAGGTTCTCAAGTGAAGTAATATTAGAATGCCACATCATTCAACAAGGGAAAGAGCAGCAATGGCATTATTTCACATTTGTGATTCCTGCCACATGTTCAACACACATTTTCAACAAACACTATACTGCCTTGATGTGGACATGATTAGAACCATTGGTGAGACAGGTAGCACTAATGCACTTCTTTCATTAAGGTGGAGTAAACCTTTCCCTCCTTCCTGTTCTTTACTACTGCTATGCCTTTTGTTCAAGCATATGAATCTCTGACAGAAACACTGGAATGCATGGCACCTGTGGATCTAACAATGGCATTCTACTGTGTAAATTGAAACACCATTTGCAGTATTTTACACAACATCCTGAAAGATAAAAGATGGTAAAACCTCTCTGTGCCTGCTTTACAAACATATCAAGATTGTATTTTTCTGAGATTTAACTAAATGTATATTTTTTACTGAACTGTTTGTCTGTGTCTGCGCTATAGTGGGTACCTTTGCATAGTACCCCAACTTAATAGAAAAGAAGGAAGGTTAGGGCAAAACTGCACACAAAAATCTAATATAATATTGCTACCTTCATGCAATATGCTTTATAACCTTAGTAAATTGGGTCTTGGTTTAAATCTTTCATATATTTCAATTTGTGAACATGGTCAAAAGATAGTAGACACATTTTTAGGGTCATGAAAGATATGTTGTTTTTAATTGCGGTCATTGTGGATGTGCGTGTGTTTTGCCATATGCAGCTTTCTCAAGTCGGAAAAAGGTCTTTTATACAGGGTGGCTCTATTCCATTCCAAGAACAACTGATTTGCGGTACACAAGAGAATTATGTGCAAACGATTGTGAGCAAGTCACCCAAACATATAAATATGTATATTATTTATTAGTACATTATTTTTTGCGGATTTGCAAATGCTGCATGTTGTAAAATATTTGAATAGGTTCTGATAGTAGTCCTTGGAGCTGGCTATTATCTGTTTATTTTATTTGTTTTATCTTTGCATTTGTTAAGCACACTAAACCCAGAGGCAGCAAGGCGTTGGTTACAGACTGTAGTAGAAAATGAGAAGCATATCGATTAATTACAAGGACACAGGACTCGTTCAGACGAGCGGCAAGCTCGGAGCCAAGAGTAGTATCTTAAGAGGTTTTCGGAAGGTCCACTAGGATTGTTCAGATCTCAGTGTCAGGGGTAGAGAGTTCCAGTTCTTGGAGGCAATGACTGGGAACCTCATTCCTTCTGATGTGTTTCAATCTGTTTTTTCCAGTGATGGCAATAGCCCGTATTCTATGAAGATATAAGTATTGAAGAGACTTTTTGCATAGTTTTGCCCTAAATAGTCCCTCTTTTCTTTTACAGAACATGAGTTCCAGATCATCTCCTACTCTCAGTCATGACATGCTGCTCCATGCTTTCACATTAATAGCGTTTACACCATGGTGGATGGCGGATTTACTGCCCCATTCCAAGGTGAGTGGGGCGGTAAATCCCCATTTCCCATTTTCCCTTCCCCATTCCCATTTTTGCCCCATAGGGCATAATGGGAGTGGGGAAGGCGCTAATTACGCCACCGTAAATTACGGTGGCGTAATTAGCATCATGGCAGGTTAGCGCCATGGATTTTAACGGCTGCTAAAAGCAGCCGTTAAAATCAGAATAGGCGTTAAGGGTTAACGACGGCGTTAACCCTTAACGCCTGGGTCGTAATGAGGCCCATTGAGTGGTAAATGAGGAGAATCCTCATTCCTCTTAACTTGTGTAAGAGCTGCCATGCTGTTTCACAAAAGAAAGTCAATGGCACCCTGGACGACATCCCAGCGTTAGGGATTGTGATAAGGGTCTTGCTTCACTGAGGTCTGCAACTTGGCACCTGGGCCGCTACCGGTCAATAAATACCCTACCTTTGAGCCTATTGCTTATTGCTTAAGTCTGAATGGGCAGTGAAGGATGAAGAAGCTTTTTAAGCTATTTCATCATTTCATGCCTTATTCAGTGTGATTTTCATTAAAGTGGCAACACAGAAATATTTTTTTATTTTTTTTATTTACGAGATTGTAATCGCCGAAAGCGATTTTTACAAGTTTCTAAAAGAAGAGAAGAAAGAAGAAAGACGTAAAGATGAAAGACATCTTAAAAGAATACAGTTTCCTGATTTTATACAGGTCAGGCTGTAATTTTGCTTCTTTGCGGCTCGCCAGGGACCTCAGAAAGAATGTTTGGTTTCTTTAAAACGATGCTGGCAAAAATCTGATCCAAGGTTTTTACCACTGCAATAGCCCACAAAGTCCTTTCGCCTCCGATCAGCTGAGACCACCAATGTTCCTCTTCGACTATATGAGCTTTTGCTAGGTGATGGGAGAGGTAAGGAGATCGAAAACGGCGAGTTCCTGGACAAGACAGTAACAGATGTTGTATTAATTCTGGTTCTGAAGAAACATCACAGAAGCGACAACTATTTGTGAGCAAAACCCCTCTTATCTTCATTATCTCGTTTGATGGCAAGAGATTTAGTTGTGCCCTTAAAAGGGTAGATCTCATGTTTTTAGCAGGATGCCTCTTTAGGAATGGCTTTATTTCGTTTAGCTTTTGTGCTGTTTTCGGCAGATGTGCTGGCAACTTATATGTAAGTGCTTTTTCTAAAGTAGAGGTCCAGTCAATTTCGTGGAGTCTTTTTTTGTTTTCGTTGGGTTCTGTAGCAGCTCTTCAACAAAGCTACCACACACGTCCAGATTTTCTTTGCATTCTCTTTCCCATAGAGTCAGCAGTTTACATGTTCCAGAGCTCATCTCTGTTCTTAACAGCGTGAAGATTGGAGGGCTAGACAAGTCAATGGTTTTCCAGTATAGCATAATTCTGTTACGAGCAACAATTGCCTCAAGTGAGTTTAGAGACAATTCATGCCTGATTTGGACCATAGGCGTTGATTTGGGGAGGTTGAGTATGGTGCACCAAAATAGGCTTTCTACTGTGAGCCAGATTGATTTTGGGAGAAACAGCATATCCTCTGCCCTGTGTGTAATATATGGTATTACTTTTACTCGGTAGAATGTTATTGTCGGAAGCAGAGAAAAGCAGCCGTACCTCTTGTCGAGGGTCTTTGCTTGTGCAGTTAAGTTCTACATTTTTTTGTAGAGGTGAGTTTGCATTGAGTTTTCTAGTTTTGGCCTATCCAACATAACACCTAAGTATTTGAATTCTAACGCCTGTTGAACTCTGTCGCCTTCCAAATGCCATTTTTGCTTGTCACTTTTCTTTTTAATCTTCTCCAGTACCATGATCTTTGTTTTGAATTTGTATACTTCCAGATCGTTGACCGCTGTGTACTTAGCAAGGGAGTCCAACTGGCGTTGTAAACCGATGGCTGTTTGGTCCAATTGGATCAAATTGTCTTAATATAGAAGACAGGGCACCTTTTCTTGGCCAATTTTTGGGGCAACGGATCTGGTCAGGGCATTTGCTTCTTTATAGTGTCCGAAATATGCCAAGAAAAGGGCCGGGGCAAGTGGGCAACCCTGCTTAACCCCTCGCATTGCAGGAATCTCAGAGGAAAGTAGACCCTGATTGCTCAGCCGCACACAAATGCTGGTGTCGCTGTGCAGGGCTTTTAAGGGTCCTAAAGTGCCAAATGGACAATCCCACGATTCTAACTTCTGCCAGAGTTTAGACCTATTTAAATGGTCAAATGCTTGAGTGAGGTTTATAAATGCTAAGTAAACCCTCGGGTTGCCTTCGAAGGCTTTGGCTTTAAGGACGCTAAGGAGCATGATGTTAATGCTTGTGCCGGTTACCTTCTTAAATCTTGATTGAAATGGGTTTGCACAGGGAGCATTAAATGCCCAAGACTGGAATTTTTTTAGTAGCGGGCTTCCATAAACTTTTCCGATGACGTCGAGCAAGGCCACTGGACGAAAGTTCAGAGGATCGTTTCTACAGCCTTTTTTATAAATCGGACCAATGACCGACGTCGTCCATGATGGAGGGAGTTTTCTTAGGTTTGTATATCTTTCAAATATTAGACTTAGTAGTTTAGACCATTCAACAGGTGAATTTTTTAAGTCGACATTAGTAATGCCGTCTGGCCCCGGTGCTCTCGAATTTTTGAGCTTAGAGACTGCCTAATGCCCTCAATGTCATGGAGTGCAAGCCATGGTGCGGTTTGAGAAGGTAATGTTGTTTCAGTTAACTGCGAGGGAGATTTGAACAAGTTTGAGTAGAATCTTACCCAACTTTGTTCAGAAATTCTGTTTGCTAAAAGTTCATCTGGTACTTTGCCCAGCGGTCTTATCAGCTTCCAAAAGTCACAAGAGTTTGAGTTGTTTACTTGTTTTAACATATTGGCAGAATCCTGTTCATAAAGGACCAGCTGATAAGATCTCAGCCAAGAATTATAGCTCCTCGATGCTTCTTTTGCACTGGCCCTGTTTTGGTCAGTGTTATGTCGAGAGGCTAACCTTTTGACTTTGCAAACTTTGTTTCAATTGGATACCAAGAGGGGATCGAAGGTGTGGGGCTTCTGCTCTTTGCCTATTTTCTTGGACTTGCGATTGTCTCCTCTGAAAGGTTCAAGGAGAGGTCTGTAGTTGACTTGCATGTCATTTGTCGGGTCTGTGTATTTTTTCATTAAGGACTTGATGTTGTTCACAGACAAGCGCAAACGATTTCCGTTTCCAGTTGGTTGCACAGCTGTTCCAAAATAAGGGGTTAGTGTGTTTGATGAAGCCCATTTTATATACAAGACGTTGTGGTCGCTTTGCGTTGTTTTTACCACTTTTGCTTCAATCAAGTTAGGTAGGAATGATTGTGAGGCAAAAATGTAGTCGATGATAGAGTTTGAGCTCTCCTTTTCCATGCTGGAGTGGTGTTTGCGTCAGCAAGTAAGGTTGCTGTATTAAAGATGTTTCTTGATGACATTAAGTTACTCCACTCCTTGCCTAGTAATTCTGCCTGGGCCTCACTTGTGGTCTCGGGTTGGGCCATTGAAGGGGTGCAGTTCATGTTGAGATCGCCGCAAATCAACAGATCAGCACCTTGAAAGTGTGTGAATATGGAGTCAATTGTGGATGTTACCAAATTCAACAGGGTTTCTATATGAATCCTCTTTGGGTTCCAGTAGATGTTAGCGATCAAGAGCTCTGTCGAGCGCAAGTTTCCCGTCGACCTGTCTTTGCGTGATCATGAGAGCAATGTTGTAAGAATGAACGGATTTACCAGAAGTGTTTTTTCAATGTGCAACCCGCTTCCTAGACGAACAGCGATCAACATGCCAGAGGTTCGGCGGCCCCTAACCCCAAACCTTCACTGGCGAAAAGGGTATTTCAAAGCCGTCCAAAGTAGGTTTGTCTTGAAGCCAAATTTCCTGTAGACATAAGATATACAACGATCCCAGGTCTATCTCTACAAGGACTGTCAAGTGCAGAAAGCCCCTTGTGTTCCAACAACCTAGAGAGAGTGTTGAAGATGCCTGGGCGATGGAGTGGAGGGGTGATGGCTATTTATGAAGCCTTTCTGCAAGGACTTTTGGGAGCCATGACCATGATTGTTGCTTTAGATCTGGTCTACCCGTTCCAGATTGTATCAATGATCTTTCTTTTTGGCCTAAAATGATGGACTTTTCGCTGTTTGTCTGGGGACCATTTGGGCGGTGAGATGGATCAAGCATCATTGGAGAAAAAGTGATGTTTCTTGTTTTCGAGCCAGCGGGTAGACTCCCCAGAGGGCTCCCTGATCCTGCAGCTGTCTCTTTTGATTTTCGTAGAAGTTGTTGTGACCTTGTTTTTTTTTCCCGGGTGGAGTTATACACTGAATCAGCATCTTGGTGATGGTTTCCCAGGTCCTTCGATAAGTTATGAGTTTGATCGGTAGTATGCAGAGGTTTGTTGACAGTTTTTAAGAGGATCAACTCAAAGCCTTGTTTGTAGAGTGTATCCGAAGCCCTTTTTAACATGTCAGCTGTTTTGGAAGTTGTATATAGATGGCAGGTAGCTTTTCTGCCTTCATGGGTTGGTTCTACAAGTTTAAAGTCTTCGGTTTGTATCAATCTGAGAGAAGAGAGTCTGTGAAACACAGTGTCAACACAGAAATATTTCCATAAATCCTTATTAGGCTAAAGTCTAGTGGTATAGAATGCACATTTTGTTCCACTTGTATCAAGTTACTGCATCCGCATTAGCTGCACCTCAATTAGGTATATCTTATTTTATTTAAAGGGTGGTACTGAAGGTTCCTGTACTGCTACAGAAAGCTGATCTAGTCCATATCTACCAAGAAGACTATTTTGTCGGAAGCGGCTACACTGTGGTGCGACTTGACAGACATTCGCCTGAACGCTACTAGGTTCTTTCCTCTAGTAATTGCGAAGCAGCGAGGGGCGAGCAGAGCTGTGCCGTGTGATCGGAGTGATGGTGAAATGGAGAGGAGAGACACCATTAACTAACTGGTCTCTTGAGTCAAACCCCTTCCGTGAAGCCCACAGTCCAAAGTGTGGTGCACCTGCTGTGCTGCTCTCCGCAGAGATCCTGCAGTAAGAGGGAGGAAGTCTTGGGCCTCAGCTCAGAGCCCTAGGCTGTACTACACAGGGCTCAGGTAACACCCATTACAATATTATTAAACTTAAACTTAAAGGAGCAGTCAGCATCTCGCCATGGTTCCTTGTCACCCTGTACATGCAGTGAGTGCAATCCGCAACCTGCAATTAGTGGGATAGATTGTTATACCTTGGCTGATCTCCTCCTTGGTGCACCACCTCCCCTCTCCCGGTTTGGGGCAGTTGCGCAGATCGCTGGATGGGCAGTGTGTTTTGCCTTCTGAATTGCATTGCTGTAATGGTCACCCTTCAGCACAAAGTTACATTCTTTGCACCATCTGTGGCACACTCTTAATACAACAAATGGTATTAAGGTGTGCTTTACTTTAGGAAAGAGAGCATGTTCACCTAAAATCCTACTAACGTAGTAAGGTTCTCCCTCGTATATTGCTTGATTCTCCCTGGAGACCCTCCATAGTTTCCCTCATTTCCGTTTAAATTCTTGCCCGATTCACACAGAAACCTACCTCTAGGTGGGTGAACTACCTGTTTGTTGACCTGACAATGTCTCTGAGTTAAAACATACTGTTAGTATAACTAGACCTAGCTTCCCTAGTCTGCAAAATCAAATAACAATGAAGATGCAGGCATAAGTTAAATGGTCTTGCAGTTAAAGAGCCTGCACTCCAGCGGGAAAGAAAGGTTCCACCAAAGATGTCCCTTGTGCAAAGAAGAGTGCAAGTGACTTCCATCCCCCCAAGAATGGCACAATTCAGCCCAAGTGTCATGATGCCTGCTCCTGGGGAGCCAGTTCAAGCCCGGCGTCCCCGAAAGCGGACATCCAGTCCCCAAGGAAGGACCCAGCAACCCCATATAGGGGCCCTTTGGACAGTGTCCTGGCGCCTATGGCGCCAGGCTCATAAAAGACATCAGTCCTGGCGCCATAGGCGCCAGGCTCATTATGGGAATGCTTGGGTGCACTTACCTGATGCAGACCATGCTGCAGGATCCCGGCCTCCTTGAGGCCTGAAAGGAACTACTTTACCTGTGGGACTAATTTACCATCCGGGCGTGGTCGGGGAAGGATACATACCTGATTGGAGGAAGGATACATACCTGGAACTTCTTCCAAGGCTATTTAAACCCCACCCGAACAGCCACACGTGCTTCGCGTTGTTCTGCATCTAGCAGCTGGACGCTCACCATGTCTGCTCCTGCATCCTGACTTCTGCCACGCCTGCCAGCATCCTGGATCACCTGCAAAGAAAGAGAAGACGAGAACAGAAGAAGGAAAAGTCCTTACCTGCTAAAACCGCATCCCGGAGACATCTCGCCGACAATCCTGAAAAGGAAGACTTTAATTTAAAAGCTCATCGCGTCGATCGCTGCAGCGCCGCATTCCACTCACCTTTACAGGGCGCCTCCATGTTCAGCAGCGATCATCCGGATTCGCAGTCACGCCCCAGCGCCTAGGGAGAAAAAGACCAGAACAAAAGGTGAGAGAGAGAAGGGAATAAGGAAAGCTAAATCTCCATGTTAAGACTTACCTGTTGATTCATTCCCTCTTCATTTCGGGTCCGCGCCGCATCCTGGCATTTCCGGACCCCGGCCCCTAAGGGGAAAAAGAGACATCAGCGTTAATGAGCGAATGAAAATACATTACCAAAAAACGCTCATTAAAGACTTACCTGATTTCTCCAAGGATTTCACCTCTCATCTCGGGTCGGTACCTGTTCCCCGGCATTCCGTATCCCGGCCCCTATGGGGAAAAAGACACTAGCATTAGTACATTAATGCATGGACACAAGGGGAACCTCTTATCAAAAAATGTACCTGGATCCAAGCAAGTTTGGTTCTCACCAATCCGAAAATCCAGTGAAGTAACTGGATACCAACGTGCCCCTGCATCAGAAGCAGGATGGAGAGCCCGTCCTTCCAGACCCTAAGAAGGATACTTCTGCGAGCCAGACAAGCCAGATTTGGGGGCCCGGTCCAGTCCGTCTTCCGAACCCTGCGCATCACCTTAGAAGAGGTCACAGCAGCGCGAACCAGGCCAGCGCCTCTGTGGGAGTCAGGTGAGCGTAACACCAAGATCTCCTCCTTTTTCTCAAAGGTGATCCCCACATCCCCTATCAGGCTAAGCGTAGCTGTCATGGCCCTGAATACGAATGATCTCCCGACATCCGGGACCTCACAGGAAGAATAAGTGACCAACTTTGATATGTCTAATTTCAACAACTTGGGAGGATTGGACAATAATGGATTTTTATTGAACTTATGCTACCAGATAAAGAGGAACGCGTTAGGCCCACTATCTACCCTTGTAGGAAAAGCAAAGAGCCTCAACCTATCGGCAAGACCTAACCTGGAGGCATTGGTATTGTGCACAGAGAGATCAGCTGTAAGCATCACCGAGCAGGCAACAAACAGAAGCAGAGCACCACCGTCCTCACTAAGGGCACAATCTGAACTCTTCCATACTGACCGCCTTGGTAATCAGAGTGGATATGCTCATGGCCTTATGCACGAATATAGCGAGTGACCAGCTAGCCATAAAAGCAATCGTCTATGAAATAACCAAACATAAAGTTACGACAGAAAATGGCAGTCTAGCTCAAGCCACAGCTACAGAGCCAGATGACACGGGTACCTTGGTAAGGCGTCTCCAAAGAAGGGAAAGGCCACTAATCATTCATAGGACCCCCACTAATGGCTCTGAGGTGGGGGAAATTGAAGAACCCCTCTCTCCAATGCATGCGTCTGTGTCTGTTTACTCCACAAACAACGATTCATGGAGGATCACTGCTGAAACTGAGGAAGATGCATTGGAGGCGCTTTGCAATGAAATCTCCCTAATCAACAGTTCCCCAAAGCTCCAGAAGATAGTTAGAGAGTTGAACCCGGTAAAACTCCCGACAACTCGTCTCCAATGGGAAGACATCATTATCAACTCAGAAGGTAACAAGATACTGCGATCAACAAAAAAAACTAGCAGACCCAAGGGGGCCCAAACTGTTTAATTTGCTAACGATCTGGGGGGTGGGATTCGTAGGAAGGTCGAATTGAGGGGCCCTTTGGATAAATGGACCTTGCCGACGAAGGATACCTTAGGCAAAACACTAGGAATGACCACTCTTATCCCTGATGATTTATTGCAAGTCCAAAATAGGCCCAAGGGGCTCCATCTCATCGCAACTGATGTTAGGACTTGTTGATGCAGAAATCAGCCAGAGAAATTCCAGCAGGGAAATGCCAAAACAAGCCTCCAATCGAAGACCAACATTCCATAGTAGGGGCAGAACCCAAGACCCGTGTCCAAGGGTTACCATCCGCTCAAATGACCAATGATGGGAGGAAAAGGAGGAATGTATTTGCTGGATTCAAGCCCATGGTTAAAATTGAAGAACTGTACCCGAAGCATGACAGTCCCTTTTTAAATCAAACAAGACTGTTGGAGCTATGGGGGAAAATTCCAGATTTGGCATCTATCTCCTCGAATGATATCTGTGGCGTGGAACTGCCAAGGTAGGATAGCAGGGACAACTGGGCTATCATACTATTAAAATCTCTAGCAATTGCATCACTACTAAACATCTGTACACAATCTTTAGCAGAAATGGGCTTCAAATTAACAGTCTGTCTGACCCTGGGAAAGGAGGTTGGTGCGAGACCAAATGTCACTAGATATAACAAGCCTGTGTCCAAACCTATTGGTTCGCAATCTATTAATGTTGGTTATGGAGGAATATCGAAAAATGATTGACATGCGCCTAACATTGAGGAGATTTCTTTTACCTCCTGGAATACAAGAGGACATAGGTCTTTTCTTTCCCATCCTCAGGGAATTGTAACCCTCGAGTCTAGTGATATATTCTTTCTTCAAGAGACCTGGTTGATGGATGATCTCCTCATTGATGGGAACTCTATTATCTCAGCCCATGCTGTAGGTGTCAAACAAGGGCACCCTTCGGGCGGGTTAAGTATAAAGACCTAAATGGATTTGGATCTTTCATGCCAGAGGTAGCCTCCAGATCTGTATTAGCAGCCATTTTTGGCCTGAGGTCATCACACTTGCTAACATTAATTGTAAATATATATTCTGCTTCAGGTACGTATGGATACATTGAGGACATCATCATGGTGCAAAATGTACAACATCCAGCTGGGAGGGTTATCGTAACTGGTGATATGAATGCTCTGTGATTGATTGATGAATGTGACCTTATTAATGAGGAGCAGGTTGGTGAACCCCCATCTACTGTTAAGGACAGGGGTGCTGCCTGGGCCAGGTTATTCTTTGAGAATTATTTGGTCTGTTGCAATAGGATTGTGCAGGGTGCGAGGTCACTAGATAATCAAACCTGGCCAAATGGTACTAAACAGACTTGTCTTGACTACATCTTTGTTGACAGAGGGACACAAGAGGTAATTTAAAACTTTGAGATCATTCCCACTGCTCTAAGCAGCCATGCTGTCATGTCATGGACCAACTACTATGTTGCCAAAACCGTACAAAGTTAATAAGATTAATTACCGGGTTAATGTAAACCCTACAGGAAATCGCATCTCCTGGAATGACAAGAGCATTCTTAATATGAGCAACTTCATAAATAATCATATGGCATCCATGGTCAAATGGCTTAGGAATAACAACTGGGATCTGTCACTACTCACGACCTGGCTCAGCTCACAAGTTCAGATATTTCCAAAATCATTTCAATCTTTGAAACAACATGAAAATGTCTTTGATTCTGAGATCCAAGCAGACAAAAAATAACTTGGTAAACTCCAAAGAGCTGTTGTTGAGAATAACAACATCTCTGTATTGGATAAAAAGCAGCTCATGGTTGTGATGAAAATGAAGTATGAAAACTGGGTTAAAAATCATAAAGCATCACTCAAATCAGCCAACTGGCTTGCCCTCTATAAACTCATTAGAATAGGGGACGACAACAACTTTTGGGGAATGGCTCGAAGATTTCTAGATAACTCCTCTGGGATCAAATTATGCTCAGTCGGTGAGTCAGTCTGGCAAATGACTATTAGGAACATGTTCTATGATGTATCTGCTCAGGATAAGACCTTCACGGAGTATATACCATACCCTAAATTCAATGTGGATTTTGGGTGGGAAAATATCCTACTAATTATAAAGTCTTTAAAAAACTCACATGCGCCAATATCTGACTCATTGGCAAACGTTATGTATACGTTAAATCCGTATTTCTGGGCTCATATTCTGGAACAATTGTTCAGTAAAATCTTGGATGAGGGCAAAATTCCCACTTTGTGGAAGCGGTTTTAATATCAGTCTTTAAAAAGGGTGCTTGAGCTGACCCTTACAACTACCGCCTACTGGCAATGATTGACGCTAGTCAGAGGATTTTTGCCAGTATCTTATTGAGGAAGGCAACCAAATGGTCTATCGAAGCAGGTCGTCTTTCTCCTTGCCAATCCGGATTCAGAAGAGGCTTCAATACTTTGTATAACATTAGTATTTTACTATATCTTATTTCTGAGAGTTATAAAAAATGTGCAATGAAAAACTATACATATGTTTCATTGATTATTGTAGGGCGTTCGAATCGGTAGCACCCCAAAAACTCTGGGAAAAGCTAAATAGTTGGGACATGAATGGCACTCTTTTGTTTTTTATCTCTGTCTCTTGTATTCTGGGAACAGCGTTGCTATTCGCTTGAACTAAGAGGGGGCGACAACGACAGACTTCCAAACGAATGTTGGTGTGAGACAAGGATGTGCACTCGCACCCCTTTTGTACAATCTCTGTGTGAGCGACATGGCGGAGGCAATTTCAACTGTGCAAAGTTTCCCGCCCAAGCATGGTCCCATAGAGATTCAATGGCTCAGCTATGCTGATGATACAATATTGTTAGATAAAACGGCCATTGGTCTTCAACGCTCTATTTTAGCAATCAAAAAGTACTCACACTCTAACAACCTAAAGATAAACATCGGAAAAACTAAAATAATGACACAGGGAAAACCACACAAATCAATTCATGATAAATGGTAGCTGAATGGAACGTCCCTGGAAGTGGTGGATAAATACATCTATTTGGGTTTCCACATATGTAAATCACCCTCTAGTGATTATTATTGCAACATTGTGACTTCCAAGGCCATGAAAAAATGGCTCGTTTATAAAAAGATCATGCGTATAAAGGATGGAAACAACCTTGAGGGGCAAGTAGCCTTATATAGTAAAAGTACTATACCAGCTATACTTTATGGACTTGCCATCCTCCCCGAAAAAGTGATTGCATGGCTTGACAAACTTGAGGGTAAAATACTTGGATCAATCTTAGAAGTCCCCCAATCAGTTCCTGTACAAGCCCTACGATGCGATTTGTGTTTTCAATCGTTGTGAACTTACTGGATAAAACAACAGTGCCAACTTTACATCACTATCTGCCTTGCGGGTGACTCCTCGGATTCGCTTTATTACTCCCTAGCCCAGCTGGATGGCATATACGATAATAGCACATTCCTGCAAGGGCAATCTGCAATAGGACATATGGCTCTGATAAACCTACCACCAGAGGAAATAAGAGATCATCCGAATTGGTTAACAGTATTAAGAAAGAGAACCAAACACTTAGCTGTCTCTAACAACTTAGATTATTTGGCAGCTAAATCAATGTATGCAGAATACTGTAAACACGCATTCAAAGGGTTGCATGTCAACAGTTACTTGGTAAAGTACTGTCCTGCTCCGATCTGAAAAGTCATAACCTATCTTAGTTTAATATACTGCCCATGCAGGAGCATACAGGGAGGTGGAAAACGATCCCCCGTGAAAAAAGATTGTGTTGTTTGTGTGGAAACGATCTTTGTGTTTATAACCAATCTTTTGAAGTTTTATTATGAACTAATCTTTTAAGACTTTGTTAAGCATACTGGCAAGTATCCAGTAATTAATTTTAATTCCAATTAGAGGATTCCTTGTGTCGTTATTGTATTGTTATTGTGTTTTGTAAACTGTTTTTAACATATGCATTCTAGACCAATTTTTTTATGTTTTTTTAATAAATGTGTTTAAGGGTTTTTTTAACCATTAATGCACACAAAAAAAATGTTCCTGTACATGAGTTCAGTAACTTAAAACACATTGGGCCTCATTATGACCCAGGCGGTAGCCCTTGCCGGTAAAAACGGCACCCCTGCCACCGGAGTCATTTTTTTCTGGCACCCGGAAATGGGGACTTACTGGTGCATTACAGCCCTGGCGGTCCCAGTAATTCCCCATTGCCGGGTGCTGGAAAAAATGACTCCCCATTAACATTCGAGTCCCATTGCACTCAATGAGAATCGGGAGGACGGAAGCACCGGCACTGTGTGCAACAGTGCCGGTGCTTCTGTCACAGTCTGCGGGCGGGTGCCGTTCCACCCGCCAGGCTAGATCTGGCGGGCGGAAAGGCACCCGCCTGCAGAACTCGGAGTGTGCCGGTCCGCTAACAACAGTGCCGATAGCTTACCAGCACCATTGTTACCGGACCGGCACACTCGTAATGAAGCCCACTGAGCCCAATTTTGATTTTGTACCACTGGGTGTGGTGCCGAGTGAGGGCACTGCCAGAGATTTGACAAAAGAGTGTAAGGGCAGAACACAATTATTCCCTGCCACCTAGGTCCAGCCTAACCAGAAGTGGAGGTTGTGTTTGAGGAGAATAATACGGTGAAGTTTCTCTCTAACTTTTGAACTTTGTTCCTGCCCTGCTTGGCTCCTGCCTTTGTTCCTAATGTTAGATCTTTAGCCTGGGGTTCAGTCTTTTCTCTTCCTGCATTTGTCTCTACTCCTTCTCTTTGGTCAGAGTGTTTGACTTTACTTTTGCTGCCTTTCTATGGGTCAAAACCTCTGATGTTTCACAAGGCACATACATGGCCTTTTCTGGGAATAAAGTGGTCCTCTAAGGGTAAGCTGCCCCCTCACCATCTTCCCTGTTTCCTGTAGGTTATTGTCCCTTTCTGCACTCTCTGGGTTTTTTCTTTTTCTCCTCCTTCCTTTACTCTAGGCTTTTTTCTCTTTTCTGCATCTTCCCCACCTCTTTGGGTGACTCTCCCCAAACATATTACTCCATTTCTGTCTTCTTCTGGGTGCTTCTTGATCGAGAAATAGTGATCTCCTTTCTCCTGATTTCTCTCATCCTATTCTTTGCTGTAGTGTATCCTTTGTTCACCCTTTTACAGCTTGGCTGTCCACCTTGGGGACCAACTGCTCGGTAAGAACCATTGCTCCTTTTTGGTCTCCAGATTTAGAAACCTCCCCTCTTCCCCCTTGAAGTGTCTCTCTGACATTTCTTGGGCCTGCACCGATTTCTTGCCAAGAAAGCTCCAGTATGCTGCTTCTTGCTTTTGTTTCAGTACTGTTATACTTCTCCTTTTATTTACTTCCGTTTGTTCTCCGTAGTGCTTCAGCTTCTCCTTGCCCCTTCTGCTTTGTTCTTTGTCCAACATACCTCTTATTCTGCTTCTTAACTCCTAACCCTTCCTCCCTGCCGCTGAGGAATGCTGCAGATTTGTCTACCTTTTCCGTCCCTTTTACTCCCCCTTATACTTGCTGCCACCTCTCGCCCTTTGCTGTTTTGTAGCACTCTGTCCGGTTATGTTTTCTTCTGTTTCACTCTTTCCTTCAACTAGTTTCATCTGCCTCCCCTTTTCCACCTCTCCTGTGCATCCCTTCTCCTCCCACTCCCCTGTGCTTCTTCACCTTCCTTTTCACCTCTTCTTCTATGCCTCTCTTTTGGTCATTTTATTCTCACTTCATTCTGTGTTCCTTTCCAACCTCCAGGTAACAGAACACCCTTTTCTTTCTCGACACCATTTCCCAAAGGGGCTCTCCATTTGTCTGCTTCATTTCTAGTCTTCCTTTTCCACTCTCCACTCCATCTCCAGATGCCGACTGTCTATGCATACCTAACCCGGGTCCCTATTTCCGCTCCAAGATGGTTGTTAGTCCACCTCAGCAAGACTGACTGCAACTACCAGTCTAGCACCACTGTGCAGGTGATAACCATAAATTCCACGTCATCGATTTCAGAGTCAGTTGGCATTATCGAGATTGCTGCCAGACCTTCTCTGACCCCGAGTAACATGGTCTCCTCATGCCCTTGCCTGAACCCGGTAGGCCTGATCTTACTTCCTCTCCCCTCTTTGGAATATTGACCCCCGATTTTCCAGGCCTCACGTTTATCAACCGAACCCATGTCTGGATCACGTTCCAATGAAAAACATTCCTTTTGTCCTTCCTGAGATCAGCTCTTCAAGGATTCCCTGCCCCCCCCCCCCCGAAGCTCCCATGATTGAATGTAAGTGGAAAATAGAAAAAAGGGAGGAAAGGCCACACCTTCTAACACCTCAGACTCTTCCGATGTGACTTTGGCATGTGACATTGGGCCTCATTACGATCCTGGCGCTAAGGGGTTAACAGTGCCGTAAAAGGCTGCAGCGCCGTTAACCCCTTAGCGCCTAATTACGAGGTCCCTTTGCAGCTCCCCACCTTAACGGCTGGTCTGGACCAGCCGTTAAAGTAGGGACCCGCAAAAGGACCTTGAAGGTAATTACGGTACTGCAATTTGCGGTACCGTAATTACCGCCTTCCCCATTCCCATTGAGCCCTATGGGGCAAAAATGGGAATGGAGAAGGGCCAATGGTGCATGGGGAATAACCGCCCCGTCAACCTTGGAATGGGGTGGTAATTCCCCATTGCACCATGGCGGACTCGTTACAATACCGGCAGCAACCATGGTGCTAATAGCGCCATTGTTTACCGCCGGTGTTGTAATGAGGCCCATTGCCACACAAAACTCACAAAATGGATTTGAAACCTTTTTCCTCTGGAAACCATTGGTGAGCTCATTGCAACTTCTCTCAGTGACAAATTAGGAGATAATACTCTGGGTTTAAATGAGTCAATGATCCACAAGCATGTCTCAATGGTTCTCTGCATACTTATGTATTGTTTGTCAGGTTTGATGACACTCTTTAATTTAAAAGCATCAACCCTTAATTTTAAAAATGTTTAAAATGTTTCTTTCATAAAACTCCATGAATCACTATGTTATGATGGATGTTAAAGAGAGTAAATATTTTCATTCTCTCTCAGACGGCAGAAGGAGCTAATAGTGATTGTCATTTATGTTATGTTATTCAATATATATACTGCGCCCATCACCTCCACAGTGGTCGTAATGCGCCATACCTTGTCCGAAATGTTGCGTATTGTGACCGCACCAGGGTGTCGCTAGATCATTCTATGTAAATATGAAAGAAGGTGGTTTGGGGAGGGGAGGTGAAAGTACAGGGGAGTTAGCTCAGATCTCTGCCATTTGCGGCATGGGTTTTGGAAGGCTAAAAGCATTGAAGAGAATTCTCCCCCTGCTTCCTCCAGAAAATCGTATTACAGTGATGACTTCTACTACAATGGGCTCTTTAGATTATTGTAACAGTATTTATCTCTGCAACCAAAGTACCAGATCCAGCGCTTGCAGGTCTTTCAGAATGCTGCAGCACGTCTGGCACTCATGGATCCTTATATGACCTCCTCTGTCGCTCTTCTTCAACGGTTGCATTGGCTGCCGGTGGCAGCACAGATCGACTTTAAGATGTTGTGCACTGTCCATCGAGTCGTGAACAATGTCAGGCCACAATAGCTAGAAATTGGAAAGGTACTGTCCAGTAAGAAGTCTCCACTCACAATCTCTGGTACATCTTAAGATTCCAAAATATCAATGTAAGCAGTTGGGTGGCCGCTCTTTTTCAGCACTGGCCCCGACTCTGTGGAACGCCCTGCCGTTAAAGTTGAGATTACTCAATGAGTATCTCTCCTTCAGAAGAGCCCTGAAGACTCATCTGTTCAGTTTTGTTTTTTCCTCTTAGTTTGATCTTGAGCACTGGTTGCTGTTAGTTGCCACCCTTCCCAGCGCCTAGATGCTTTCGGCCATAGTTCGCGCTCTATACATTTTTATAATAATAAATAATAATAATTAGTGAGTAGACGGGTGAGTTAGTAGGGGAAAAGCACAAAATGTGGAGGATAGATCATTGTTGAGGTAGCTGGAATGTGTGTTTTTTAACTGTGATTAGTTATTGGTAAATGTGAGAAAATATTTCTGGAATATGCAACTTGGTTTAATAGCAGGACTTAACTGTGATGGCAGTATGTTGACCAGCCGATGCATGGTGCTAGATATGGTTGGTGTGTGGCTGCCTGGTGGACTTGAGATGTGCTCAAAAGGGCCCTAGTGCTGGAGCACTAGTTATGGGGCTAGAATACTATATGTTGTGTTTATATGAGTATCTTTGTCTTGCAGATCATAAAGATCATTAGTTGAGATGGTGGAAGATGTATTATTATTATTATTTAATCATGTATTGGGTATTTATAATGCGTCTTTTCTCGCTAATGGTTTTTCTGGATGCCACAAAACAAAAGGCGGGGGTGGGGGACAGGGATGAAGAATAACAAACAAAAGAACGGTCCTACTAGGCCTTGTGTCATTCAGATCAAAGAACATGGAGATGCTACCAAGGGCCCAGAAAGAGTAAGGACTTTTTTGTGTCATTTAGGGATGAGGAGAGGAAGATAGCTTTGCACGCGTCAGTGGAGTTGTTTGCCCAGGCCCATGCAGGTTCTTAGTTTCCCTGGATATTTGGGGCAAGATCACTGCAGTGTTCTCATCAGAAACGTGTGCCCATTAAGGAGAATCACAGGAGAGATGGCTTTGCTAAATGCCAGCACTCTGCAGAATGCAAAAGGAAAGGGTGGGCACAACAGAAATTTAGAAAAGGGTAAATACGGTTGCGTGTTGTAATAATGTAGATTCCAAGGAGCAGACTGTACGAAGTCCAGAGACACCTGGACTCAACTAATGCCACAGGAAGAAAACTGAATGAAACACTCAGTTAAACAGTCACTCTCGTGCTGTGCGCCTAACAGTGTTACTATGGTCTTTGCAATGGTAGGAGTAAAACTCATCCAATGTACTGTTCTAATGCTCTTAGGCTGAGATTCATGTTGAAAAAAAAATACTCCACTGTACTTAATTAAATGCGTAATTTATTTCTTCCACAGAAGGAGAGGCCAGCTGTAGCCTAAACGAGTTAGAGAGCTCTAATGCCAATGCATTTGAGAGTAGTGGACTCCTTCATCAGGGCTGGGCCCTATATTTGACAGTAAATCGTGTTGTTAGATTAACATGTCTAAATACCGTTGCCATGGTGTCTGAAGAGACGCCTGGGAAACGTACACCAAGGGGTGTGTCCTAGAGCCAGGCGCCTCACGTCTCAAATCTATGAAGTTTTTTTTCCCGCCCAAAAAAGAGGCATTAACTACCACTAGAACAAACCACCAACTACTGATCTGCACTTATTTTTCACATTTCTTCACCTTCAACTTAAATGTGCTCCATTGTGCTAGAGACCAGAATGTGTTAAAAAAGTGCGAAAACACTTTTTAGATATTACTAGCAAAAGTACCCTTTCTCTGAACGGGTTCTGTAGACATGATAACACTCTCATTAATTGTTGAAAATGAATGCTGCTGTAGTTCGCTGTTTCGCCTTACGCTGTCGTGTTGCAGTTTGCTGCGGTGCATTGCAGTGCAAATATCTCGGAAATCGTGCATTGTAGTGCCTTGAAGCACCTTGTGTTTTGTTCCTCGTGTTGGGACCAGTTGATAACAACATGTTTTCTCTCCCTTTCTGGTGAGCATGGTTTACAGCTTCCTCAGGTACCATCTTGCAAAAATCCTCTGGAAAAGTAATTTCACCCAATGTGATGTAGCAAAAGGTTTTTTTCCCTTCACGGGTTAACATGGTTTACGGCATTGTTAAGCTAGTTTAGAAACAACATTTTTTGTTTCCCTTCCCGTTGAACATGGTTTACGGCTTTGTTGCCAGGCACCATCTTGCAAAAATCCTCTTGAAAAGTAATTTCAGCTGATGCAGCAAAAATGTGGAAACTTCTGGAATGCTGCCTGCCTTCAGCTTTGCCTTTCAGGTCCATTCGCCTCTCATGCAGGTTTTGTTTCCCTTCCCTTCCCCTATGGCTTTGTCGGCAGGCCACACTCCCACAAACAAATTGGAACTTTTTTTGCTGAAATCCTGGCAAATGGGTGGGGGGTCCAAATGTCATGTAGCCAGTAATGTCTGGAGGATGCTAACAGGTATCTATGCAAAATGTGGTTCAGATTGGTAAAAACGGTGTGGAATTGTATGAGGAACAACACTTTGCTAAACCACAAACGCACAATCACATTTGGACTTTTGCTGAAATCCAGGGAAAGGGGTGAGGTGTTCAAATATCATGCAGCCAGTAATGTCCTGAGGGTCCTAACAGGTAACTATGCAAAATATGGTACATATTTGTGAAATGGTGTGGAATTGTATAAGGAACAATTCTTTGTGACACAAACCCACACACAACTTTTGACTTTTATTTGTATAGATATGAAAAATGAAGTGAATATTCGCTGATCCTGCCACACAAAATGTGCGTGAATATTCACATGCCACACCGTTCTCCCAAATCTAACCACAAACTCGGGGTGTGGTTCCACCCTTACATCCCGTGATAGAAATAGTAACATTACTATTTTTTGAAGAGGATCCAACAACATTTTTGTTACTAGCCCCAACTAGAAGTAGACAAAAATTGATTTCTTGCAAGGTTGGGCCTTGCATGCAAAGAAGCAGGCGTGCTATTTCTGACGTTATGCCTTTTTCCTCCGGAAATATAATCAAAAAAATAGTTCCGGGAAATCTCCTGCGCTAATATTTAGTTTTATTTCTAGCATTGGCCAGGTCTCGTCTCTCAGTGGTGAGGGACAATTGGAGTATAAAGCCAGTCCCTGATGGATTAAAAAAAAAAAAAGTCCAATGCAAGAGGGATTCTTGTTAGAAATGGCTAGACATGACAAGTGCCGCCAAAACACTAAAACATATAAAGAATATGTCTTGCACTAGACATATTACTGTATTTCCATTTCCAGTGGGAATGAAAACTGCTCTGTCTGGTTCCATGGACAGTCATTGGCCAGGTCTACACACGGCTGCTTTCCTTTACTACCTTAACATTTGCACTGTATGGAAACGAAATGCAGTACATTCTTTACTACTGTTTGACTTTGTCGTTTGCACCGATTGTTGATGTGATATCCGAGTGAATTATACAGTGATATGAAATTAATCAATGGGGGCAATTCACTGATTTGAAATACGCTCTGCTCGTAGACTAGAAATACATTGGCAAATGCCCATATTGCTCCTGCCCTCAGTAGGTCGGTTATGCGAGACATTCGCTAGGACAATGGCCGGTGTTTGAAATGGTGGACCAGGGTGGTTAGTACTGTCTCTGTTACTTGTATTTTATATAACTGTGAAATTGCTCAAAGATTACTTCGAAATGCACTACGGTTCGGGGGAGTAGCGGGGCCTTGAATGATAAAGGGACTTTGTGCAGCATTTACAGCATAGTGTTCCCTCTTTACATTTTTGGGTGCAACAATATTTCTGTTGAGGAGCTCACATTTCTTATTCATGAGTAGTTGCCCTCAGGGGTCGCTGATGCAAATGAGGCGGCAATCGCCTGGACTGCAGCGCCCCCAGTCTAATATTCCACACTTCAGGCGATTATACTTTATCGTTGGTGGAATGTACACTTTTGGAGTGTCAAAACCACCTGTTTTTGCAGATACTAAATCGATTATCCGGAAATTAACTGCATCTTCTAGTCTCTCAGTTCTGAAGTGAGTAGAAGGAGCGCCAGGGCCAGACTGACTTTACTGCGAATTTAAAGACATTTGGTGACGTAACTTGTTTTGTTAATGCCATGGAATGCATTTTTGAATACGGTAGCAACAGTGCTAACGCACCAGAGCATTATTATTATTGCAGTGTTTCCAATTTAAAGATGTAGTTTCAGCATTGTGCAATATTGATGCTCATGAATATTTCATAGGGAAGGATTATTCAAAATAAATAACCTTTTTTTGCTGTAGGGTTGTTTGTGTTGTGGCTATTTTCACGTAATCTCCCTCTCGGGATCGACTAGTGTAATTGGTTATTTATAACGTGCCTAATACCCAGAGGTTTCTACGCGTGACGCGGACCCGGGAGGACCCGGGATCAAACCTGTGCTGCTCTGTGTCATCTTGTTTTCAAGGCGAGCATTGCCCCTGAGCTATCCTCCCGAGACAAGTGCATCTTGATTTATATACTAAATTAGTCTTTCTGTATCCCCGATGTTTGAGATGTGTTTCTGTCGTGGCTACTCTATGAGGATGCTTCAGGCAATGTCACCTGATTTAAAAACCTCATGTAAAAACCTTGCAACAAACACAGCAGAACTTCCCAGTCGTTTCAAATGATCCTCCCCCTTTCCTACCAATTTGTAATTGACTTGTTTACCTAGTTTTCCTTTTGACTTCTCTTTGGATCTTGGCTCACGTTTAGTAATCGTGTTTTCCAAGCTAATGTTACCGTGGGCTCGACTCCCCACCCGCCCCCCGTGGTCCTGCTTCAAGTGTGCGAGTGTGGATCCTTTCTGTACGAAATTATAGTAAACCGTAAATCCCAGTGCGTATCGTCCCGCTGGAAAGTTCATTCGTAGCTGGACTTGCAGAGCTTGCCTGGTCCAAGAATGTATGTATCGCCTCAGGAGCTGAATTTGAATGAAAGCAGGGCCAAAACATGGTTACATTGCTGCCAAAATGAGTTGAAAGCCGAGCTGAAATTAGTAATCTGGCTGATGAATTGCTTTAAATGACTGCATTTTTCCTTCTAAATTAAGTTAATATTCAAATCAATGAACAAGATGGCACCTCTATGCTCTCTAAGATGGAGCCTAGGAAGTACCCAGCTACTCTGTGTGTTCGGGATGTGGGATGTTTTAACCCACGCATCCAAGCCCTACAAGGGTACTGTGCATTGCTGGCAGCGGAAACATCAGAGTGGCCACTGGAAAGCATGCTGCTCGCCAGAAATCACCAGAAAGTGCGCAGTGAAAACATGAAAAATAGGCTGCCATCCACTTTTGCCTATTTTAGTGAGCACAGGAGATCACTGCCTAAAACCACCATTGGGCCATCCACAAAGCAGCCTGAAACCACTTGGAAAAAGCAATGCCGATTGCAAAGGAATACAGATCTGTTCAAAAATCTATTTTATTTGGTATCAAAAATTGCTAAAATCATGGCTCACAAAACCACCTAAAAAGATCCAACCTTCTTGTTGGGTGTTGCACATTACTGCAAGAATCCACATCAATACCATGTCAGCAAGAATCATATGTTATCAGGGCAAAATCCCCTTGTAAAGATATTGATGGGAAGAAAGCTGTCAAAAATGGGTGCAATACCGTTACTCACCTCTACCAGAAAGCCGGCGTTTTAAAACAGCCACTTTTGTAAGGTTAAACAATTGAACTCAAACTATGCCAAAGAAAGACTTGCTAAGAAGTGGATACAATTTAAAGCTATATTCTGAAACAGAAGACTTGATTTAAATATATGTTGCTTACCTTAGGTTATAAATGTTACATTTTTTTTACAAGGAACTCTGTTGAAATTGGCTAGAAGGCAATCTGATTTAATTAAAACCCCAAAAGGCTTGCTTCCATGAGAATCCTTCACACCTTGGGCCTTCCCAGCAACAGGACAGGAGATTGCATCGACATGTTAATTAGATTTCCCCTGCTGGCAGGAAAAAGAGACAATGGATTCTTTCAGCTGAATAGAATATGCTGATTTGGGTGTAACTGGTCAAACAACTCCTGGCAGGAAACAGGCCATGTGACCTCTGAGTCAGAACCAAGTTTCTAGCGGCAGACCAGACTGAGATGTGAATTCAATTGAGAGCAAATATATGTTTTATAAAATTGCAATTTACAAAGTTTACCAAGCTGACAGAAATGTCAAACTTGGAGATTCTTAAAATGACAATTTCACTCAACGTTTAAGACTAAGCTGGATGCTGTGGGATGTTCTGAGACCAAACCCCGGGATTTATTAATATTGTAGATACAGTGTTTATGCTAGGAGCATAAGAACTTACAGTAATATGCTCAGAGAGGGTGTGTATGTCTGTGTGAGATTTGGGGCAGAACCAATCTTGGCAAACCCACCAAAATCGTGAATAAGTTGTCATTTCTGAACTAAAGCACTTAGGAAAATCAGAGTTGGAACAGAATGTACCTTAAGGAATTTGCGATGTGTATATGTACTATGGACAACTTGTGTATCTGGGAAGTATGGTTGTTGTGAAAAACCTATTTTCTAGGTAAAAGCAGAAGGGAGGGATGTCAGCTAAGCCATAAACACAGCATCATGATGACACCGGGTGACATGCTGATCCTTTTCTCCAGTCAGAACCCAGAAAATGTGTTAACCTATCAAATCCTTAGGGGGTTGGGCATGTAGAGTCAGCCTCCACACCCACTTTGAAAAAACATAAATAGAGACGGCATAGGACAGGCAGGAACACACTCATTTTTCCACTTCGACTGATTCCTGCGCAGCACTCTGCCGGACCAGATCCAGATAATATCCAGACAGAGACTCCAGATAGATCCAGAGACCAGACTCTAGAACCAAGCTCTAGAACTTAAAGCAGAGAGGCCTAATCCACCAGCTGAATCCTCTTCAGCATGCCTCAACATCTTTTGCAACCTGATTCTCAACAGCCGGGCTGTGCTGTTCTATTCTAGCCAGGAACCCTGGGCTAGAACCGAGGTCCAGACCCAGAAAGCAGAGCTGATCCAGAACCCGTCAGATCCCGTTGCAGAGGCCACAGACCGCCGTGCAGTGCTGAACACAGACCCAGTGCCTGAGACCTGTCCGGTGGCGAGAGAACCACAGCCCAATCCCTTGACCAGATCTTTGACGAGGCGCATTCTATTCCAAAAACTAGGAGTGAGTATCTAGTCTAGAACTGTACATAGTCATCTCTTAGTCTAAAGTAATCGAATTCAATCCATTTCAACCTATCCAGAACTGCATTATAGAATTTTGTGTCCATCCTGTTGTTGGTAAATCTCTAAGGCGCATCTGTCATTCTGAAATCTCGACTTTATTTCTGTAAATCTACCTCCACAAAAACGTCTGTATCTTTTGAACCGCAATTTAACTGTCATTTTAAAGCTAAGATCCTAGGCTTTCCTACCAACCCAATACAGCATTCCAATTCATTATAGTTTTTCTGTAATCGTGATTTACGCACGCAGGAAAATTGCTGCGAATTGCAATTTAGCTCAATTTCATTTTCTGTCAAAATCGCTGTTTCTTGCTGTCCACTACTGAAATTCATTTTCAACCTGATAATCATTCATGAATCATTGCTAGTGTTGACCTGTACCAATCTCAAGTAATTCTCACTAGTGCTGAATATCCTTTAGTGAATTAAAATTATTTTAGCATATTTTCACATCCATTGCAATCAACTTCAAACGTATTTTTGCCTGTTTTAAAATCATACCCGTTTCTCTAGCTTGCTGGGGGAACTGGAATTGAACTGCATTATTGAGTGTATTCTGAAACCTGTGTGCCCTCATCTCCATCTCTTCATATTGCATAGGGCGGGAGTGAGTAGTCACATGGGAAAAAGTGACCATATTGTCTTTTGATTGAATTCATATCAAGTTTATTTCTGTGTTGCATTCTTTCCCATTATTGCATTTCCTTGAGCCATAAAAGTATTCTCTGCTACCTTATCCTTCCTTTTCCTACTCCTTTCTAATTAAAGAGTTGTTGATATTGTAATATTACCCAGTACTGATCACCGTCCATATTCATAAGGGTGCTATTCAAATATCATTTTGTTCATAAAAGTGTGATATATATATATTGTTTAATTCTTCAAATAAACCTTTTAATTTGCAAAACAAACCTACTTCTTGGCTCAGTGAGGTCAGGGGGATTCAAAGGGAGGGGCGTTATATAAGGGTTCATCATCCAGATTTAAGAACTTTGACGTAAAATATATAAATAAGGGCTTCCATTGGGCATCCCAGACTAGGCATTGACTTAGTTGGAGTGGTGGATTGAAGTCACTTACAGATTAGGGGGCTCGGTCGCGGGACTTCTGGATTAGGTCTACCACTTGTGCATCTTAATACAGTGTGCTAACTAATAGGATACATAAATCCTGTTGGGCTACTACGCTGTGTTACGCTGTAAAAACACCCCTCAAAAAGGAACACTCTCAGGAAACGGTCGGTTTTGCAAAATAAAATATAAAAAATTCTGTAAGTCAGGAAGGAAATCAATTTCCAGAATGCCGACACTGGTAGACATCAAGATAGCGATAGAGCACCGCTTACATAAGCTATTTGTGAGAGATGAGTGGACTGAGCAGGACCAGAATGTGTGGTTGCAGGCAATCACACCCCAGATCACTGCAACTGGGTTAGATATCTGGAGAGATCAGGGTACCTTATATGTGGCCCTGAGTGAACTATATATGGCCCCGAAAGCCAAAGATGAGCACAGCAAGATTGTCAGGATAGTGGCATATTGATATCTCTGTAAGCAAGCCATACAGGACAAATGTGCTGAAGGCCAAGATCTGGCAAGTAGGCAACTGTTGGCATTAGAGAAGGCCCAATCTGATCTGGACTCTTCTGAGCAGAGGCTGCAGAGGAGCCAGGAGTCAGAAAATGATAGTAGGCAGTATATAATTAAAATAAAAGAAGATATGGGTATCCTGCAACAGGAAAGGGTAGACCAGGAAACCAGAATTCTGGCCTTGCAGTAGGAGCATCAAGAAGGTTTGGACTTCCTACTGCAGAGCCAGAAAAAGCTGGAGCAACAGATAGATTTCAACAGGGCATGCACAAAGCAGGTAGCCACCCTGCAAAGCCAATTGGATAAAGAAAAAGAGGAGAGCAATACATTGATTTTGAAAGACCTGGATGCCCAGGCAGAGTTTGATGAAGCTGGTGTCCTTCAAAGGCAGAGGGATGACCTGATGGCACAGAGGCAGGCTCCTGCTCAGGAAAGGGACACCTTAGGCCAGGAAGTCTGCCACTTAAAAAGGAAAATGGAAGAATATCACCTTGCCCTCCAGGGACTGGGTGACCTCCAAAAAGAACATCAGTACTTGTTAGAGCACACTAGGAGGGTGGAAGATGTTCTGGCAAGAAAGGAGCAGGCCAGTAGGGACGGTACCCAGGAGGTAACCCTCCTGCAGCAAAGACTGACCCAGTGCTCCAGGACCAACCATGAAACACAGAGAGAGAATGAGGCTCTCTGCCAGCTCAATGATAGGCTCCAGCAACAGGTAGCCATGCAAGAGAGACTGATAGAGTCTAGTAAGGCCTTGATTGAGGAACTGAAAGCACAGGCTCTGGCAGGGCAACAGGGAGCAGGGGCTGATAGAGATGAGGTTCGCTGGGAAAGGGAAATACCTGAGCATAACCTCAGGAACCCTAGTACCAGAGGCCTCCATCTCTCCCAGTGCTTGGACTCTGCCACCCCCATGTCCCCTGGCGCACAGGAACCCAGGGCCACGGGGATGGCAGATTACTATCCAGTCAGAAGTATGGGGCTCATAGGTCAGTACCTCCCAGGAATGGATGGGCGGGCATCCGGATATGGGCACCCAAGTACAGTGCAATCTAGTGGGGAACCCCGGGAGAGTAGGCCCACTAAGGGCATCCTGAAAACCTCTGCCCAGTTAGGTCAGTGGGGGGGTACCCATCAAATCATTGCAGCAAGGAGGAATCTGAAGACTCCTCTGGGCGTCACAGGACACAGGAGACCAGGTCCCCACATTCTGCCAGCCATTCCCAGGCTCGCAGAATCCGGGAAACCTGGAAGATCAGATGGGCACCTCTAGGAGCAGTGCTTTTGAGTCAGAGGATGAATGGACCAGGGTTACCCGAACCAAGAAGGCCAATAAGGCAAAAAGGGCCTTGCTTAAGGACCCCTTAAAACAGATCAAAGCAATAAGGAGCGTCATCACTCCTTACCATAAGAACTCCAAGTATTCTGTTTGGGAACACTTGGAGCTCTTTGAGCAAATGATGGAGACTTTCCATTTGAAGGACAGTAGTAGCTGCATTCAGTATATAAAATGGACATTCTCCCCAGAATACTCCAGTTTCTTTGCGGGGCTGGGGGACCAAAATCATTCAAGAAGGTCCAAATATAGGGTGGCCATCCTGAAACACTTTTCTGTTCACCGAAATCCCCAAGAGGGTCGCAAGGCAGCCTACAATTTGCAATGTGGGGAGGATCAGGCCCCACAAGAATTTGTGCAAGAGTTGAAGAGTGCCTTTGCGCAGACTACCAAAAGGGGGCGCACGGTCAGTAAAGAATTTGTTAACATGTTTTTCCATGCGCTACCCAAATACATCATGACCCAGCTAGTGAGAGATTTTCATGAGAAAAGGTCACTAGACTGGGTCATTGAACAGGCCACCCGAATCTATGAGGTGCAGAAGCCCATAGAAAAGCAAAATAATGCTCAGAAAAACCCCAAATCAACCAGCACCCCTGCTGCTGCCAAGGTGGCAGAGGTAAAGGTTGCCCCCATTTTGGATTTGGAGATGGGGGGCCTAAAAACTTGCCTGCACAGAATAATTCCAAGCCCAGAAGGCCCACGGGCCAGTCACAGACAGGGACACAAATGGGTCCCTCACTCCCCTGGCTATGTAAGTCCCCGCTACAAGGGAAACCGACCCATCCTGGGTTATGTGTGGACTCCTCCAGCCCAAGGGGGGGGGACCAGCCAAGCACGTAACTCAGGGAACTTCCCTCCTAACTTTCCCCAGGAGGGCAGAAATTCACCAAATCCTGGGCAGAACTGTTTCCCCAGGTACCCACAGAACTTCCAACCCCAAAATCATCCATCCTTCTTTCCCCACTTCCCTGAACCCAGACCACCTAATCCGGGAGAGGGGAGGCCAAGGGTGGAGGGGTACCCAAATCTTCCCAATCCGGGGTACTACCAGAGAAGGGATAGCTACCCTTCCCGGGATCAGCCCTGGGGAGAAAACAGAACCCCGTATCAGCCTGAGCGGGTTTCACAGTTAGAGCACCAGGTCCAAAATATGGCACAGGATCTGGGTCACATGCTGAAGGCTCAGCAGAACCCTCAGATGGGAATGCCGGCGCCGAATGCCCCAAACTCTGGACCTGGTGCTCTAGAACAATGACGGGGCAGCACCCCGACAACCTACCAGTTCCCAGGGAGGAGGCACAAGGGGAACGGGTGTGTAAAGCCTTGGAGGAAGCTTCCTTCCCCACTTGTAAACAGCCCCTGGAAACCCAGGAACTGGAAATAAAATCTCCTGCCCCTGAAAGTCTGCCACCCAAGGAGCAGAGAGGAGGTATGAGAAACAAAGGAGCCAAACAGACCCACTTTGAGGAGGAGGCACAGATCTTCCAATTTGAAGTAGAGGGATCCTCAGAGGATCCTGGGAAAAGAATCTTCTCTTTCAGAGATTGGGGAACTCCTCCCAAAGAAAAATGGATCCCAAGGGATTCAAATCCAGACTGGGTAGATGTGGGGACTGAGCTAGCACCGCCCATCATCATACCCCAGAATCAACAACATGAAAATCCCCTGGTTCAAACCCATCCTGGGGACTGCCTCCAAAAAGGGGGCTGGGGGGCAGCCCAGAACTGGAACCAGGGGAACTCAAAACTTCTCCTATGTCCAGTTGCCAACTTTTCCTTTCAGATTCCCAAGACTCTCCACAGAATTCTGCCCGAATCTCTTCTCTCTCCATGTCCAAAACCAGAAAATTAGCCCACCAGTTGTCCAGAAATGTGCATTATCTGTGCCCCCTTGCGGAGAAGGAGGGAAGATACTATGCCCCGGTACAAGTACAGGGGCAGGGTACAATTTTGGCACTGGTGGACACTGGATCCCAAGCTACCCTTCTGTCCAAAAAGGCCTTTGATGAACTAAATTCAGGAAGGGGGGAGAATTACCAAATCCCTCTCACCTCTCTTCCTGGACAACTTCAGAACTTAGACGGGAAGGAGATTCCTGTCAAGGGGACTGCGGATTTGGACATTAAAATTGGGTGACACAAGGTGAAACACCCGGTCATAGTAGTGACTCCAGAGGGCACCCCTTGTTTACTATGAAATTACCTCCTGAGAAGGTTATCACTCCTAATAGATTGCATAAACAAGGTCCTCTGGACCCAGACTAGCCGACCAATAAAATTGAAACAGAGTGTCAACCTTGTTAGTCTAAACAGCACATGCCACATGGTTGAACAAAAATCTGACCAAGTCGAATTTCACTTCCAGAACAACCAAATTCCAGATTTGACAGTAATAGCAGTAGGACAACAGACTGGTGATGGGGGGTCCTCTCCATTTCTGAAAATCAACCTTCCTTCCAGTTTAAGGTGGTATTCCACACTGGAAGCAAACACTCTGAAATTCTTCACCAATCCACAATCAGACATTCCCACTCCTGTAGTCCAGAAAGATGTGAAATCAGCTCAGAGCCTGGCTGATATTCAGCAAATTGGAGAGCAGTTGTTCATCCCTGTTCTGTTAAATGATGGGAAGGACTCTGTTCTCGCCCGAGTGTGTGTGAACAACGGTAACAGCTTCATCAGCAAAGCCATGTTCCGCCAACTCCCAAAAGATCCAGCCATTCCCACATTCAAACTTATAGACAAATGGGAAATGGATCTGGAGACACCCAACTCCAAACATCTCCTGCCAAGCTGGTGTATGCTCAAAATCTCCATTGGCAACAAGAGCATAGTCCATAATTGTTGGGTCGTGCGAGACGTCACTGCCGCCTTTTACTTAGGCAGTGACATTCTCAATCGCTTTGCCATTAGTTTGGACCTAATAAACTTCAAAGCTTGGTCCCGATTAGCGGATAATCCCATGGACTTTGAAGATCCAGAAAAAGCATTTAGGTCAGCTCAATTGCTACCTGTTAGGCATAAACCTGTGCAGTTCCCTCTGGGACCACTGCAAAAGATGTAATACTACAGGTGTTTGGCAGTAAACCCACTTGGTAGCAGTCTGTACCACACAGATTCACTTGGTAGCTGTGGCTGAGCAGCCAAACTTTCCTCAAGAAGAGTATATAGGCAGTATACAGAGTATTCACAATAGGTCAAGAGAACACAATAGAACAAGTAAACACTGACCAGGGCTTGGTGTAAAAAAGATATAATTATTTATTTAAAAACCACATCTAGAAAAACACACAGGCACTAATAGTAAGCAATTCAAAAACACGGTCACTAAAAGATATACACTCCCTTAAAAGAATATTAGACAAGTCTTAAGTAAAGCCCCACTTATTTTCAGACAGCGGTGAGCGCTTAACGTAGATGGCACTTTAATAGTTCATTTTTAAAAGGGAGAGAAAAGCAGAGAACAAATTGAAACAGATCCCAACACTTTTGCAAGAACATAACAAGAGAGGAAGTAAAACCGTGAATTCAGAGTCAGTAGGCCGGATCCGCTTTAAGAGGATCGAAACGAAATGTGTCCAAGGTCACACGGTTGCAGTGCACAAAAGTCTTGTAAAAGTTCAAAAAGGAGTTGGACCAAAGAAAGGGACCAGTTAGAGGGTCAAGGCGGCCAGCCCAGTCTAGAAGGTTAAGGAGTTATTATTACCTTGTAGCAATCTTTAGAAATGGAGGCCTGGCGGACACAGTACCTTAAAGTGGGGAGAACACTCCAGCGGGGGCAGTTGTTCCTGGCAGCGGATGCAAGTCGGTGCTTTGTCCGGGGGAAGAGAGGATCTCGTCGTGGAGGAAGACAGGAGTCTGTTGCACTGCCAGGGAAGAAACCAGCTGCAGAGTTTCTCAGGTACAAGGAGCGGTCCGTTGATTCGTGGTTCAGTGGTGAGTGGCTATCCGGCCGCCGGGGTGCTTGGCACGGGCAGTTCGACCACAAACCGGCCTGGGGTGCGAACAAAGAAGGTAAAACTGGTTCTGCCCACCAGTCAGGGGAAGAAGCCTCTCCAGCCGGGAGATCTTCTCTGTCGTCGGGAAGTGGTGAGTCGGTTCCGCAGGGCTCCACCGGTGGTGTCGTCGTGGTAGGTCGGCTCAGCTTCTCCCTCGTCGGATTCTCAGGTCCTGTGGCGACTTCTGAAGTTCCAGTCCCCAAAGCCCTGCTTTTAAGCAGCATACCCCCTTTCACTCAGCCTAGCTGTCAATCAAACATGCTAAGTGGTGAGCCGGCCGGCTCACCACTTAGGCCAATCACACAAGAGTGCGACTTGAGTTACCAAGGTAACTCAGTCCAGGGTGCCTAAACCCCCTCCCACACCCCCTGTGGTACCCAGACAGAGTGGCACCACTTTTGGAGGCTTCTGCGGAGAAGCCCGCCAAAAAGTGGAACAAAGGGCTCGACCTGGGTTGGAGTCAAAGAAGAGAACACAGACGCCATTTTAGAATAGAGTCCTGGCAAAGAATACCAACCGGCGAATTAATATTAATTAAATAAACCAGCGGTATGTTCGAGGCTATGAGAATTAAATAATTAAAGTTGGTAGCCTCGAACTATGGGAAAATCCCATAGGAAAATATTTGCGGTCGAATATAAAAAGTAGTTTCCACTGCCACCAGCCAAACCTCGATCAGGGGGGACGGAGATGTGTCCCCTCGACTAACAGACCCCGGGCAATCGAATTGCCCCGACCAGTACATCCACAATATGATGGTTTGTACTGGTTTCTGTTAATAATTTGGGACTAGTAAAGCCAATGGTGACTTTACATGCCCTGGGAGACAGTAGTCAGTCCCAGGGTATGGAGTCTATGGTGGGGGGTCACTATGACACCCCTGTGTTACTGCATGGAGGGTGCTGTGTAACACACATAATAAAAACACATGAGACCCTATGGAGTAAAGGACACCATAGCCCATAAAACACATTAACAGTCAAAGGAACACCATAAATCATGTCCAAGAGTGGAAGAAAAAGAGTCTCACTTTTTGCAGGAGAAAAAAACAAACTCCAGAAATCCAGCAAAGCTGCTGGGGGACTCACTAGGTTAGGAAATTCAGCCTAAAGAGAGAATTCTCCCTAACACTACCTTATGCAGTTGAAGTTCAGATTGGAGAGGAAGTCACCATCCCAAAAAGCACCCGACAATTCTCCCTGGAAGTGAAAGTTAAAAGAGGACAGAAATTGAAAAACCCTGATGCTTATATTCATCTAAATGCTCCTTTCCAACAGCAAGGGTTCGGGGTAAACCCAACACCATTAGTCAACATAGAACATGACACCATTCCAATAGAGGTGGATAACAGCGACTTAAAGAGTATTATTCTAGCCGCAGGCACCATTTTTGGAATGGCAGTTGATGACCTTTTTTTCCCATTTTTCCATTGATCTAGGAAATGAGCTGTTAGGACCAATTCCCAAGGACTATTTTGACAGTGACAGTGATGACAACACGACACCAGACCAGATCTTCACCCGGCATGGGGGGAACTTCCTGGTGTGCACTTCCTGCCCTTATGGTAAGGAAGATGTGACTTGTGAATTCAGAAGGGATGAGGTGATTTTCCAGGTCCATGAGGGCTGCCTTCCCCACATGAAGCCACCAGTCCAAATCAGCACTCTGACCAGGGACTTCTCCACCCAGCTGGAGGAGGCCGCTGAGATAGCGAAACCAGAAGTCTTTCTAGGCTTCAGGCAGATGGTTGAAGAGAGAGTCAACCTAGCTGATGCCTGTGTGACTCTGGAGCAGAAGCAAAAGTTGAAACAAGTTTTCTTGGGTTTTCAAGATCTCTTTGCGGTGGACTCATATGACTGTGGTCGCACCGACATCCACACAACAACAATTCCCACGGACCCTGGCATGACTCCAGTGTTTGTGAAGCAATATCTCTTGCCTCTCGTGTCAATGGAGTCCCTTACTGAAATAATTAAGAACCTTGAGTCCCGTGGGATAATCCATCCAGTCCACAGCACCTTCAATAATCCAGTGCTGGGGATATTGAAGCCAAACGGCCAATGGAGACTCTGTGCCGACCTTAGGGAGCTCAACAAACAGGTCCATACTTCCCGATGGCCTCTTCCCTACATTGACCAAGGGCTGGCCTAGATCCAGGGGTCACAGGTATTCACTGCAATAGACCTGACCAATGGATACTGGACTGTGCCTGTCAGTAGGGAGGACCAATACAAGCTGGCTTTTACCTTTCGGGGCCAGCAGGACACATGGACCCGGACTCCCTTCGGATACCTCAACTCCTGTAATGAGTACAACATTTTTCTACATAAGGCCGTGCCCGACCTGGGTGAGAGGGGTAACCCTGGCTTATGTAGATGATGTCCTCATCAAAAGTTCAACTGTGGAAGAACACATAGCGGAGATCACAGTGGTGTAGAACCCGTGTTAATTTCTTGGGGCGTGAGATTACTCCTCAGGGTCTCTGTCCCCAGGAAAAGAAAGTGGAAGCACTTCAGAAACTGAAGGACCCCACAACTCTGTGGGAACTAAGGAGCCTCCTTGGACTGACTAATTATAGCAGAAAGTTCATTGAGAGCTACGCAGAGATCACCAGACCCCTGATTCATCACTTGAAGGGGTAAAGTGGGAATGGGGTCCAGAACAATCCGAGGCAGTAAGACAACTCAAAAGAAGCCTCTCACAAGCGCCTTGCCTAGCTTACCCTGTCAGAAACAAGGAGTTTTTCTTGGAGACAGGGTTCTCTAATACATGCTTGACTGCAGTATTATATCAAAAGCATGACAAGGTCAACAAAGTAATCTCCTATGCGAGTAAAACTTTATCCTCTGTGGAGGAAAAATTCAATGACTGTGAGAAGGCACTCCTGGCAACGGTGTGTGCATTGAAGAATTACTGCCCATTCATCCAGGGGGAACACATCATAGTGGAGACTCCACACCAGCCTCTGTAATATCTCCAAAGTGACAGAATCTGGGCCGGAAATGTGAGTAATTGCCGAATTACTTCCTGGATTCTGTAAATGCAAGGCTTTCCTGTGGAGGTCAGATATGGCCAAAACAAGAAGAGTCCCCTCGCGCAAGGTCTGGCTGACTTGCATGATTGTGCCAGAAAAAACTGTCTCGAGGACGAAAGTCTAAAAATCAAGGGCAACATGGAGGCATACCTCAATTCCCCCCACAAAGTCTTTGAAGAAGACAAGTGTGAGGGCATGCCCACTGTCTATGTGGATGGATGCTCTTACCATGTTAACAACAACGGGGAAAAAGAACTTGTGGCCGGTGTAGGGAATGCATGGGTGAACAAGTCACCAGAACCCTCTGCTGGGTACAAGATTGGTCCCCGAAGTAGTCAAGTGGCAGAGTTGATGGCTGTGCATCAAGCCATCCTCACTGCAGTCCAACATCAACTCCACAAACTGGTCATAATCACAGATTCTGGTTATGTACAGAACGGGTTCGTGGAGCACCTGGTTAATTGGAAAACGAGAGGCATGTTATGTGCTAATAACAAACCCTTGAAACATGGGAAGTTAATCCAACATATTGATGATCTGGTCACCTTGAATGGGATGACCATCTACTGGAAGAAGATCAAGGGTCATTCCAAAGTAGAGGGACCAGACAAAACTGGAAATGACTTAACTGATCAGCTGGCCAAAACCGGGGCCATCCAAGGGGATCTAATAGAGATGGAGTCCCTGTTGGGGGTAATCCAGGTCACTGCTATCACTAGGTCCCAGACAAATGCTCACAATGATCTTTCAACTGCACATTGGAGTAAGGAGACCCCAGATGCTGATTTGATTACGGCTCAGAAGGGGGATCCAATATTTGGTAAGTTTTACCAACACATTGAGGACCCTGAGAACTTTCTCCTGACGGATACCGATTACATAGGGAAAGAGGACCTCAGAGTGTTGATGAAATGTCCAAAAAATGTTCCGAATCCAAGACGGTTTGTTGGTAAGGAAATCCCAAGCTGGCCATGATCAGTGGGTCGTTCCTACCTCATTCTGAAGCCTGATGTTAAGTCACGCACATGATGTGGCCACAGCCAGTCATAGAGGGTTTCATACAACACTTGAGATCTTAAGAGAGGTTGCATACTGGCCACACATGGGGCAGGACCTCGACCAATACTTGAAAGGGTGTCTTGTGTGTGCACAATTTCAGCCAACATCCCTCACACACCGTGTGCCTTTCCAAAAGAGGGGGATGACACTGCCGTGGTCAGATTTGCAAGTCGACTTCATAGGGCCCATGATTTGCTCCTCTAGGGGGAATAAGTACATGTTGACCGTGACATGCTTATTTACTAAATGGGTGGAATGTCTCCCGGCCCCAAACTGCAAGGCAGAAACAGCAGCTGCCCTAATGATCAACCACATCTTTTCGTGTTTTGGATTACCCCAAAGGATTGAGTCAGACAGAGGTAGCCATTTCACCAGCGAAGTAATGACAAAGATGTGGGAGATACTTGGGGTTAAAAGGAAGCTACACATTGCTTACCGGCCAGCCTCTTCTGGTGCAGTAGAACGGTACAACAAAACCATTGTGAGCATCTTAAAAAAGTTTGTGGCAGATTCTGGGCCAAGTTGGGATATCCGATTACCTCTTGTCCTAATGGCCATCAGAACTACCCCTTCATCTGCAACTACATTGTCACCTTTTGAGCTGATGACTGGACGCAGGATGGTGCTTCCCCAGCATCTGCTTTACAGGACCCAAGAGCAGACATTGATCAATGCGTCCATAACTCATGAGTATGTTGAAAATTTAAGAAAACACCTTCCACATGCTTTTGCCTATGCTCAGCGAAACCTAGAAAGATCAGCCGATAGCATGAAGACCCACTATGACTTAAAGACTACCAGGAAAGAATACAATGTAGGAGACCGGGTCTATCTATACAATTTCCAAATGAACCAGGCCAAACAGCGGAAATTTCTGCCTACCTGGAAGGGACCTTTTGAAATTGTAGACCAGATCTCACCAGTCGCCTACAAGATCTGCATCCCCAAAGGCAGTTTGCCGGAGGGGGAAGACAAATGGGTCCATATTAATCAGCTAAAGTGTTGCCATCCCAGGCACACTCTGCAGCAACGGGAGGAGTCCTCTGGAATCCCAGAGGGGGCCGCTCCAGATCAATAAAAATTATAACCCTAAAATATTCCACATATAAAAATACAGTAATAAGAATGCAAATGTCTCCTGATTTTATAAAATGTATATGCTCACTCCACTACATTAATAGTGGTGGGGAAATGTCTACGAATGTTTCTGCTGCTTGGCTTTGTCATCCTAGGAGAGATAAACCATGGAGATTGACCAAGGAGGACGACCCGTGGACAGGGAGCAAAGATCCAAGGGGCCTGGAGTATCGCTCAATACTCCCATCACGACTGGCGAAGAGAACCAATCGATCCACCTCTGATGGAGGAAAAGATGCTGAACTTTGCTATTGTGGAATCCCGAGAGATGATGCGGACATCCCAGTCTTGCGAAGTTCCATCGATGAAAGTTCAACGGCCATCGCAAGAGGGGGGGCTTGTGGGATGTTTTAACCTAATTTAAGTTAATATTCAAATCAATGAACAAGATAGCACCTCTATGCTCTCTAAGTTGGAGCCTAGGAGGTACCCAGCTACTCTGTGTGTTTGTGATGTGGGATGTTTTAACCCACGCATCCAAGCCCTACAACGGTACTGTGCATTGCTGGCAGCGGAAACATCACAGTGGCCACTGGAAAGCATGCTGCTCGCCAGAAATCACCAGAAAGTGCGCAGTGAAAACATGACAAATAGGCTGCCATCCACTTTTGCCTATTTTAGTGAGCACAGGAGATCACTGCCTAAAACCACCATTGGGCTACCCACACAGTAGCCTGAAACCACTTGGAAAAAGCAATGCTGATTGCAAAGGAATACAGATCTGTTCAAAAATCTGTTTTATTTGGTATCAAAAATTGCTAGAATCATGGCTCACAAAACCACCTAAAAAGATCCAACCTTTTTGTTGGGTGTTGCACATTAGTTTACTGCAAGAATCCACATCAATACCATGTCAGCAAGAATCATATGTTATCAGGGCAAAATCCCCTTTTAAAGATATTGATGGGAAGAAAGCCGTCAAAAATGGGTGCAATACCGTTACTCACCTCTACCAGAAAGCCGGCATTTTAAAACAGCCACTTTTGTAAGGTTAAACAATTGAACTCAAACTATGCCAAAGAAAGACTTGCTAAGAGGTGGATACAATTTAAAGCTTTATTCTGAAACAGAAGACTTGATTTAAATATATGTTGCTTACCTTAAGTTATAAATGTTATATTATTTTTACAAGGAACTCTGTTGAAATTGACTAGAAAGCAAGCTGATTTAATTAAAACCCCAAAAGGCTTGCTTCCATGAGAATCCTTCACACCTTGGGCCTTCCCAGCAACAGGACAGGAGATCTCATGGACATGTTAATTAGAACTGTTGTGACAGGAGGAGATTTCCCCTACTGACATGAAAAAGCGACATTGGATTCTTTCAGCTGAATAGAATATGCTGATTTGGGTGTAACTGGTCAAACAACTCCTGGCAGGAAACAGGCCATGTGACCTCTTAGTCAGAACCAAGCTTCTAGGGGCGGACCAGACTGAGATGTGAATTCAATTGAGAGCAAATATATGTTTTATAAAATTGCAATTTACAAAGTTTACCAAGCTGACAGAAATGTCAAACTTGGAGATTCTTAAAATGCCAATTTCACTCACAATTTAAGACTAAGCTGGACGCCGTGGGATGTTCTGAGACCAAACCCCGGGATTTATTAATATTGTAGATACAGTGTTTATGCTAGGAACATAAGAACGTACAGTAATATGCTCAGAGAGGGTGTGTATGTCTGTGTGAGATTTGGGGCAGAACCAATCTTGGCAAACCCACCAAAATCACTAATAAATTGTCTTTTCTGAACTAAAGCTCTTAGGAAAATCAGAGTTGGAACAGAATGTACCTTAAGGAATTTGCGATGTGTATATGTACTATGAACAACTTGTGTATCTGGGAAGTATGGTTGTTATGAAAAAAATGTCTAGGTAAAAGCAGAGGGGAGGGATGTCAGCTAAGCCATAAACACAGCATCATGATGACACCGGATGACACGCTGATCTTTTTCTCCAGTCAGAACCCAGAAAATTTGTTAACCTATCAAATCCTTAGGGGCTTGGGCATGTGGAGTCAACCTCCACACCCACTTTGAAAACACACAAATAGAGGCGGCATAGGACAGGCAGGAACACACTAATTTTTCCACTTCGACTGATTCCTGCGCAGCACTCTGCCGGACCAGATCCAGATAATATCCAGACAGAGACTCCAGATAGATCCAGAGACCAGACTCTAGAAGCAAGCTCTAGAACTTGAAGCAGAGAGGCCTAATCCACAAGCTGAATCCTCTTCAGCAGGCCTCAAAATCTTTTACAACCTGATTCTCAACAGCCGGGCTGTGCTGTTCTATTCTAGCCAGGAACCCTGGGCTAGAACCGAGGTCCAGACCCAGAAAGCAGAGCTGATCCAGAACCCGTCAGTTCCCGTTCCAGAGGCCGCAAACCGCCGTGCAGTGCTGAACACAGACCCAGTGCATGAGACCTGTCCGGTGGCGAGAGAACCGCAGCCCAATCCCTTGACCAGATCTTTGATGAGGCGCATTCTATTCCAAAATCTAGGAGTGAGTATCTAGTCTAGAACAGTACATAGTCATCTCTTAGTCTAAAGTAATCATATTCAATCCATTTCAACCTATCCAGAACTGCATTATAGAATTTTGTGTCCATCCTGTTGTTGGTAAATCTCTAAGGCGCATCTGTCATTCTGAAGTCTCGACTTTATTTCTGTAAATCTACCTCCACAAAAACGTCTGTATCTTTTGATACCGTGAATTGCAATTTAGCTCAATTTCATTTTCTGTCAAAATCGCTGTTTCTTGCTGTCCACTACGGAAATTCGTTTTGATATGATATGATATGGCATTTATAACGTGCCTATACACAAGTGTTTCAAGGTGCGACGAGGCGGGGGGAACAAGGGGAGACAGACAAACGATCCTACTAGGCCAGGTGTCATTCAGATCGCGCAAGTGCAGGCTGGGGTGGAAGGGAAAATTGCAAGGGGAAAGGGAGAGGAGAAGTGCAGTACAGGTATAGTAGAACAAGATAAATAATAAGGGCCAGCTGGTGGCAAGTGCAAGATAAGTTCAGACAAGTGCTGGGAGGAGGGGCTGTAGGGATACAGAGACAGTCCCACAGTGCAGGGGTTGCCAGGTAGGCAGTGCAGGGGAGAGTGGCAGGGCCATGGACCGGGGGTAGGTGAGTGGTGAGTGGCCCCGTTGCAGATTCAGTGCAGTTTCAGTAATATTAACAGGGGAGACGGGGAGAGAAAGCGGAGGCAAAGAGGAAGGTTTTGAGGTGCTTCCGGAACCAGAGTTGCTTCTCTTCAAGTTTCAGGGGCCTGAGGGAGTTGGAGGTGGATGAGCGAAGAGCTCGAGAAGGAAGATATTTAGCAAGAGAGAGTTGAAGGTATTTTGGCCCGAGGCCCCAGAAGGCCTTGTGGACAATGCAGAGGGTATTGAACTTAATACTCGCAGCTACTGGGAGCCAGTGTAGCGATTTCAGTCCTGGAGAGATACGGTCCCTGGGTTTGAGGCCAAGGACAAGTCTCGCAGTCCTGTTCTGGATGAGTTGCAAAGAGCGGAGAGTAGAGGCAGGCAGATTCAGATAGAGGCTTTTACAGTAGTCCAGCTTTGAGAGAACCAGGGCTCTAGAGACAGTGAGCTTCTGGGGGAAGTAGAGGAAAGGAAGGATACCTCTGAGGAGGTGAAGCTGGTAGTGTGACTTCTTAGAGACGTCAGATATGTGATGAGAGAAAGACAGTGTGGAGTCAAAGATGACCCCAAGGTTTTTAGCCTTGCAGGTATGAGCAGGAAGAGGGCCAATAGAGGCCGGCCAGAGAGCTGCAGGGAAGGAGGGAGTCGGTATGCCGATGAGTAGAATCTTAGTCTTACTGGCATTAAGGCAGAGGTCATTGGCGGCACACCATTCCTGGATAGCAGAAAGATAGCAGAAAGACAGTCAGAGATGAGAGAAGGAGAGGAGGAGGCCGAGGGTAGCCTGAAAATGAGCTGTGTATCATCCGCATAGCACTGCACTGAAAATTGGGGCAGAGAGCGGCGATGCGGTGGGCAAGAAGTGCCAAGTACTGGTTGAACAGCCAGGGAGAGAGGTTAGATCCCTGGGGGATACCACAGGTAGAGAAAAAGATGTCAGAGAGGAAAGACCCCAGTTGGACCTGGGAGGGTCGATTGGAGAGGAAAGAGGACAGCCACGTGGGAGCTTGACCAGTGATACTCAGGTTATCACGGAGACGGTTGAGCAGGATGGCAAAATGAGAACACAAGGAGAGTTTGAGTCAAGGTTCGAGAGCAGGTCCTCATGGATGTTCAGGAGAGCAGTTTCCGTGCTTCTGGCAGCTCTGAAGCCAGACTGATGGTCGTGAAGACTACCAACAGATTCAGCATGGAGATTAAGCTGGGAGATGGCCAGTTTCTCCAGGAGCTTGCCCAGGAAGGGAGTGATCGAGATTGGGCGATAGTTAGCCGGCCAGGAGGGGTCGGAGGAGGGTTTCTTAAGAAGGGGGTGCACAAGGGAGTGCTTGAGGGGGGATGGGAAGACTCCAGAGGCGAAGGAGTGATTGCAGAAGTCAGCCAGGGCAGGAGCCAAGGAGTCAATGTGGTCCTTGATGGTTTTGGAGGAGCATGGGTGGACCTATTTTGACGAGACTTTCATAGATCGGACTTGTCTCGAAACCTCGTCAGCAGAAAAAAGGGGAAAGGCAAAGAAGGAGGGAGGAGGGGTGGCTGCAGAAGGGCCAGAGGAAGAGCAGGGAATAGAGGGAGGGAGGTGATATGAGGAGAGTGAGGACAGGATGTCCTGAGTTTTTGAAATGAAGTGAGAGGCCAGTGCCGTGCAGAGGGCCTGGGAGGGGACAGGAGCGGTAGAGACTGCAGCAGGGTTGGCCAGCTCCTTGCAGATTTTAAAGAGTTTGGCCGAATTATTAGATGCCGCAGAGATGCGGGCTTGGATAAGGGCTCTCTTCTTGGTGAGAACAGAGAGCCGGTATTGCTTTTGGAGTAGGCGGCAGGCCAGTTTGTCAGAGGATGCACATGAAGCAAGCCATTTCCTCTCTGCCACCCTGCACTTGCGTTTAAGGGTGACGAGATCCGAGTCATACCAGGAGTTACATTTGGCTTTGGGCTTCAGGCGGATTCTCATGACAGGGGCAAGGATATCAAGAGTATCATATATAGCAGAGTGAAGCGTGGAGAGGGCTGTGTCAGGGTGGGAGTCAGCCGGAGGGCAGAGGGGGGCGAGAAGGTGGCAGCGAAAGCCTCAACTGACACACGCTTCATTGGTCGGATGATCGAGAAGGAGGGTGGCAGTGATGAGGGTGGCATTGCCTGTGGTGTAGGACAGGTGAGGTGGGAGGATAGGAGAAAGTGATCACTCCAGGAGAGAGGAGTGGAGAGAGGGACAGAAGGAGGAAGGTCAGAAGAGATCAGAGCATCAAGAGTGTGCCCTGCAGAATGAGTCGGCCCAGACGGGAGAATAGAGAGTGAGAGAGCATCGCAGAGGTCGCAAAAGAGTACAGAGGGGGGACCGGAGGCATTCAGGTGGATGTTGAAGTCTCCAAGAAAAAGGAGTTGAGTGGTTGAGGACAGGAGTGAGGAGGAGAGGTCCGCCCACTCAGAGAGGAAGGAGGAATAGATAGTAGCCACGGTAAGGGACTGGCTAGGAGAGAGAGAGAGTCGGAAGACAAGGCATTCAAAGGAGGAGTAGGTCTGCGTAGGAGTGACAGTGGCAGGAATCCACTCAGGGAAGATAAGGGCCAAACCCCCCCCCAGCACGGTTGGGCCTGGGCACAGAGAGGATCTTGTAGCCGTCAGGTAGGAGTGTGTCGAAGCTGGTGACAGAGCTGGCTGTGAACCATGTCTCGGTGAGACTGAGGACGTCAAGGTCCAGTTCCTCAAGAAGGCGACAGATGTCAGAGGAATGTTTGGCGGCAGAGCGAGAGTTAAGAGTGGCAATGTGGAGAAGATTGCCAGCCTTGAAGGATTTCTGGGGAGGGGTACAGATCAGAGGTACACCCTGCGGAGGTGAAGAAGGAGCACAAGAGGGGGCAGGGAGGGAGGGTGGAGGCAAGGTAGCCAATGACAGAGGAGAGGGGACAGCAGGAGAGGAAAGGAAGTTGATGAGGCGCGGGAAGCATCTATCAAAGAGGTGAAGGTTGGCCTGAGGGCCTTGGACCAAGACGGTCCCATTAGCGTAGACATTAATAATGGCCTTAGAAGAGTGGAAGGAGGCCAAGAGGACATCCCAGCGGGTGCCACCATTAATGGAGAAGAGGAGAAAGGAGAGAGCACAGAGACCATATGAAGGGTCCATAGGTCAGGCAAAGGCACGAAAAAGAGGATGTCAGTGAGAGTTTCCTTGGAGGAGGCACTGCTGTAGGTTTCAGCGATAGGGAGGCCTGGGTTGGTGACCAGGATGTCCTTTTTAAACTTTTTCCTGCCAGATTTAGTGAGGAGAGCAGGATAGTCAATGGAGAAGCAGTTAGAGAAGATAGGCAAGATAGGGAGCACCATGGAATAGAAGGGAGGGGGGTAGAATAGATGAGAGCAAGCGGAAAGGAAGTGAGCGGCAAGCCCCAGTTTACCACATATCAGAACACAGTAACACAGTAATGAGTATTTGGTACTCAGTGGAGAGGCCACCTAAGTTTGAGAATCCTGCAAAGGGGGGGGAGCCCTAGTTTACCACATATCAGAACACAGTAACACAGTAATGCGTATTTGGTACCCAGTGGAGAGGCCACCTAAGTTTCAGAATCCTGCGAGGGGGAAAAAAGCCCTAGTTTACCACATATCAGAACACAGTAACACAGTAATGCGTATTTGGTACCCAGTGGAGAGGCCACCTAAGTTTGAGAATCCTGCAAGGGGGAAAAAAGCCCTAGTTTACCACAAGTTTCAGAACACAGTGGATTGTGGACACCAACCAAAAAAGAAAGTGAACATGTGTGGGTGGGGTGGGCCGGGGAGCAGGTGGAGCTGACAAGAAGGAGCGTCGGAACGGTGACTGGCGTCCCCTGCGGACACCTGCAGACACCAACAGGAGCCGCATCCGAGGGAGCCGCCCTTTGCCTAAGGGGCCCTTAGCCGTGGGGGCTGCCGAGCAGGGGGCTGCTCAGGAGGATCAGTATATGGGGGGGGAGGTGGGTGGGCAGGGAGGTGGGATGGGGAGGGCACCAGGAAGAGGCTGCAAGGGAAGGGGGGAGGAGGAAAACAGACCACGCGCTCCGAGCACTGGAAAAGATTTTTTTTTTTTTTTACAAATTAAACAATTTGAACTCACTCGAGGCCCTGGATGGGCTGGCAAGGAGTCACTCCTGCACTGGGCTGCCCGGCGAGCTGCTCTCAACCTCAGAGCTCTGCACAAAGAGGAGAGCGGGGAGAGCAGCCGTCGGGTAGTCCAGAAGGGACACCTAAAGGAGCCAATCAAGGGGGGGTGGACGGGCAGGGAGGCGGGATGGGGAGGGCACCTGGAAGAGGCTGCAAGGGGAGGGGGGAGGAGGAAAACGCACCACGCGCTCAGAGCGCTGGAAAATATTTTTTTTTTACAAATTAAACAATTTGAACTCACTCAAGGCCCTGGATGGGCTGGCAGGGAGTCACTCCTGCACTGGGCTGCCTGGCGAGCTGCTCTCAACCCCAGAGCTCTGCACAAAGAGGAGAGCGGGGAGAGCAGCCGCCGGGTAGTCCAGAAGGTACATCTAAAGGAGCCAATCAGGGGGGGTAGGATTTCAGGGAGGAGGGATGGGAAGGGCACCAGGAAGAGGCTGCAAGGGGAGGGTGGAGGAGGAAAACACACCATGCGCTTGGAGCGCTGGAATATTTTTTTTTTTTTTACAAATTAAACAATTTGAACTCACTCGAGGACCTGGATGGGCTGGCAGGGAGTCACTCCTGCACTGGGCTGCCCGGCGAGCTGCTCTCAACCCCAGAGCTCTGCACAAAGAGGCGAGCGGGGAGAGCAGCCGTCGGGTAGTCCAGAAGGGACACCTAAAGGAGCTAATCGGGGCGTGGGCGGGCAGGGAGGCGGGATGGGGAGGGCACCAGGAAGAGGCTGCAAGGGGAGGGGGGAGGAGGAAAACAGACCACGCGCTCGGATCGCTGGAAAATAATTTTTTTTTACAAATTAAACAATTTGAACTCACTCGAGGCCCTGGATGGGCTGGCAGGGAGTCACTCCTGCACTGGGCTGCCCGGTGAGCTGCTCTCAACCGCAGAGCTCTGCACAAAGATGCGAGCGGGGAGAGCAGCCGTCGGGTAGTCCAGAAGGGACACCTAAATGAGCCAATCGGGGGGTGGGCGGGCAGGGAGGCGGGATGGGGAGGGCACCAGAAAGAGGCTGCAAGGGGAGGGGGAGGAGGAAAACAGACCACGCGCTCGGAGCGCTGGAAAATATTTTTTTTTTACAAATTAAACAATTTAAACTCACTCGAGGCCCTGGATGGGCTGGCAGGGAGTCACTCCTGCACTGGGCTGCCCGGCGACCTGCTCTCAACCCCAGAGCTCTGCACAAAGAGGTGAGCAGGAAGAGCAGCCGTCGGGTACACCAGAAGGGACACCTAAAGGAGCCAGTCGGGGGGGTGGGCGGGCAGAGAGGCGGGATGGGGAGGGCACCAGGAAGAGGCTGTAAGGGGGGGGAGGAGGAAAACACACCACGCGCTCGGAGCACTGGAAAAGATCTTTTTTTTTTTTTACAAATTAAACAATTTGAACTCACTCGAGGCCCTGGATGGGCTGGCAGGGAGTCACTCCTGCACTGGGCTGCCCGGCGAGCTTCTCTCAACCCCAGAGCTGCGCACAAAGAGAGCTCTAGCGTTTCAACCTGATAATCATTCATGAATCATTGCTAGTGTTGACCTGTACCAATCTCAAGTAATTCTCATTAGTGCTGAATATCCTTTAGTGAATTAAAATCATTTTAGCATATTTTCACATCCATTGCAATCACCTTCAAAAGTATTTTTGCCTGTCTTAAAATCATACCCGTTTCTCTAGCTTGCTGGGGGAACTGGAATTGAACTGCATTATTGAGTGTATTCTGAAACCTGTGTGCCCTCATCTCCATCTCTTCATATTGCATGGGGGGGGTGCGTAGTCACAGGGGAAAAGTGACCATATTGTCTTTTGATTGAATTCATATCAAGTTTATTTCTGTGTTGCATTCTTTCCCATTATTGCATTTCTTTGAAAATGAACAAGGGGGGTCCAGGGAGTCCCTCTGCCAGACATTAGTCCAGGTTACAAGAGACTTACCCAGAGTCTTTAGCTCACTATCTTTCACAGAGAAGAAATATCCCAAACATATCAGTCTTTGTCCTGCCCTGGGGCAGTCCAGCACCGAAATGGTAGGCAATTCTCCTCTGAACAAGAGTACCAACAGAAACCCCAGACACGTGTTTCGGTCTGGTTGAACCTCATCAGTAGGGTGGATCTGTGCCTCTCTAAGAATAGTGAGCAAGGGGTCCACGTCTGGATTCCCCTAGTACCTTAGGGTGAGACCCAAAGTTACTTAAATATGCAAATGAACAAGGGGGGTCCTGGTAGTCCCTCTGCCAGACATTAGTTCTGGTTACGAGAGACTTACCCAGAGTCTTTAGCTCACTATCTTTCACAGAGAAGAAATATCCCAAACATATCAGTCTTTGTCCTGCCCTGGGGCAGTCCAGCAGAGAAATGGTAGGCAATTCTCCTCTGAACAAGAGTACCAACAGAAACCCCAGACACGTGTTTCGGTCTGGTTGGACCTCATCAGTAGGGTGGATCTGTGCTTCTCTAAGAATAGTGAACAAGGGGTCCACGTCTGGATTCCCCTAGTAACTTAGGGTGAGACGCAAGTTACTTAAATATGCAAATGAACAAGGGGGGTCCTGGGAATCCCTCTGCCAGACATTAGTCCTGGTTACGAGAGACTTACCCAGAGTCTTTAGCTCACTATCTTTCACAGAGAAGAAATATCCCACACATATCAGTCTTTGTCCTGCCCTGGGGCAGTCCAGCACCAAAATGGTAGGCAATTCTCCTCTGAACAAGAGTACCAACAGAAACCCCAGACACGTGTTTCGGTCTGGTTGAACCTCATCAGTAGGGTGGATCTGTGCCTCTCTAAGAATAGTGAGCAAGGGGTCCATGTCTGGATTCCCCTAGTAACTTAGGGTGAGACCCAAAGTTACTTAAATATGCAAATGAACAAGGGGGGGTCCTGGGAGTCCCTCTGCCAGACATTAGTCCTGGTTACGAGAGACTTACCCAGAGTCTTTAGCTCACTATCTTTCACAGAGAAGAAATAACCCAAGCATATCAGTCTTTGTCCTGCCCTGGGGCAGTCCAGCACCGAAATGGTAGGTAATTCTCCTCTGAACAAGAGTACCAACAGAAACCCCAGACACATGTTTCGGTCTGGTTGGACCTCATCAGTAGGGTGGATCTGTGCCTCTCTAAGAATAGTTTCTTCTCTGTGAAAGATAGTGAGCTAAAGACTGTGGGTAAGTCTCTCGTAACCAGGACGAATGTCTGGCAGAGAGACTCCCAGGACCCCCCTTGTCAATTTGCATATTCAAGTAACCTTAGGTCTCACCCTAAATTACTAGGGGAATCCAGACGTGGACCCCTTGCTCACTATTCTTAGAGAGGCACAGCTCCTCCCTACTGATGAGGTCCAACCAGACCGAAACACGTGTCTGGGGATGCTGTTGGTACTCTTGTTCAGAGGAGAATTACCTAGCCTTTCGGTGCTGGACTGCCCCAGGGCAGGACAAAGACTGATATGTTTGGGATATTTCTTCTCTGTGAAAGATAGTGAGCTAAAGACTCTGGGTAAGTCTCTCGTAACCAGGACTAATGTCTGGCAGAGAGACTCCCAGGACCCCCCTTGTCAATTTGCATATTCAAGTAACCTTGGGTCTCACCCTAAGTTACTAGGGGAATCCAGACGTGGACCCCTTGCTCACTATTCTTAGAGAGGCACAGCTCCTTCCTACTGATGAGGTCCAACCAGACCGAAACACGTGTCTGGGGATGCTGTTGGTACTCTTGTTCAGAGGAGAATTGCCTAGCATTTTGGTGCTGGACTGCCCCAGGGCAGGACAAAGACTGATATGTTTGGGATATTTCTTCTCTGTGAAAGATAGTGAGCTAAAGACTCTGGATAAGTCTCTCGTAACCAGGACTAATGTCTGGCAGAGAGACTCCCAGGACCCCCCTTGTCAATTTGCATATTCAAGTAACCTTGGGTCTCACCCTAAGTTACTAGGGCAATCCAGACGTGGACCCATTGCTCACTATTATTAGAGAGGCACAGCTCCTCCCTACTGATGATGTCCAACCAGACCGAAACACGTGTCTGGGGATGCTGTTGGTACTCTTGTTCAGAGGAGAATTGCCTAGCATTTCGGTGCTGGACTGCCCCAGGGCAGGACAAAGACTGATATGTTTGGGATATTTCTTCTCTGTGAAAGATAGTGAGCTAAAGACTCTGGGTAAGTCTCTCGTAACCAGGACTAATGTCTGGCAGAGAGACTCCCAGGACCCCCCTTGTCAATTTGCATTTCTTTGAGCCTTAAAAGTATTCTCTGCTACCTTATCCTTCCTATTCCTACTCCTTTTCTGATTAAAGGGTTGTTGATATTGTAATGTTACCCAGTACTGATCACCGTCCATATTCATAAGGGTGCTATTCAAATATCATTTTGTTCATAAAAGTGTGATACATATATATTGTTTAATTCTTCAAATAAACCTTTTAATTTGCAAAACAAACCTACTTCTTGGCTCAGTGAGGTCAGGGGGAGTCAAAGAGAGGGGCGTTAAATAAGGGTTCATCATCCAGATTTAAGAACTTTCACATAAAAATATATAAATAAGGGATTCCATTGGGCATCCCAGACTAGGCATTGACTTAGTTGGAGTGCTGGATTGAAGTCACTTACAGTGAAGATGATCCAATAAGAAGAAGCGTAGAGGATTTGGGCATACACCAAAGAAGGTAAGGAAACGGAAACTAGTATAGGTGGAAGGATGACAGCAAGAAGACCGAAGAAACAGAAGGAGCGGAGAGACCGATGCCGAAGAACAGGTAGGAAGTAAACAGGTAAGGAAAGCTAGAAAAAGACTCTGCATTCCGATAAAGAAATTGAACGGAACCCGTGGAAGTGGAGCACAGAATTGGGGAATTGAGAAAGAAGAAATCGGAAAGGATAGTAAGAAAAGGGGCGTGGAAACGGTCCACGGAGAATAGTCAGAAATGTCGGGCGGTAAGAACCCACCTTTAGAGGCACCTTTTTAGACAGAAGAACAAGGGAAAAAAAGAACGGAAGGGAAGAGGCACAGGGGAAAGAGGAATAGAGAAATAGCCAGCTCACTAGAAAGTTAACACGAGCCGGAACGATCGAAGAGAATGCCCAAAGGGAGGATGGAAACCGTACCCAGAAACAGATACAGAAGAGGAAAGCAAGGTAACTACAACAAGGTCAAACAACAGGCAAAACAAGGAAAAATAGATACTTCGCAAAGAATGCAGAATCAATTCCGGGAAAGCGTTCTCATGCTTCCAAGTCTGCCATAGCTTCCAAGGGCGAAGCCTGACAACAACCCAGCAACACCTGGGTCCTTAGTAGTCCTCGAGTCCATTTCCTTTCCCTGGTCCACACAAGTCACTTCCTAGCCAGGTCTTTTGCTCTTTTTTTAGATGCCTTCGAACTGACATCCGACAAACTCAACGAAAACACCTTGCTGCGGACCACCCAGCGAGTCTGGCCTGGAACCAAATCCGAACAGGGCCTCGGTGTGTGCTGTCAAACCAAACTCCTCAACACTTCCATCTCATAGGCACTCAGCCTCCTTTCTGATTATCCCCAGCCACATCAAATACACGCATTAGGGAGGTAACCAAGTTGCAAAGTACAACAAAGACAGCTGACAGTTATTGTCACATAACAAATAATCAGTATTTGCGCATAAAATGCTCGCCTCTGTGTCTTTAATAGAATCAAGACTCCATGCACTATAGCAGGGGTAATCTTTATTCTATGTCAAGACTGGAGGCGAGCATTATGCTTGTTCAAAATCTATGAACAACAGGCGCTGCTATGCTCATTATTGGCTTAAAATAAAATGTCTTAAAAGTAGCATCGCATTCCAAGATGGCCGCCGTGGTGAGGAGTCGCGTGTGAGCTGCGCTCCGCCCGGACCGCCACACAATTTAGCACGGATTTAGAAGCATAAGTGGCCAGAACTGGCGGATCGCCCTTGCAGCAATGAAGACTCCCCCCCCCCGGGCGGTTTCGGTGCCCAACTGAACGGTGGCTTGCTGTTGAACGGGAGCGGGGGAGACACCGCGAGCAGCCCCTCCCCCACAGCGGAATTCTGAGGCGGGCATTGGAGGAGTTGAGAGGCCGAGGATAAACTCAGGCCCGCGGCAGGAGTGGAAGGACCCGCCTGTGGAATTGGATAAAATGAGAAGCCTAGAATTGTTATCATTATTAGAAATCATAGTACTATCAGTAGAGAACCATTATCCATTATTAGACTCACTGTTAGAATCATTAGAATCTTTGCTATGGAATCATTTGATTATTGCTTTCTGTTTAGCTATCCATAGTACATTGCTGACGTAGACACTATCCAATACTAGACTGTCACTTTTGTATGCATTTGCAGACTTGCTTATAGATTGATATGTTTGAATATAGTGCTTGCCATTTAGAATGATAGAGAAACATGCTACCACTTTGCACTTTGACATTTGAAATAGAATGACACTTGCACTGCCATAAATCTGAAGTGCCATGTAGTGTTTTAGAGACACAACATATACTCACCATGATTTGCTGTTCATCTATGTTTGCATTAGATATAGCGCTTAGGCTGAGAGAGAAAATGCATTGCTTGCACCACACACAGTCGTATTGGAAATGCACGTAGAGACATTTAGAATACACATGTATACTTTGTAGAGTACACATTGTTATGCTTTGTAGAGACACATTTAAAGACTGTCATGTATGTATGTATGTATGTTGAGTCACTTAGAATGAGTCTGCATTATGTAGTGCTTGTATTGTGAGAGAAATCGTAAATGCTAGAAAGTATTAGGCTGGCATTTGGATCCATTCTGATAGAGCAGAAGTTGCCTGCACGCACTGCGCTCAGTGCGGAGAATTGTTTTGTAAACATTGGCAGAGAGTACAGATAACATGGACCTTTGTCCTAGTGGAGATGGCCTAGGAAGCTTATCAGCTTGGCTGGTGTGCTTCGCAGAGACAACCCAAAGGTGTGGGCTGCGCCAAGGGAGTGACGATGGAGAGATGAAGGAGTGCTTTTTGCATGAGAGGGACGGGGCCTAAGAGCATTTTGTAATGCAGAGTGAAGCCTACAGTGGAGAGAATGGAGAAACAGGGAATAGATGTTGTATTTCGCACCATACTCGGAAGGCCATGAAAGAAAGATGTGATGTTCCACTGTCACTTTGACACGCAGTAACAGGACATGCTGAGACAAGTAACATGCAAGGAGACAGGCAGGCATTTTGCTAAACGCTGAGGGAGAGACATTCTGTGCGTCATGGAAGACTATAACCAGGAGGGCTGGAGAGAAAGGACTGAAGAGTTGTGGGAGACTGAAGAGTTGTGGGAGTCTGCACGAGAGGGGACTGCACGAGAGATCGAGAGTTGGCCTGAGAGATCGGGAGAGCCACAGAGAGAGAGTTGGCTGGCGATGGTGCTTGGTGCAGCAGACTGATGGGCCTTGATGAGATCGATGAGAGAGAGAGCTTGAGAGAGCTTGGCAGTTGGCAGTCTTGAGGCCTGCCACTGACTGATTGAGGCCTGGCTGGAAAGACAGCAGAATGGGAAGTATGGGTTTGGCCTAGGCTTAAATTGATTGATAAGAACAGACAGACACACACACACATAGCCTTGGGAGAGGAGAGTGTGGATGGTGTCGATTGATGGTGTGGATTTACCCATGAAGGTGATGGATGCTAGCGATTGTATTAGAACCACACACTTGCAGCACAGGCTTACATAGTTACTGCATGGTAGCTTTGCACCAGAAGTATAAAAGGTGCAAATTAGACATAGCATTAGAACTGCCTGCATTGTTATGAATTATGCTTTGCTGTGTGTATATAAATAAATGTATCCCATTGTTATAATTTGAATCGATTCTTTGTGTTTTCTTTGTGTCTTAGTGTTATTTGTTATTGCCCACGGTAGTAAGATAGGTGTATGTTGTTTGGCTTAATCTAGGAGTACACAGTGCACATGGGGCCTGATACGAATGCAGCCAAAGGGGGTGTATAGTGATCCACACCCCCAATAGGAGATTGTCAAAGATTGTCTGAAGACCGGAGAGCATGCTTGCCCGAAAAGTGGGGGCAACACGACGGTTAGGGTTTCTGTTATTTCAGACTGACACGAACCTCCCCCGCTATGTAGAACCAGAGCCCTCCGAATCCGGGGACAGCGAGGGGACCGGAGAAGGAACACGCCCCCATCCTCTCACCCGCCGGGGGCCGCTGGTGAACGGCGCTGGCGGACGAGGAACACAGGCGGTGGGAGGAGGGGCGTTGGATCGCCAGAGAAGGAGGTGGCGGCATATGAGGGCCCACACAGGAGGAAGGCGGCAGGCAGCGGAGAGAGACTCTCGACGACATCGGTACATGGGGCGGACCGCTCGGATCCCTGAACGGGGGCCGCCCTGTGACCTCCACGGCTCCACAGGTCCCACACGGAAGAGGTGAGTCCAGACGGGTGGGACTCTGGTGCCGGCCTCTCACTGGAGGAGGAAGAAGGAGAACGGGAGGGGGTGAAGCAAACCCCCCGGCGAGACCCAGCGCACCCTAAAGTCGCAGGGACACCCCTGGGGGGGAGACCCATATATGGACTTCGAAAAAAAATTAAATAAATAAAAATAGAAAATAAATAAAGCAAGTGGTTTGAGTCCAAAGAAACACTGCAACGCTCACCAAAACAGGCCAGATACCCGCATAAAGCCCACCAAGGGGGGCAGATCCACCATTGAGAGAGGGGTGGAATTGGACACACGAGTGAAGGAGACAGAGAGGGGGCTTACCCCCCACCCTCCCGACGCAGCACACTGCAATGCTGGTCAACCCATCCTAATAACGCGACTAGCAGGGAAAGACTCAAACGCAGAGGGGACCCCCCTAACGCATGAAACAACAGCAAGCATAGAGGACCCCGAACCAGGGTCAAAAGTGAACAAAAAGGGAGACGGGGGAACATGACGCTGGTGGTAACACGGAAACATTCCACGGAAAGAAACGACCAGGAACACCCCAACTAACATAGGCGCAAAGCGCACGGGGAGACAAGGCTGCTCCCGAAAGACCAGATATTACTACCTCTGACTCATTAGGGGAAAGGAAAGAGAACATAGCCCAGAAGGAGCAAATCAGCGGAGGGTCAAATAGGTATCCCCAGGACGGTAGGAGGAACCTATAAACCCAGGAACGTCCCAGAAAGTCATTATAATATGTCAAGAGCCAAGGGGAAAGGCAACGCCACGCAACAAACGCCACAACCCTCTAAACAAGACGCAAATATTCTACAAATGTGGTCGACACAAAATAGAAATAAATCACACGAGGACTCCCAAAGGGAGGGGGACTCGCCCGCCCACCACCAACAGCCACCCACGAGAGAAGACATGCAGACATGGTTCCAGGACCTGCAAGAAAAATTCATGAAGCAGGCGGTGCAGGACATGAAAATAGACATGGCCAAACTAGAGGAGAGAACGGATATAATGGAGAGATCAATCCAACAGGTCGAGGAAGAAGTGATACAACTCAGTGAAACTCAGGAACACCTAGTGAGACTTACCCACAACCTGGAAATCCAGTGCGAAGACCTAGAAAACCGTTCTAGACGGTCCAACATTCGCATCAAAAATATGGCAGAGACCGTCCTAGATAAAGACTTGAAGCTTGCAGTGAAGGAAGTCTTCAGAGATGTCCTGGGCGCTCAGGAGACAGAGGAAATTGGGATAGACGGAGTCCACAGGGTGGGGCCGAAAAGGTCAGGAGCACCGGGAGAAAGACCAAGGGATGTCCTGGCGGCTTTATCTTCATACCCACAGAAAGAACAAATATTGAGGAGGGCAAGAGAAATGGAGCACATCAGAATGAATGGGCAAGATATACAGCTTTATCAGGACCTAGCTCTGGTGACACTGCAACAAAGGAGAGCTATGGCCCCTCTAATCAAGGCGCTGGTAGCAAAACAAATCCACTACAAATGGACCTTCCCTTTTGGGCTGATATTCACTTGGGAAGGGAAACAGAGAAGAGCTACCACATGGGAAGAAGGCCTTAGCATGATGGGTCTTCAGGAAGAGGAGATGGATTCGGAGGAAGCCAAATCAAGGGGAGAACAATCGAGAAAGCCGAGAGGCTGGGAAATGGTCAAACAGAGAAGAACAAACCCAGGAAGGGAGAATCCTAGGAAATAACTGACGGAAATGAGATGAAAAGAACACTGATAGCTAGAATAAGGTGAAATACTAACTCTTGGCTCACTAAGAGGTTGAACGGGGAGATAAGAGTAGCCACTTACTACCTAGTGATGGCGGTCCGGGATGGACCCACGGGCTTGGAATCGGGTAGGAGAGGACAGAAATGTGGCGTTTAGGATTCCCTACAAACTCGACCGCCGAGGGTAAGATGGGCAGAGAGCTATGGGTGCAACGCCCTAGCGTCATTAGGAACCCTCGCCAACTCGGGGGCAAGTTGTCTGGTTTAATGTTTCTTGTTGGAGGGGACAGTTAATGGGGAAGGGAGGGAGGGAATGGGGTTTGAATAATCTACACTGGGAAAACATGGGGACCCGAAAAATGTGCATGAACACGTAGAAAATGGGGAAGATTTGTATTTTAAGCTATAATGTGAGGGGCATAAACCATCCAATGAAAAGGGTGAAGCTGGAGAAGCAGCTTAAAAGGGAGAAGGCAGATATTTTACTGCTCCACGAAACTCATATCTTGACGAGGGACAAGCAGAAAACTCGCATTAGAGGGTATAAAATCTGGGCACAAGCAACATCAACAGAGAAAAAAGCGGGGGTGCTAATGGCGATAAGGGAAGGGAGTGAGGCCAACCTGGTGGATACTCTTGCGGATAAAGAAGGGAGATATGTGGGGAAACTAGAAGGCTTTGCGAGGGGGGAGGTGATCATGGGAGTCGACCTCAACATGGCATGGAACCCATTATTAGACAGAAGCGCAGGCAACGCCCAGGGTCAGGGAGCACCATGAAAACGCCTCAAACAGCAGATGGACCACTTGGCCCTAAACGATGTGTCGAGGGAACTGAAGGGGGAACGAAAGGGGTTTACATACTTCTCGCATGTTCACAATTCCATGTCAAGGATCGACTATTTCTGGGCTTCGGTGGGCCTGTTGGGAAAGATACAAGGGATAGAACTGGGAGCGATAGCGCTCTCGGACCATGCTCTGCTATGGCTTGACCTAAATTTACCGGGGAAAACAAATGGCCTGTGGAGGTGGAGATTACCCCTTGATGTAATCCAATATCCGATAACAGGGGAAGCCATAAAGGAAATGATAGAAGAATATTTTGCACAAAACGACACCGGGGAGGTCTCCATGGGCACAACCTGGGATGCGTTCAAAGCTGTACTGAGAGGGAAGATCATAGCCCTGAAAATTACGAAGGAAAAACAAAGATATCTGTGGGAAAAGGAGCTGGAAAAGTCTATAGCAGAGCTGCACGAGAAAATCCTCACCCACCCCACTAAGGCTAACAAGAAAGCACTGAAGCACACACAGGGCCAATTGGAGCAGCTGCGCTCAAAAGGAGCAGAAAAGAACTTACTGTATCTAAGACAGAGATATTATATAAAAGCTAATAAAGCAGACAGACTCCTAGCGAGACAACTCTGCACAAAGCAGAAAGAAATAACGATTAAGGCCATACGAAACTCCAAAGGGGAATTACAGACTCGAACGCAGGATATAGGAGAGGCATTTAGAGAATACTATCAAAAACTATACTCCTCAGATCTCCCAGATAGAGAGGCACAGGACACATATCTGAAAGCCCTCCCCATCCCGCGAATCTCAGAGGAGGATAGACAAGCCCTAGAGAATCCAATCAGGGAAGAGGAAGTTAAAAAAGCAATAGCAGATCTTCCGGTAAATAAAGCACCTGGCCCAGATGGCTTCTCAGCCCCTTTCTATAAAAAGTATGTGGATCAGATATCCCAACCCTCACCAGGCTCCTAAACTCATTCAAAGATAGCGCCAATGTGACTCCCACAATGAATGAGGCGAAGGTGTTAGTCTTCCATAAACCCGGGAAAGATCCGACACTCCCCGAGGCATATAGGCCGATATCCCTGATCAATTTGGACGCAAAAATGTATACAAAGATCCTAGCAGCAAGACTATCCCTGCTCCTCCCAAAGCTAATTAATTTAGATCAATCGGGCTTCATCCCGGGAAGACAAACCCATGATAATCTTAGGAGACTAATCCACTTAGTGGAAAAAATTGGCATAACACATACCCCAGCGCTATTACTCTCAGTAGATGCCGAGAAGGCGTTTGACTGGGGAGAATGGTCAATGCTATTTAGAGTCCTAACCTACATGGGATTTGGGGAACAATATATAGCCAGGGTAAGGGCGAACTACAACTCCCCATCTAGCAGGGTGGCAATCAATGGAGAGGTTACGGATAGGATACTAATATCTAGGGGTACGAAACGGGGCTGCCCGCTATCCCCACTTTTGTACGCTATATTCTTGGAACCCTTCTTAATAAAAATAAGGCAGACTACTCACATTAAAGGGATCGAAATGGCAGGAACACAACATAAAGTAATAGCGTACGCAGACGACATGCTGATAGCCTTGGAAGATCCGGAGGCAACTTTACAGGCAGTGGTGAAGGAATTAGAATTTGGGAGCATATCAGGACTAAAAATTAATAAGAAAAAGTCAGAAATCCTGATCCTGGCGGGAGATAGGGGGAAGATAGAAAGGGCAGCTAACCTACTGGATCTAAAAATTGGCGGGAAGGGCATAAAATACCTGGAAATTAGAATAACCCAAAAGATAGAGCACCTATATGGGGAAAATTACCCGCAACTCCTAGCAGACGTACGTAGAGATCTAGAAAGATGGAACCCACTTTATATCTCCTGGTGGGGCAGGATACAATCGGTCAAGATGACCATTCTCCCAAAGATATTATATTACTTTCAGGCTCTCCCGGTGGGCGTCCCACACACCTTCTTCAAAACACTCTCCAAGGCTATCTCTGCATTTATATGGAGAGGAAAGACCCCGGGACTAGCTAGGGCCACCCTCACAGCACCATTCAGGGAGGGGGGGATGGCGCTCCCCCACTTTAAGAAGTATTACCAAGCTGCGCAATTAAAGGTCCTGAGGGAATGGATGGGGGAAGACCCTCAACCGATATGGGCAAAACAAGACAGGGCGGTGGCAAGGACACTTTTGGTGGAACTACTATGGAAGCAGAAACAACATAGACACCCTAATCTAGGGATAAGCAAAATTATGAAAACCACATTGGAGGCATGGGACTCCCAAATATGGAAAGGCATAATGACCACGGCGCTAGGCCCCTTCACACCCATCTGTCGAAATCTCCAATTCCCACCAGGTATGGAACAAGGGGCATATGAAAAATGGGAAGAGGCGGGAATAACGAAAATTGGGGAAATGTTTATAGACAATGAAATCAGGTCACTTGACTCATGCTTCTTAGCAGCATCATGTTCCCGACAAGATAAATACAGATATGAACAACTTAAACACTGGCTGAAAACCCCGGACATTATTAAAGCGGCAACAAGGAGCCTTACACCATTTGAAAGCTATGTCATCTCCAACTCGGGGGCAAAAAAATGGGTGTCGATGCTGTATTCATTCATAAACACACAAGACGACGAAATCAAATGATCATACATGATTAGGTGGGGGAAAACATTGGCGGAAGAAGCTACAAAAGCCCAATGGGAAGACCTATGGAAATTAATCCCCAAGATAACACGCTCTGCACAGACCAGAGAAATGTGGACCAAAATAGTGACTCAATGGCACTGCACTCCAGAAAGACTGCAAACCATGTTTCTCAAAACATCAAATAAATGCTGGAGAGGCTGTGAGGAAGTAGGTTCGTGGAGGCATATATGGTGGTATTGTAAAGGGATAAAACCATTCTGGGAAGAAATAAAGGGAGAGATGGGAAAGATGTTTCCAGATGAGAGGATGCTGGGAGAAGGGGTTTGGCTGTGCGGATGAGAGACCAAACAGCAACATTTTTTAAAAGACTCAGTGGAGAGGCTTCATGGTGCTTCTCATAGCAGCTTGGTCAACCATCGCCCAGAATTGGAAAAATAAAGACACCCCACTAACCTTCACATGGCTACAAAAGGTATGGGCCCAAATAACTATGGAAACGGTCACCCACACACTTCAGGGTATGAGAGACAAGTTTGCAATGGAATGGGAAGGGGTTCTGGAATATCTTCAGTCAGACTTTATGGAACAATGGTGCCCCCATAACATTAAGGTATCGGACATCTTCAATGCATGAATAAGTCCCCGGAAAGCTGGACATAAGAGCCCCGGAGGTGGGTGAGAGGGGGGGAATGCTGTTTGTATTGTTGAAGTTTTGTTATGTAAAACCAATAAACACATTTAAAAAAAAAAGTAGCATCGCTTGACCAATCTGAAGCCCTCAAAATGTCCTGAAGGCTAGCTCCAGTCGCAAATGCCTTGGAAGCCATTGCGCCCCTCGCTGAGTGTGCATTAGAAACGGTGACATCCACGCCCGCCTGAGTCATGACCTCTCATACCCATCTGGCTATCATTGCCGTGGCTACTGCTTTATATGGCCTCCTCCGCATAATGAGTAATTATGTTTCACCCTGCGGCCTCAGCTTGCTCGTTCGAGCTTCATATTCCTTAATACAGTTAGCAACACATAGCTTTTGCTGTTCCTGAAAATAGGGATACGAGAGGACTGTCGAGTGGTACTTCATTCTATTCACAATAGAGAAATACACTGTGTCTGGAGAAAAAGTGTTCCTATCAACTTACAGAGCTTTCACATCCACCACTCTCCAGCAGGAAACTAGACATAGTAGCATTGCCACTTTCCCCAACAACTGTTGTTCCGATAGGTGTCTGTTCCGTGGCCACTCCACAAAGAGCTGTGAAAATTCACACCGCGCAGCAGTCGTACCACCACCAGGTGCTCCCCTACCGGAGCCCCCTCTACTGGCTCATGATAAAGTCAGCAGCCGATTCTAAAATGCCCGGCAGACTCCATCTGCCCTCAACCTCAGCATGTTATAAGAGGTAGTTGCCCCGATCTCGTCAGAGGATGAAGGCTCCCAGATGGATCCGTAAGGAGATCCTGCCTGTGAGGGATCACTCGCAGGAAATCTGAGGAATGTTTGATCAGAACTGTAAATCATCCTTGCGACTTCCTGTTCGGGGCTATTAAAACGCATCTGCTCCTTGCGCTTCCAGGTCCAGCCTCCAGCTGAAGAACTTGACTAACTGTCTGTTTAATCTGGATGCAAACAGATCGGTGTCCAGGGGCCCCCACCGGGCTGCTATCTGTGCAAAAACGTCCTTGTGCAGCATCCAGTCGCTGGAATCATGCCAGTAGCTGGAGTTCCAATCCGCCATCATGTTCTGAACTCCTGGCAGGTATTCTGCAGTCACTGAGATCTTCAGGTTGAGGCACTAATGCCAGAAGTCAGCTCCACTAACATCCTCGACCTGGTACCTCCCAGGCGATTGATGTAGCGCACCGCAGATATGTTGTCCATCTGGAGAAGAATGCAACACTTTGCTTTGTCTTTTGTGAAAGCCTTTACTGCGAAGGAGCCTGCAAGCAGCTCTAACCTCCCCTCCTGATCCAGTGGTATCAGCTGATGATATGCCAGGCCTTCTTGCAGATGTCGGATCTTCAACCTCTGCAGTGCCATGTAATGCAAAGGGCCTAGTAGAATTGCTTGAATGGAGGCTGCTAACAGACCGACAATCCTTTCTAGAGCTTGTAATGATATCACGGTCTTTGCTAGCAATGCTCTCATTTCCTTCTTTAGCGCTCTCATCTTGAGAGCTGGTAGTTCCAGTGTCACTTTCGTGGAGTCTAAAATGAACCCCAGAAACTCTATGTGCTGCCTGGGGATCAGTTCAAATTTCTCCTGATTCATCAGAAAACCCAGCGACGTAAGGAGCCGAGCCCCCAATTGCATCTGGACTGAGAGCACCTGCTTGTCGCTCGCTAGCATGAGGATATCATCCAGATAAAGGATCATCCGAATACCTCTCTCCCTCATGGCCGCGGCTACTGGCCTCATAATCTTTGTGAATGCATAGGGCACTGAGAGCGAGACCGAAAGGGAGACACCTGAACTGCCATTCTTGACCGCCCCATAGGAAACTCAGTTATATGTGGCGCTCCTTGGCTATCGGTACCATCAGGTAAGCATCTTCAGGTCTAACCTCACTAGCCAATCTCCTGTCTGGAGAATGTCCCTGAGGAGATGAACTCCTTCCATTTTGAAGTGCCTGTAAATCAGTCACCCATTGAGTTCTTTGAGGTTGATGACGGTCTTCACCTTCTCCTTTCTGTGCAACAAAAATATGCTGCTGATGAAAGCCATCAATGCACTGTCGCTGCACTCTATCGTGCCTTTGCTGGCCAACTGACACAGCTCACTCTCTAGGAGTGCACACTCCTCTCACCCCTGAACTAGTGAGCCCCACTATGGCTTGAAGCAGCCATAGGTCGCAGGAAAGCGTCTGCCAATCTACTAAATACATTGCTATCCTTCCTCCCACTGGGGGATAACTGAGCCCACTTCTCACCTGCTGGGGCTCCTTGGTGGCAGTAGTAGCCTCTACCTCTGCGTCCTCGGCCGCCACGTCCACTTGCCGGAAAGAAGGCATCCTTCTACCGTGACTCCAAGTAGTGTGATGTGCGTTTCTGAGGTCTCTTTTGGGAATGGAAGCGACCGGACGAACAATCCCTACTGCGGCCGGTACGTGCAAAAACTCTGACGGGGAAAATCTTCTTGATGGAGGTTTGTGCTTTTTCCAGGGTGGTGAAGATGCCCACAAACCTCCCCATCTCTTTAGTTAATGCATCACTGAACAAGAGACCCTGCGTGGCCTTGCTTGCCTAGTAGGCGGCTAGGTCCCCTAGTTTCAAGTCAATCTTTAATAGCACGCATCTCCTTTTCTCAGACGACAGGGCACAGTTCGCGTTCCCCAGAAAACACACTGCTCTTTGCGCCCAATTCGCCAGTGTCTGTGGGTCCACCAGCTCGCCAGTGTCCCTGGCCCTCTTTGCCAGGTCCATGATTTTCATGATTGGCCCTAATAAATCCAAAACCTTTTCCTGACATCTCTTCCAGGCACGGTCCATGCCTTTTCTAAGAACTCCAGAGGCCTTGGACAAAAATGTAATCATCTTGGGATCTAGTTCTGGGGCTTCTGTCAGATACCCCGGGCAGGCCTGGCCTGGGGCATTCAGATTACATAGGCAATCTAACTTCCTTTTCAATTGGCTTGTGAAGCCCCTGTGTCATGTAAGATGCTACTTTTGGTGATGGCAGCCTGTCATTGGATCTGGGATGAACTATAGACTCAAGATTGAACAGTTCCATGTAATAATGACCCTCAAAAATATCGCCATGCAAAATAATCGCTGAAAAATGGCCGTTTTTTGTGGGGACATTATTACATGGAACATGCAGGGGACACCCCTGCAACCCCCAAACCCTTTTTTTTCTTCATGGGGAGCGGGGGACACCCACGCAACCCCTGTCCCTATATATATATATATATGGTCACCCATATAATATCGCCACAACCTTTTCCCGGCAATATTATATACGGCGACCATATATATGGGGATAATATTACCTGATACCGATTGAACATATCCATCAGCTCGTCTTTGGCACTTCTAGGTGCTTCACTTTAGCCTTTCGCTTTCCACCTTTTGACCTCAGAGATGATCTCGAGTTTGACACGTCAGACTCTGGTGAAGAGTTATCATTGTTCCCTGTATTTCGCTTGCCTAGCGAAGGGGGTAATAGGCTTGGCACAGTTGAGCACTTCATGAAAGCTCCTTTCAGCTTCTCAAATACGTTGACAGCCTCAGGAGACTTTCTCTTTCCCTCCTTCACTGGACCCGGGGGAGTTGATGAGGCTTTCCTCTTGCAGGTCTTTTCTCTCCCCTTCTGAACTACCTCCTTACGAGGTTTGTGAGAGGACGTGCTATCATCCCATCCCCAATTAAGCACATCAGTGCTTGCAGTCTCTCATGAAGCGGGTGCACCCGTAGTGCCACCACGTTGACCAGGGAATTTCCGAACACCCTCTTGAAACTGAGGGTCAGATCTGTATCTTCGTCTGTTATCACCTGGTCCTGACTCCCCACTCTCCATTCCTCTGATTCCATGATGTGTGCTACCACACAATTTCAAAGTGCCTGTACACCTGGACAGTTCAGGCTGATTGGCATGTCCTCTGTCTCGTGCAGGGGAAGAGCCAGAGGGGATATAATATGGGCCAATATTTTGCTCCCCCTATATTTTGGGGATGAATGCCCCTGTAAGGGGTTAACGGTGAGGGCCTCTGAGCAGGGCACAGTACCAGCAGCACTCTATCTCGTTGGTGGGAAACTGAGTTTACAACTGTCATGCCACGCGGCACTTGGCGCCTGTGGAACCGCTGGCGGCGCGGACATTATTCCGTCGCACACGCTGGTAGCCTGTCACGCCCACCTGCAGCACTACCCGTGCGTATGTGCGCTTACGCGGCCCAGAGTTTAAATACAGCTGCTTCCGGGTTGCGTACGCGTTGCAACGCTTCCGGTTTCCTCCGTTAGTGCTGTCTGCCTTTTGCCTGCCTTTCTCTCGCCCGCCCTTGTTGCAGATTTTCCCGATCTCCATCGGGTCCTGTCCTCTTTCTCCTTGTTTGCCTTCTGCCCTTTTTCTTTGGCTATTTTCCTTCCTCTCTCCTCTCCACCCTCCTTCTCCTGGCTTTTCTCTGTTTCCTGTTCTTATACCTTATTTTCCCCCTTCCTGTTTTCTCCTTCTGCCTGCCTCCTTGTGTACCAGACCTACGCCTGTTTTCTTGGATTGCTGATTCTACTGTTCGGATAACTTCCTCTGTGATCTCCCGTGTACCAGATCCTGGCCTGTATTTGGACTGCCTATTCTCTTGTACTACACCTATGGACTTGGTTCCCCTTGTGGTATTCCTTACCACTTACTGACTACCTTCCCCCGGAGCATCTACCTTTCTACCACGGAGTTCAGCTTCAGCCGACTGCATTCTCCCAAAATACCAGCTCATTCGTTAGGAGAGTCACGCAGGTTGCTTAGGGGTTTTTTGTGCCACTTGGCTTTTTCCCCTTCCCGGCGTTCCCGGGAGGAGGCACCGGGTACCCTCCTTGGGTGACACGGTGGCTTCCTTCCGTGGGCGTCCTTACCTACATAAAAAAAAGGAGCGACCAAGAAGTAAAGGAAAGAAGGGTACAGGAAGAAGAGATGAAGGTGAGGAGTTAGGGGAGGGTGGTGAATCGGATTCTATGTTCTCTGACGAGGATATCACCGATCCTGGTGACAGTTTGCAACGCCAAATTGAAGTTGAAATGGCTACGCCACAGCAAGAACAGGAACTTGTAGCAGCCGTCCAGAGCTTAAATGTGGAAATGCAGAATCTCAAGGCTGCCAATGCCACCCTACAGCAACGGATAACTGAGAGAGAACGTTCTTCCACCGATCTACCACCGCTCCCCCTTGTGTCGGGCAAGTTTGATGGCACTCCAAAAAAGGTAAAAGAGTTTTTGGATGCATGCCATTTACACTTCTCATTCCACCCTCAGACCTTTTCCTCGGACCATGCCAAGGTGGGGTTTATGTTAACACACATGTCAGGTAATGCCCTGGCATGGGCCACTCCGTTGGTGAACCTGCCGGATCCAGTTTTATAGGATTATGATGCTTTCAAGGTCTTGATGCAGCAAACCTTTCTACGTACCGAAAGCACCTACTTGGCTTCAGAAGATCTGCTGGACATCCGTCAAGGGAACTCAGATATGCTAACCTACATTACAACATTCAAACAGGTGGCAGCTGAAGCTGGGTGGCAGGAGCAGGCTCAATATGCAATCTTTCGGCGGGGTCTGAGAGAAGACTTAAAGGATGAGCTAGCCAGGATAGAAAGACCCGTATCCTTTGCTGAACTCCTTACGGCTACCCTCAGGATAGATTTCCGCCTGACCGAACGACGCATGGAAAGAAGAAAGACCAAGACTAATGCTCCCCCTCTCTTGGAAACAGACCCGTCTCCTTCAGTACCCTTCTCACGCTCGTGCTCCGCTCACCCCTGAGGAACGCAAAGGGCACAGGGACTGCTGCCTGTGCATGTACTGCGGAGCTTCCACTCATATGTTACGAGACTGTCCGGAGGTACCACCCAGAAGGCTGGGAAACGCTCGCCCTCGGTAAGTGTTGGGACTCACTACCGGGGGGCTGGTCCAAGTCCTTATGCTCCTCTATCTGTGTCATCTCCCGAAATCCCTGAAGATTCTCATCTTATGGTGCTCACAGTTACCCTCAAACTAGAGTCTACAGAGGTGACCACATTAGCTCTACTGGATTGTGGTGCTGCTGGCAATTTCATTGACACTCACTGGGCCAAACAAAAAGGTCTTAAAAGAATTGCCAAGCAGGAAGACCAGAAGGTCAAAGGAGTGGATGGAGAGCCTTTGAGCTCAGGCATGATCACCCACACCACCGAGGAACTTACCTTGACGATACAACAGCACACAGAAAGGATTATGTTTGACATCATCAGAGCGGCGCACTTCCCCATCATTCTGGGAATCTGCTGGCTACGCAAGCACAACCCCAGCATTGACTGGTCTAAAAATCTATTGAATTTTCAGTCTTCATTCTGTAGAGCTCAGTATTTACCCGAGCCAAGATTCGAAACTGTCAAGACATCTAATAGTTGGGAGACCAAGTCTGTCCATTGCTTGCCCCATTACCTAAGGGAGTTCACAGAGGTTGTGACAGAAAAGATACCTATTGAACTACCTCCACACCGGCCCGAGGACTGTTGCATCGAACTAACTCCGGGAGCTTTAGTACCATTTGGCAGAATGTTTCCTCTGTCACTGGAGGAAAGGCAATTTCTCAGAGGGTATCCGGACGATAACATGGCAAATGGGCTGATCCGACCTTCAAAGTCTCCTGCTGGAGCTTCCCTGTTTTTCGTTTCCAAAAAAGATTCGAAGGACTTAAGACCTTGCATTGATTATCGAGGCTTAAATAAAGTCACTGTTAAGGATCGTTATCCGATGCCCTTGATAACTGAGATCTTACAAGCAGTCCACGGTGCAACTATTTTTACCAAGCTTGATTTAAGGAACGCCTACCACCTTCTGCGAGTGCAGAAAGGAGATGAATGGAAGACTGCCTTTCAGGACTCAGTTCGGGCTCTTTGAGTATCAGGTCATGCCATTTGGGTTGGTGAATGCCCCTTCTAGTTTTCAACGGTTTATGGACAGACTGTTCTCAGATTTGTTGTGCCAAACCACTCTAGTGTATCTTGACGATATACTAGTATTTTCCAACAATGCCAAAGAACACGAGGAACATGTCAAGGAAGTTTTCCATAGGCTTAAGAACAACCACTTATCCGTCAAACTTGCTAAATGTGTGTTCTCCGCTTCATCCATATCTTATCTGGGTTATATCTTGTCCAGTCAGGGTATCTCAATGGACCCCCACAAGGTGTCTTCTATCCTAGAATGGCCTTCACCCTCTTCAATGAAAGAAATTCAAAGATTCCTGGGTCTGGCGAACTTTTATCGTAGGTTCATTCCCAATTTCTCCCAGAAGATCCTGCCCATCACTTCTCTTCTCAAGGAATCTTCTGAGCCGTTCAGATGGTCGGCTGAGGCCGAGGACAGCTTTGGGGATCTTAAGAACGCCTTTTGTGCTGCACCCATACTACAACAGCCTGACCAGGAGCTGCCCTTCATCCTGGAGACCGACGCCTCTGCTGCTGCCATAGGAGCTGTCCTTCTCCAAGAGGTCCGGGGAGTAGAGCATCCAGTCGCATACTTCTCGAAGACTCTTAACGCCAGTGAAAGAAACTACTCTGTCATTGAACGAGAATTACTAGCAATGAAATCGGCTTGTGTGGAAAGGCGGCATCTCCTTCAGGGAGGCAGGTATCCATTTACTATCCAGACAGATCACAAGAACCTGCAAGTCCTGAGGCAATTCGAGTGCTACAACACCCGACAGGCCCGATGGGCTCACTTCTACGCCCAATTCGATTTTCACATCACTTATATCCCAGGAAAGCTCAATGTGTTGGCTGATTCCCTTTCACGTCGTTGTGATTACTTACCCGATTCCGAGTCTCCTCCTGAACACATGTTTCCCCAACCCAGAAGTATCGGAATGGTTTCGACGTTCCTCAGCCAGGTAAAAGAAGAATCGGGAGGGCTCTTTGAAGTAGAGAGACATCCCAAAGGCTTGGCGTACGAGATTAGAGATGGTCTATATCTGGTCAAGGGCAGACTCTACCTACCCACGCCTGCCTTTCGCAAGATGGCTTTGAACTGGTCTCACGACTCAAAACTTGCTGGCCATCGGGGCGGTACAGGTACTCTGGAATTCCTTCGTCGTCACTTCTACTGGCCTAGAATGAGGGAGGACGTGGATCGTTACGTTCAATCTTGTATCATCTGCCTCCGAAGTAAATCCCCTCGTCAACGACCTATTGGATTACTCGAACCATGTGCTGTGCCTGACGGCCCCTGGAGCTCTATCTCTACTGATTTTATTGTGGATCTACCCATCTCACAGGGGTGCACATGTTTAATGGTGGTGGTTGATTCATTTACTAAGATGGCTCACTTTTCCCCTTTGCCCGGAGTTCCCACTGCAGCTAACATGGCCGAAGTATTTCTCCAAGACATCTTTAGATTGCACGGTATGCCCTCTAAGATCATCTCTGACAGGGGAAGTCAGTACACCTCTCATTTTTGGAAGGCTCTCTGCGAGCGGCTGGGGATTGAAAGAGCTCTCACGTCGGGTTTTCACCCCCAGTCCAATGGACAAACTGAACGGCTAAATGGAACTCTTGAACAATACTTAAGGTGTTTTACTAACTCCCAACAAGACAACTGGCACTCGTTGTTGGCTCTGGCCGAATTCTCCTACAACAATTCTGTGCACTCAGCTCTAGGGGTCAGTCCATTTTTCTGTAATTATGGCTACCATCCCCGGTCTATTCTTCCTGTCTCCTGTCTTTCTACCGATTTACCATCTGTAGATTCCTCACTCACCCTCCTTAGAGAGATACACAAGAAGGCTAGGGAAAGCCTTCAGTCAGCGCAGGAACGCTATAGGTCCCAAGCCAACAGACATCGTCAACCCATACCAGGTTGGGAGGTTGGTTCTAGAGTAATGCTTTCTACGAGATACTTACCTCGTTGGGCCCATCCATCCAAGCTATCCCTGAAGTTTTTAGGGCCTTATAAGATTGTACAAAGGATCAACCCTGTGGCCTTCCACCTTAAACTCCCTGCCAGCCTGAACAGAGTTCATCCTGTCTTCCATGCTTCTCAGCTTAAGCCCTTTCATGTTGATACCTGGAGGCGTCAAGCTGAGAGAGTCACTGTTCCTCAGGATTTTACTCCGGAAGAATATGAGGTAGCTCAAATATGCGACTTCGGGTATCGTAGAGGCAAACTAGAATACCTTGTACGATGGAAGGGCTTCCCCTCCTCTGAGAATTCCTGGGAACCCATCTCCCATATTTCTGCCCCTACCCTGTTGCGCAAGTTTCACTTTTACCATCCAGGCAAACCTGGGGAGGGTCCTTTGGGAGGAGGCATACTGTCATGCCACGCGGCACTTGGCGCCTGTGGAACCGCTGGCAGCGCAGACATTATTCCGCCGCACACGCTGGTAGCCTGTCACGCCCACCTGCAGCACTGCCCGTGCGTATGCGCGCTGACGCGGCCCGGAGTTTAAATACAGCTGCTTCCGGGTTGCGTACGTGTTGCAATGCTTCGGGTTTCCTCCGTTAGGGCTGTCTGCCTTTTGCCTGCCTTTCTCTCGCCCGCCTTTGTTGCAGATTTTCCCGATCTCCATCGGGTCCCTGTCCTCTTTCTCCTTGTTTGCCTTCTGCCCTTTTTCTTCGGCTATTTTCCTTCCTCTCTCCTCTCCACCCTCCTTCTCCTGGCTTTTCTCTGTTTCCTGTTCTTATACCTTATTTTCCCCCTTCCTGTTTTCTCCTTCTGCCTGCCTCATTGTGTACCAGACCTAGGCCTGTTTTCTTGGATTGCTGATTCTACTGTCTTATACCTTCCTCTGTGATCTCCCGTGTACCAGATCCTGGCCTGTATTTGGACTGCCTATTCTCTTGTGCTACACCTATGGACTTGGTTTCCCTTGTGGTATTCCTTACCACTTACTGACTACCTTCCCCCGGAGCATCTACCTTTCTACCACGGAGTTCAGCTTCAGCCAACTGCATTCTCCCAGCATACCAGCTCATTCGTTAGGAGAGTCACGCAGGTCGCTTAGGGGTTTTTTGTGCCACTTGGCTTTTTCCCCTTCCCGGCGTTCCCGGGAGGAGGCACCGGGTACCCTTCTTGGGTGACACAGTGGCTTCCTTCCGTGGGCATCCTTACCTACATAAAAAAAAGGAGCGACCAAGAAGTAAAGGAAAGAAGGGTACAGGAAGAAGAGATGAAGGTGAGGAGTTAGGGGAGGGTGGTGAATCGGATTCTACGTTCTCTGACGAGGATATCACCGATCCTGGTGACAACAACATCCAGCCTGCAGCTGGGAGGTACGAGCAAGTGTCACTCACGCTGGGAATCCGCTGAACGGACCTCCGACTTTCTCTATCTGAGAGCACATGCCTACAGTCGCTCTGCAAGAGGCCGTAAAACCAGCAGTAGCGTTCGATATTGCTTCGCAGGAGAGGAAACAGGCTCCATGCGGCTAAACTTTTAGTTTACCACGTCTGCGCGAGCATAGCTGAAGTTCGCCCAGGCATAGGACTCCGGTGCCGTGTGCGCACGGTTGAGGATCAGCTGGAAACAGCTTTGCACAGCCGTGCAACAAAATGGGGAAAATGGATATTACGGAGCGTAGCCGGGGGCCCTAAAGTGAGCTTGATTCTCATGGGTCTGGCTACACTCCGGTATTACAATGCTGGCTAGCAACCTCAAACGGCAAAACAAAACTGTAAGGCTACTGCGGCTTGCATCAAACCATGTACACTTAAAACGCACATGCACAGCAATCTGTACAGTAACATTTGTAAAAACATGCACTATCTATCAGCGTAAATCTACCATGCTTGGCACACAAAAGGTGAATAAATGTGCTCCAGGTTCTGGAGCTAAAAGAATGAGGTACTTAGCTTGTGAAGAGCAGAAAAGAAAGAGGAAAGGACCTGGACAGGAAGTGACTTGTGTGGTCCAGTGAAAGGAAATGGACTAGAGGACTACTAAGGACCCAGGTGTTGCTGGGATGTGTAGTTTCTTTTTTGTTTTGTTGTGGTCTTGATGTTTTCAACAACGAAAAAATATAAGAAAAAGAAAGATTTCAATCTGCTGTGAGGAGTAGGTTAAAGGATGTTGAAGCATAATGCTTGCCTCTAGTCTTGACATAGAATTTGGCAGCTTGTGCTGGATTAGATAAGCGTGTGTTGAAGCTGCAGTAGCCTTTGAGGCAAACACAACTTTTGTGTGCCAGTTTTCAAACCCCATTCTGTTAGCAAGCATATATGTAATTCAAAGTGGAATCTCTCAAACTGTTCAAGACCGGTAAGGAAGTATAAGTTCTATTCTTGTTAAATAACTACATTTCTCTAGTTTTTATCTGATTTCACTTACAATTAATAACACATGTTCTACCTCCACATAGAAGACTAGTCTGGTATAAGTTACTATGTGCAACATGATATTTTGAATTTGGTAATGGGTGGAAAATCCTACTTTAGCTCGGTTGGAATTTAATTGCTTATATTGGGCTCATTTGTTTCTGAAAATAAGTTCATGTTATTTTTTGAATGTTTTTTTCTGGTCATAACACTTTTTTGTAATCGATTTGACTAGTTTGAATGATAGAAGTTACTCATCTGTAGTAAGCGGGAAAATGAGTTACAGTTGTGGGCTGCACAAGGACAATTTCTTTTTTAAATGTCGGTCCTTAACTGTATCATTAATTTGAACTATGCATGCAGTGCGGATCACGTTAATTAACTGCTGAGATAGGTCTATTGGTTAAGAATAAAATCTTGGCAGGTCCCGTCAGCTGACCATATTTCCAAAGACGGAAAATGGGGTATGATTAAAGATAAAAATAACATTTTCTTTTCAGTTCTTAGAAGCTGCAAGTCCATGATTGCAAGTGCTGAATAAGTTCTGCATTCTCTCTATTGTAATTGTTACTGGAGGTGAACCAGATAAACATTGGAACCAATCATGTCTCTTATCGATTCAGCAGGTGATTTGTATCCTGCATTTCATCTATTTTTCAAAATGCAATTTTTATAGTCCTTTTTTGAAAGTCCTTTGTTTTTTGTGGGATTTCCTGATTGAATTTGTCTCATCAGTTAGAAGAAACATGATCACTCTCTCTACATGACGCCTGGCACTATAGTTCCTTGTGGGCAAGTGCTGCTGTTTTCTTCGTTAAGGAGCCACGTTACATTAAAGGTTTTCAATGCATGGGACAATGTTATCCCCAAAGGCTAACAAGGCAGCTTGAATCGGAGTAGGATTAATAAAGCAGCGTTTTATTAAAAATTGGCCCTGTTAATTACAGCCTGGAATGTGGATTTTCTTGAAACGCTTATGGTTATATGGAAAATATATCATAACTTTGATTAAATGTTTCGTTTGCTCACGCTGTGCCTTTTTTCCATCGAATGTGGCTGGTATTAGATCATTTACTGAATACTAATTGAACAACTTGCTTTTAGCTTCCTGATAACACGGGCATTGCTACAGTACGAGACATGGGACGCGTACAGAAGTGATTTGATGTACCATACATCCTTTGGCACGTGTTTTGTCAAGGGGGGTTGGGAGTAGGGGAAAAACAACAATAACGGCCCTACTGGGCCTTGTGCCATTTGGATCATGCAAGTGCAGTAACAAAAATTGCAGGAGGGAGGGGTGCCAGTAGTGGTGGAAGGAAAATGCTTGGGTGGGAGGGAAGTGGGTGGGAGGGTGGCGGCATACAAGTGCAGGGGGGAAGGAGGAGGCCCATGGTAAGGCTAGTGCTAAGGGAGACTGGGGTGCTGGGGAATACTGGGTGAGGAGGGCCTGCTGCCCTGTGGGACTCAGAAGGACCAGGCAGCCCGTCAATGCGGCAGAGGGGGCTATTAGCAGGGGAGGGAGCGAGGGAAGGAAGAAGAGAAAAGGAGGGTCTTGAGAAGCTTCTGGAACTTAAGGAGATCGGGCTCAAGCCTGAGAGGGGCAGAGGGGCCATTCCAGAGGGAGGCTCCTGCTAAGGAGAGAGATCTACCCCCTACTCTCTGCTTAGAAATGCGTCTCATCTGCAGAGAGTTGAAACTAGAGGACCAAATTGAGGTATTTAGGGAGAGAAAGTTGGATATAGCGGTGTCCCGGACCCTAGAAAGCCTTGTGAATGATGCAGAGGGTCTTGAACTTGGTCCTTGCAGCCACCGGGAGCCAGTGGAGAGATTTTAGGTCTGGAGAGATGCAGTCTCTGGGCTTGAGGCCAAGGATAAGTCTTGCAGTTCTATTCTGGGTTAGTTGAAGGGGGCGAAGGGAGGATAACGGTAGTTTGAGGAAGAGGCTATTGCAGTAGTCCAGTTTAGTGAGGACTGGAGCTCTGGAGACAATGGTTTTCTGGGGAAAGGTCGGGACTAGGAGAATGCCTCTGAGGAGGTGCAGCTGTACGTGGGCTATCCTGGAAAGGTCTGCAATGTGAGGAGAGAAGCATAGAGAGGAGTCGAAGATGATGCCAAGGTTTTAATCTCTTAAGAGGGTGAGGAGAGGGGACCCATGGAGGGCAGCCAGAGAGTAGGTTGGAAGGAAGGATCAGACATTCTAATGAGAACGATCTCCTCAGTCTTACTGGCATTAAGACAGAGATTGTTAGCAGAGCACAATGCCTGAATAGCACTCATACAGCCAGGAATGAGAGAGGAAGAAGTGGTGGAAGTGGAGGGAAGCTTGAAGTAGGGCTGCGTGTTCTCTGCATAATACTGCAAGTGAAGAGAGAAGGTGGAGATCAGGTTGGCCAGAGAGGCAAGGTAGATGTTGAAGAGAGCCACGGCAAGAGGATAGAGCCCTGAGGGACGCTGTAGGCGTAGAGTGTGGTGAAAGAGAGGAAAGGGCCCAGTTGAACCTAGGAAGGTCGGTCAGAAAGGAAGGAGGTCAACCAGTTCAGTGCCAAGTCTTTGATGCTAAGGGTATCACAGAGCCGATTTATTAGGGTGGCATGATTGACCGTGTCAAAGGCAGAGGAAAGTTTGAGAAGGATGAGAACGGAGAGAGAGTTGGAATCGAGATTTGAGAACAATTCTTCATGGGTGTTCAGGAGAGCAGTTTCTGTGCCTCTGGCTGCTCTGAATTAAGACTGGTGGTTGTGGAGGCAACCAACAGTTTCAGTGTGATGGATCAGTTGGGAGATGACTAACCTCTCCAAGGGTTTGCCCAGGAAGGGGGTAATGGAGACAGGTAGTTAGCCAAGCAGGAAGGGTCGGCAGATGGCAGTTTAAGGAGAGGGTGCACAAGGGAGTGTTTGAGGAGTAGTGGGAAGGAGCCAGTTGCAAAGGAGTGATTGCAGAAATCATCCAAGGCTGGAGCAAGGGAGGCAATGGTGTCCTTGAAAGTTCTGGATTTTCAGGGGAGCACATTTTTGGAGGAGACTTTCATAGAAAGAACTTGTTTAGAGACCTCATTTGGTACTATGGGTGAAAAGGAGGAGGCTAGGAGGGAAGGGAGAAGAGGGGCCAAGGTAGGCCTGAGAGCAGGTAAGGGAGAAGGGAGGGGAATAGAAGAGACTTTTGGTTGTGAAATGGGATCCCAGTCCAGTGCCGATGGCCTGGGATGACAGAGGAGAAGTGGAGACTGCATTAGGATTGGTGAGTTCCTTGCATATTTTTTAACAATTCAGCCGTGTTGTTGGTGACCCCGAAGATGCATGCTTGGATATGGGCCATCTTCTTTGAGCGGATGGAGAATCTGTATTGCCTTTGGAGCAGGCAGCAGGCCAGTTTGTCAGTGGATGTGCTTGAAGCCAGCCACTTTTGTTCAGCAACTCTGCACTTGCGTTTTATAGAGGCTAGGTTGGAATCATACCATGTTTTGCACTTGGAGGCAGGCTTCATGCGGATTCTCATGACAGGGGCAAAGATGTCCAGGTGTTGGAGATGGATAGGTGAAGGTTAGCAAGGGCTGTGTCAGTGGCTGGAGTGAGAGGGGGATTTAAAGTGGCAACAAAGGCATCAACTGACACTTGCTTCATCAGTCGAATGATGGAGAATGAGACTGTCACTGAGGGCAGAGGCTTAGCTGGGGGACCCATCAGATCTAGATGAGAGGATAGAAGAGCGTGGTCAGACGAGGAGAGAGGTGTAATGAGAGGGTTGGAAATGGGGATGTCTGCTGGGATGTGAGCATCCAAGGTGTTTCGAGCTGAGTGGGTCAGACCGGAGAGAATAATGGTGAGGAAAAGAGAGTCACAGAGGCTGCAGAAGAGTACAGTGGCCGCATCAGGAGACTCAAGGTGAATTTTGAAGTCTCCGAGGAGGAGAAGCTTGGAGGTAGAGGCCATGAGATAAGAGGTGAGGTCAGACCACTCTGAAAGGAAGGGGGAGACTGCAGCAGGGGTCCTGTAGATGGTGGCAAGAGTCATCAAGAGGATAGGAGAGACAGCAAGCCTGCAGACGAGGCATTTGCAGGAAGAGTAGGACTGAGTGGGTATGATAGTAGCAGGGGCCCAATCAGGGAAGATCAGGGCCACTCCGCCTCCAGACCAGCTACACCTGGGCTTAGAGAGGACCTTGTAGCCCTCAGGGGGTAGTGTGTCAAAAACAGTGACAGAGCTGACAGTGAACCACGTCTCAGTGAGAGCGAGGACATCAAAGTCAAAGTCTTCAATGAGGTGACAGATGTCAGAGGAGTGTTTAACAGCAGAGCAAGAATTGAGGGTAGCTAAGTGAAGCTGGTTGTCACCTTTGAAAATCTTCAGAAGAGGGGTACAGGGATGTGGTACATCCGTCCGTGGTGCCGAAGGGACTAGGGTGGTGGCAGAAGGAGGAGTGGGAGGAGAAGGGAAGAAGATGATGAGAAACGGAAGATGCCTATTAAGAAGGAGGAGGTTGGGCTGAGAGCCCTGGACCGTGTCAGTGCCATTCGTGTAGACAGTAATGATGCACCTTGAGCAGGGGAAGTGTGCCAAGAGTACTTCCTATCTGGTTCCACCATTGATGGACAAAGAAGAGAAAGGGGAGAGGACTGAGACCACATGGTGAGTTCATAGGTTCAGAGAGCGAGCGACAAAGAGTATGTCAGTGACAGTCTGCCTGGAAGAAGCATTGGCGTTAGTGTCCGCGATGAGCAGGCCTGGGTTGGAGACCAGGAGATCTTTCTTGAACTTTTTCCTTCCAGGCTTTGAACGAGAGGTAGGATAGGTGATAGAGTAACAGTTGGATTAAATAGGTGAGATGGAGAGCACCATGGAGGCAGAGGGCAGAGAGATGGAAAGGGGGGAAAGAGAGATGGTGAAATTTGATTGATTTTTGTAGGTCGCCTAACAAAAATACTGATTTTTGTCGGCCGGTTTTAGGCAGCCTACAAAAAAATGACATTCCTTCGCCCCCCATCCTCTCCTGGAGGATTTACCCAAATCGGGGGATTCACCCCCGGGCCGCTCTCCCTCATCCTCTGCAAACATCCCTCCCCACCCAAGATTCCCAGCACCAAAACGCACACGAAGAGGTAACACACACACTCAAAGACGAACACGCAACACACAAACACTTACCCATTCTCCTCCGATGGCGCTTCCGGGTCCTGGCGTGCTTGTCGGCCCCTGCGTGCACTCGTGTGCATCGCAGGGGCTGACGGTTCGACTTAGAAAGACTGCTCTGTTCGGGGATAGTGCAGTCTTTTTAAATATTTTTTTGTTGTTTGCTTTTTATAAAACAGTTTTTTGACCTAATACCATATTCACTTACTGCTTGTTTGCTAGAAACACCCGCATGCCGTTTCATGACATGTGTCCTGCTTTTAGGATTGACTGATGTGTCACTCTTTGATGACATGAGTGGCAGATGTTTACTTTCCTATTCGATTTTTGTTTTCATTGCGTTCCGGATGACATGTTACATTGTATACGCGAGGTCTTTCTTTGCAATTAATCTTTATCTGTAGATTTACAATGTGCATACGACTGCGATTTATTGCCCGCCTTTGTTTATTTTGTAGTTTAATAGATTGTGGTAAAAACGGCTTGTGTTTTCAAGGGCTTCAGGAAGAAAGATGAATTAAAACAACCCTTATTTTAACGTACAGTGGGACAGAAAAGTCTGTGGTATAAATGTATCATTTTGTTTTGTCTGAGTGCTGCCTGTTTAAGAAATCTTTGCTGCCTTCAACACTTTCGACCATACTATCCTTACTAATTCATTTTTTACGTTTTTGGCATTACAGGCCAAGCACTGAAATAGCTTCTATCATTACTTTCTTACTGAACACAGACAGTGGCACTTAAAAGTGTTGAAGTAGGGGCTGATGAGATCACATGAGGGTCCACGGTGCACCTAACTCATCATTACTATTCAAACTGTTCCTTCAACTACAAGCTAGGCTGTTCCACTGCTTTGGGAGGAAGAATTTAAGATTTGCAAATTATACCCAAAATGTGTTTTTCTTGGACGCAGATTTATCAGCTGTCACCAAAACCGTTTATGAAATATATGTTTAACACATTAAATATAGACATCCTGTATTTTAGCCTGCATTTTTATTATTTGCAGATTTTGGCTGCACATTTTAGGTCTATGCCCCATTATGGTTAGTAAGATAGGTCACTTGTCATTAGAAACTTAGCTCACACTGGTCTGACAAAGCCTCCTGTAAAAAGGACTACCATTTAACGCTAGAGGAGAAAAGTAAACAGTAACCATTCTTCCACTACAATGAACGTTGCAGAGTTACAACATAGAAACTTTCCCAAGGGAAATCAGTTCCAAACAAACTAGACTGCTTCTCAGAAGTACCAGACGGTTTCACATGCTAAGAGCCTAATCTCGAGTTGGGCGGTATCCTGGCTCGGATACCGCCCAACTTTATTAGAGTTAGCACCCACCCATCTGCCAGTATTACAGCCGGATCACGGGTTGGGCGCTAACTGTAAGTCCCCATTCCCCATTGGGTCTATTGGACCCAATGGGGAATTTTCGGCGCAATTACCAAGCGGTAATACTGCCAGCGGTAATTGCGCCAAAAATTGGCATTTCCTCTGTGTGTTTACCCCCAGCTATAAACTGGGGGTAAACACTCCAGACTTGTGATAGGGTCAGCCCTTAAATGCGGTGGTAACACCGTTATCGCAGCATTTAAGGGCTAACGCCCAACTCGTGATCAGGCCCAAAGTAGCTACAAGTACACAAGGTAAATCTGACAATGAAAACAGAGGTACAGGGGGTGGGAAGTAGACCTCACATATCCAGAGCAACTCTAAAATCCAAAATGGTGGAAGAAATTAACCTAACTTTGGGCCACCCCCCTTTCAGCCCACCTGAAGCTAGGAACATTACCTAGACACAGAACAGCTCAGCCCACACAACCAACCCAAGTGCAACCAATGTTCTTTCGAGGGCAGATCTTTTTATGCAAGGCAGTCGTCAGATCAGTTTTGTAAGAGGAGAAGTGGAGCAGAAAGTTGAAGGTTGGAAGTGAAAAGTACTAAGGTGTTTGGAGGAGTTGTTCATACAATCAGTGAGAGAAAGAAAGAGTTATGGGAGAGAGGTGGAGATTGGATTGAGTCAGTATTGAGACAAAAAAGGAGCACTAGGTGATACCACCTGGAGGAGAATTGGATGAGTAAAAGGTGATACCATCTGGAGTAGAGAATTGGAGGTTGGAGGGAGAACATTGAGTAGGTTGGTGGAGGGATGTTTAAAATCTGGAGAGAGAAACCTTATGCGAGTGTGAAGGCACGTCCCTGCATGCATACACCAGAAAAAATACAGCCCTTCAGGGACAAAGCCCCAAAACACTGCTTGCAAGGATAACACGTTTAATTCATATACAAATGAAGTTCATCAGCAAAGAACTCTGATGGCATCGAATGTTCTGCCAAAATCCACACAAGCAGAACCTTATGATGGTACACGTCATTTGTGACGCCAATACATACAGTGAAAACCCACGTGGCTGGTTGGTAGCACCCTATACAGGAGCGGCCTGCTCCATATGGGCTGCCAAGCCATTGGTCCCAGCCCTGTCCATCCATCTTCCTTCACGTGGGTGCTGCTGGGCATGTCATTCACAGAAAAACAGTGCCTGATAAGCAATTAGTTACTTAAAAAACAGTGCTACTTTATCTCTATAACGATGCACCTGGCAGACACTGACATGGGCCCAGGGGGAGAGCTGAGGTCATCCTAACTCACATACTTCACTCATTCCCAGATGCGCCAGCAACCTCCCAAGGTCTTCCGCCCTCATTTTGGGCTATAATTTCATCCCTCCTGGCACCCGCAGCACAAATCACGTGACCCAAATGTGAATGCAAGATAGCCTTGCTTTCAGATCTTCTTGGTCAATCAGAGCTCTCTCAGCTTTATGGTCGGTGGTCTGGGCCTGGCTGGCACTGTGGTATGTGGAGGCCTTGGGATCAAAGCATGGGAGGGCTGTAGTTCTGATGAAGAGGGGGGTCTTGTGACTGAGGGGCCATGCTATCTGTATCGTAGGATGGTAACTGCCAAGAGGCACTTTGCCCCCTTCTCGCAGCCTTGCAGAGCAGATTCTTCCTGAGGAGCGAAGGTCCGCAGTCTCTGAGACAATGAAAGGCTTGTAATTCTCTGAAGCTCACTCGTGCTGTGAATTATGTCTGCGCCAGTAATACAAGTAATACTAACACGCTTGGTGCTTTCACAGTGCGTGGGTGCCAGTAACTAAAATTGCGTTTACACTCGCCTCTACTATGCAGCTCTAATTAATGCACTACGCAATTGTGCACTCTCCTGTGTGCATACCCACCACCCTCCTCTCTCGAACTGCGGTTTATCTTTTATTTCTCATTCAGAATTGCCTAGGGGGGTGGGAAGACCCTCTCTCCTTCCCAACATTCCCCCCTTTGGTTAATTCTTCATGAATGTATTCCCCCGCAATGCTACCCCTGTTTATCCCCAATAATTGTTCTCTTCCATTATCTGTACCCTTTCTAACTGTTCAGCTACCAAATATGGTGGCCATCCCTCTTTAGGAACCCATGCTCTACACACGTTGCACAAGCTTGCTCCAGATCAGTCATACTCTTCAGGGGTGAAACTGTATATATATATATATACAGTTCTCAGGATCTGGTGGGAGTGTAATAATGGTGCCATGGGGGTGTAAGCAATGCTCAAGTCGGACTATGCAGGGTTTATTCGGGTCATCTGTCTGGGTACCATTTTCTTCACAATTGCTCCCATCCAGGAAGTGGCCCAGGAGAAAATATTGTCAAACCAGTCTCACTTTTTATTCCAGCTTCCTTTTTCATGCGCACTCCCAGGGTATGTATGGCTCCTAATATTTGTGAGAGGGAGCCGTTCTCTGCATCATCAGAAGGCACAAAGGTGCAACAGGACTCTCCAATCTTTTTGAACACGCCTACTTTTGTAGTTGTCAGGCCGCAAACTCTACTTCTATGACGTTGAACTCTTGTTCCGTGTAATTTGCCAGCTGTATCAGTTCCCAGTTGTTAGGAATCCACCTACCACTAGGCTCCGTTCACGCACACGGGGTTTAATGGGCTCTGCTAATCTACAAGATACCTCGCAATATAGCAGGAAACATACTCTCTTCGTACCTAGATCTCATGTAACTGCCAAACGCCTCGTTCTGCATAAGAACCTGCGCCGTTTTACACATAGTCCACAACGTACACTACATTTCCCAGAAGGCTCAGCATATGAGACGTTACGGGCCTTCCTGGCGGTTGGGCTGGAAACTGTGGCACCCGTGATGTTTTCGTCATCACGTTCGCATTCCTGTCATGTGACTTGGTGATACTTAGTCCCCGTTTGCTTTGGATTCAGCACTTCTGATTTACGCGGAAGTGCGCTTTGTTTCCTGCTTCGTAAACCGTTTGGATTCCTGCTGCCTTGACCTCGGATTTCGTTTTTTGGATTTGTCCTTGCTTTATCCTTGTCTGCGTGTTTGCCTGGATTTATTCGGAACTCTGACTCCTCGACCTTGGAACGTTTTCCTGGATTGCCTGGCTACTTCCTTGTCTGCTTTGTGTGCTGCTCGTACTGTGCAGTGTTTTCTGTGCTTCCTACGGATCAAGTGTACCGGACCTGTTTTGACCTTCTCTTCACTACGACCTTTCAAGTTAGGTGCCTGTATCCCAGCGTAACTTCAGCCCTTTACCGTTTTCCCCCAGACATACACCTTGGACTTGAGACTTCATTTTGGGTGTATTTTCTGTGCGTCCTCGTTTCGTCGGGTTCTCCATGTGGAACTAGTGACTCTACGAAGGCGTCCTCGTGTCGTCGGGCACAGTTGGGCTGTTGCTACCTGGATACGGCATCTCTTGATTAATCTCTCTTGCTGACTTCCTGGGGTCCACGGTAAGGTACATTATACACAATACACATTGTTCACTCGAAGATTTAGGACTTCCTCCTCTTATCATATTTGTCTTTGCTTACTTTGTCGCAGAATTTAGGAGGATAGATTTCCTTGTACTTCTTACCGGCTCCTGTTTTCCTACCATAAAAGGTTGGTTCTAATACTTAGTACTCTACGACTGTTGCCTTGCATTGTGCTGATAATTAATCGGGGTGTTTTCTATAGGTTTCTGGAGTTGGCTGACATCCTTTGCTGTTTGATCCTCGGGGCGTCTTCTGGGTTCCTCCGGACTATTCGTGGATTTCCATCTTTCAAAGAATGTCTCAGTCTGTCTGATATTTGGCGGCCAGTCAGTGACATTGTTAGGAAGATATCTTCGGCTACACTACGTGGTCAAGTATTTGCCGAGGAAATCTGACACCAGTGGACAATCTGAAGCCATTTAGCGTTAGCAGCTGCTTGGACCCCAGGCAGTAACAGTGATGCAAACAACCTTTCGGCACCACTGAATAGTCCGTACTCATCGGATATCTCACTGAGAAGTTTGGATGAATTGTGAGATAAATAGTTTGTTCTTTTCTTTCTCTGCAACATTTCTTTTCCATCGCTTTCTGGGAGCATACGGAACTCTGGGGCCTGAAATGGATTTCTGGTAGGCCCTTCGGAGGTGGGAATCGCAATGAGTGATGAGTCCATCGGCTCTCCTTGGAGATGCTCTTAAGATATTAGAAGCAGTTCTGAGTTCAAGGTAGCTTGCGAACAGTAGCCCCTCCATGATGGTGGGAGGTGCAAGTGTGCCTGCTGACTACACACCCAGTAATAGTCCATAACTACAGCTTTGCCTTTTTGTAGGTCTGGGATGAGCAAAGTCTTATTACAACGTTCATTGGCACCTGCAGAAACAGTCCCTTCATTGTAAAAGCATAATCCATATTTTTCTTCTCTGTGTCTTTCACTGTTTTTCCAATGCCTCTATCCATGACAGTTTTGCGATATGGTCAATCCATAATGGTGCACATGCTACATTTACCCGGGCCAGGACCTTGTCTTCAAACGCTTTTAAGCCACCCACCTATCAACTCAGAGTTGTTTCTTGCCATTTGTTTGCCACATATTTAAGTCCTTGTAACACCAAATGCGATCTTGGAAAACAATGGATGCTTTTAGGATTGTTGTTGCATTGCAGTTGATCTGAATCCGATACTTCGAGCCTCACACTTGTGCCTGGAGTGTGCCTCTTATCCTGCATAGCGCTCAGTGGACCAGGCATTGAGCCTCTATAATGGGTACTTCCTGCGGCACTAAGACCTTGGGGGCCCCTGAAGCATGTGGTATCAACGAACTGGCATAACAACTTCCATTCACTTTATCTCTCCCCACTGTGCTCATGTCCATGTACCAATGATTTAACAAGGCCATGCTAGGCATCATATTTTGCCCTTTTTGTTTGTCTTTTCATATGCTTACAACTTTGCATATATCCATTAATAATTTTACAACTACTAGTGCTATTAGTAAACCTTGTATCGTAAAAAGCACTGGTAAATAATAAGGACCTGGCAATAAATTCTAAAAACCCTGAGCCAGTGGGTGCGCCTGTAGTAAAAGAGACAGAACTGTTAATGCGGGCATGCACATTTACAGCCCTGGTGCTGGTGTTGTGTATCGGGGACAGTGAAGATATAGTTGCATTTGCAGTAGTTATAGATACATTATTAACAGTGGTGTTTTGATAAACATCCCCTCCTTTTTTATATGTGACCCCCATATAAAAGCAGCTCCTAAACACAGAAATTGCAAACAACCCTGCAATAGAATGCTTGGCACTCAACAATGAATACAATCTAGACACACTACCATAACTAACATTTTCCTTTATATACAAGGAGTTGTTTGAGAGCGCTGTTTCCATCTTCTGCTGTTCCTGAAAAGCAATTATATCATACAAATAGAGAAAGAGTGAGAGTGAGAGTGAGAGTGAGAGTGAGAGTGAGAGAGAGAGAGAGAGAGAGAGAGAGAGAGAGAGTTTTTGGGAGGGTGCAAGAGGGCACCCTCTGTGCAATGTGTCATGTGTGGTAAGTTAGGTCTGGTCATACAGGTATGTCACAGTCGAGAATAATGTAGTTAGTCTATACAGTACGCAATTGATTAGGGCCGCTGGTCCTAGAAATATACTCATATGGCTACGGCTGGGAGCTCAGAGGTTCTCTTTGAACGTCCGATAAGTGAATCCAGTAGCCAGAGCTCCTTAACTTTTACTGACCTCATCTGTGTTATTGGTCAGGGCGGCACATTTTATGACCGCCACTGCGCATGGTTGTGAGAGTGTGCAAATTAGCCTATCTAGTAATGCAGCATGTTGAACTGGGGAGCCGCCAGCCCTCCTGAACCCCCTCCTCTTCCAACGTGCGAGACGGGTGTGCACTGTTGTAGTGACGCACGCCGAATCTGAATATATGGTCATGTGGCACACCTGTGTCGCTTGTAGCGCTTCTTTGAGCACAGCGATCTCCGCCACCGGAACTGAAAAGTCCATTTGCAATCTCTTTTGCACTAACATTTTGTATTCACTGTCCACCAGGCGCACCACATTCGCTCCAGTGTGTCTCAAGCCCGTACCTTGGTCAATTGTAGTTGGCCCATCAACGAAGAGGACCTCCCCCCTCAAGTGGGCTATCTTTTGCTTCGGAAATGTTGTCCTCCTCTCCCTCATAGGATGCACAATCATGCCGGGCCATGTCTTTGTTGGTGCACATTTCAGTCAGAAACATAGAAGGGTTTACTGTTTGCATCTTACGATGTGAATATTTGTTCTAGATAGAATGATCTCATAGGCAGACGACCTTTGTGTTGTTAGAGTTGATTTAGATCTTACCAGGATAGCGAGCGCTGCATGTTCCACTTACAAGATGACAGAGCACCCCGTTACTATAGTGAAGCTTTCCCCAAATGCTGCAGCAGCAAGTGCCTGTTTGCATGCAAATTGTCCCTAGAGTCTAAAATGCTGCTTTAATAGGCCAATGGTTTGTGGCCCATCTTTCTCTTTTGTGTTAATACTGCAGTTCTAAGTTGGCCGTTGGAGTGAGAGAATAGGTAAAACTTGTGTGTATAGTCTGGGTTAGCTAGCACTGGGGTGGTAGATATTGCTTCTTTGAGGGCATCAAAACTGGTGAGCATGTCTTCTGTCCATACCATCTTGTTATCAGTCTCTTGGGCCTCTTTGAGGCCCTGCAGAAGGGGACTGAGGTAGGCTGCATAATCTAGTATCCAGGCCTGACAATACTAACATAAGCCTATGAACTTTTGCATCTCCTTCACTGTGGTGGACCATGGAGTGGGATGCGCAGATGTGTGCAATACTTCCTGCAGGCAATACTGAAACTTTTTCTTTGTCAACTTTATACCACTAGCGGGCCAAGAGCTGTAAGAGTGTTATCAAATCTTTCCTACACTGGTGTTCGTTGTCACTGCACACCAGCAGATCATCCACGTACTGGATGATCATGCTGGGCACCTGGATATTTCCTAAATCTGCATGGAGTACTCTGTTAAAAACACTTGGGGACACCCAGTACCCTTGAGACAGTCTTACTTGTTCAGATCTCATCCCCCATGTGTAAAGGCAGTGAGGTATTGTGAGTCAGGGTCCAGTGGAAGGGAAAAGTAAGGGTTCTTAAGATCCACCACAGTAAAGGTGGTTGCTGCCTTGCAGATGTTACAAAGTATTGGCCCAGGGTTTGCAACCACAGAAAATTCGGCCTGTACAATGTCATTCAGGATCATCCTCCAACTGCCCCCCTTGAACTTTTTTGTAGGATATATTGCTGTGTTGCATGGGGAGGTGGATGGCAATATTTTTCCCTGGTTTAATAGGGCAGTGATGGTGTTCCTGATCTCCTCCACCTCCCTCAAAAGAGGTTACTGTCTCACTTGTTCCCATTTTTCTTTGACCCAAATCGCAAAGCCCTACCTTTCATTTCATGTGTGTTGCAAAAACGATTTTCCCGCTGTATTCCTTTCCCTAATATTGCATTTCTAGTAAGAAGTCTAAACTATTTTCCATTTTGCTCTCACTCCTTGTACCTTGCCTTTAAATCAAAGGGGTCATATTTAATTGAGGCCTGGAGGGTGGGGGTTGCTGGGAGAAAAGTATTAGTTTAAATTAAGCCATCCCTGTGTATCTTGTATTATATTGTGAATGTTTTATATTGTTTCCTTTACAACAAAACCTGAATTTAATTCTGACTGCAAATCCCAAAATTCTATCTGTGTGTTGTAGTAACAAACAGATAGGTAGAAATATATGCTAGTTAATTGGTCGAGACAATTGGAATTTATGATAATGTGTCGAGCCACAGCGTTGGTGGCCGTGCTGTGATTGTCTTGTTATTCTTTGTCCAAACTTAAATATAGCGCCACTGTGTTAAAGTTTGAACCTAGAAAGTGTGTCTAATAGCGTCACTGTGTTAAAGTTGAATCTAGAAAGTATGCCTAATAGCGGTACTGTATTAAAGTTGAATTTAGAAACTGTTCCCAACACCATTGAGTATGCCCAAATAGCGTCACAGTGTTAGAGTAGAACTTGAACATATTCCCAACATCATTGAGTGTGCCGTAATAGCGTCACTGTGTTAAAATTGAATTTAGAAAGTGTGCCTAATAGCGTCACTGTGTTAAAGTTGAATTTAGAAAGTATGACTAATAGTGTTGCTGTTTTAATGCTTCAACTTGGAAGGTATTCCCAACATCATTGACTGTACTCAAATAGCATCACAGTGTTAAAGCTGAATTTAGAAAGCATTTCCATCATCATTGAGTGTGCCCCAATAGCGTCGCTGTGGTAAAGTTTGAATGTAGAAAGTGCACCAATAGCGTCACTGTGTTAAAGGTTGAACTGAGAAAGTGTGGCTTTTAGCGTTACAGTGTTAAAGTTTGAATTTAGAATGTATTCCCATCATCACTCAGTATGCCCTAATAGCGTCACTGTGTTAAAGTTGAAACTAGAAAGTATGCCTAATAGCGTCACACTGTTAAAGTTGAACTTAGAAGGTATTCCCAACATCATTGAGTGTGCCATAATAGCGTCACTGTGTTAAAGTTGAATCTAGAAAGTGTCACTAATATCGTCATCTATTGTGCGGATAGAGACAACACCCGTTCTCCGTGTGGATGGCAAGGATGGAGTGGATGGAAAGGATAGAGTGGAGTGGAGTGGAGTGGAGTGGATGGAAAAGATAGAACATATAGAAAAGGTGGATGGAATGGATGGAAAGCATAGAGCGTATAGAATGGATAGAAAGGACAGATTGGATGGAGTGGATATATCTCTGTATATCTCTGTATCTCCTATATAAGCTATATACCTGTATCCCCATGTTATCTGTATACCATGTTTACCCCTATCCATCCTGTCACTTTGTATACGTAAACCGCTATGTATGCCCCCTGTCCTGTTCTTGTGCTTGGTCGCAGGCACTTTACTGATAACCACCATATCACACTACTACTCTTACTCTCTCCAATACACCATCATTCAACTAGAACACACCTATACTATGACACATTCGGTCTAGCTGTTCTCATACTAACATGACCACACGAACACCTCATCATCCTTATAAAACAAAGCTAGCTGAGCACATACCGGCCAGCTTAAGCATCTCCTCAGGCCTAACGCAGCCAGAACTCAGTCTGGATGTCCACCCTCCAGATTGAACACATCCAACTGATTTCCTCAGCACCACACCTACCGCTAAGAAGCAGCTATCATGCAACAACCACACCAGCTGCACACATATTCGGTGTGCCCACGCACCATACGACACTCTCTCTCTCTACTGACTTGAACTGCGGTTCCCGAGGGCGTTCAACCTACCAGCGCCTTGAGGTCATACCAATGATGCATAAGGCGCAATATAAATGCCAAGTAACATAACATAACATAACTTGGGGCAGCACAGCACCTGGCTTCAGTGTTATTTGCACCAGGGTCGCCCATTGTAATAGCCCTACATAATGGGTGTTTGTGGTCCAAAGTCTTTTGGGTACCTGTTCTAAATCACTGTCAATGAAGTGGTGTGGGGCTGCAAGGGCCATGAGGGGACATTGAATTTTCCAATACTGTACCATAATTTCAATGGGGATACAAATAGCCAATACAATTTTACCATCATCAGGGTTGTCTTCAAACAACTGCACATCAGTTGCCTCCCTAAGATGCACTGTAGGATCAATACAAAGCACTGTGCACCACTCGCACCCATCAGGGTTTTTCCTAATGACAATAATTCACTTCTCCAAAACCACCAGACCTTGCAAATCTAGGGACAACATCATTCCTGCCACTAACTCGGGGGTCATCCTTCATAGGGCAAAAAATAAAATCAGCTGGCAATTGCCAGCAACCTTTGCGAATTTGGGGCACCGCCTCGAGAAGCACTGTAATCCTGTACATAAACTTGTCTGTGTCAACAGGAATACCACACACCACTACCTCTCCCCCTCTTGCATATATGATAGCCATTGCTCTCATTGTGTACATTCCTGGGGTGGCACATACAAGTCTGCTCTCTGTAAAGGTGATAGTCATGTTCAATTTGCTAAGCAGGTGGCACCCCAACAAGTTTATTGGGAACTTTCAGAATACACCAGGGGAGCCCGCACCACCTTCCCCCCTATTTTAATATCAACCTCTTTAGTGTATGGAACCGTGGCGACAGCCCCAGAGAAGCCCTGCGTGTCAACCATTTCACCGGATAGCAGAAAGTTTTCCTCACTGATGCATGATTTAGTGGCACTTGTGTCAACCATGAAGATGAAGTGTTTGTTTCCTAATTCATCGCTCACCAAGGGTTCCTCGTCAAGGTGGACTGTCATGGATAGTACTGGGCACGCAAGAGCTTTCTGTGGGCTGTCCTAGTCAGGGTAGGTATTTGTACCAGGGAACCTGTAAAAAATGCAAACAAACGAGAAAGGGTTACCTCCCATGATGCTGACCCCCCGGTAAGAGACTATTGTGCCACTAGGTACAGCATCATTTCTGTTCATGTGACCTCCGTGCAAAGTACTGAGTGGGTCGCATGTGGCTCGTGGGTTTTGCATTTGTTCACCTGGGATTCAAGGGAGCAACTGGGTATATGCCTGATGTATCTCATATGGTATAGAAGTTGCTATTTGAAGCTGCCCTTGTGGCTGGGGCTGTGGACCATAATTGCTATATGGGCTGTATCCCACCCCCGGCCTGCTCCTACATTCTCTCGCAAAGTGTCCACATTTCCCGCAGCTCCAACATTGCCAAGGCCCTGTACTACCCCCTCTGGTCCTAGCCCTCCAAACCCCCTTAATCCCCCCTCCCGCTCTGAACCCACCCCTTCCCTGCTGCTGACCTCCTTGTTGCCACTCAGGGCCGGGGTGCTGAAGCCCACCGCCGCACTGTCCTTGTCCTCCTCCTCCTGGCCCAAATGCAGCTATCCTCACGTCTGCAGGTACCTTTTTCCCCCCTGTCGCTTCTATCAGCGCAGGTGCCGTCCCTTCCACAGCTATTTTAGCAAGATTTCTTTGTACTAGTTTTGCTTCTTCTGCCTGTATCTGCTGCACTGCTCCCCTTTCGCGCTCTTTTATTCTTTTACACTTGTGTATTATAATCGTCTGAATTTCTGCCCACTCTTTTGCTTCAATGCCCATTAATTTGTCGAGGGTCTTCTGCACATCCTTGGGTAAGCCCCTTTGTTATAACGAAGTAAACAAGCATTGGCTATGCCAATAGATTTGGTGTTTACTGCTTTTCTTTGCATTTTACATTTATAGGCACCAATGTGCAAGGAGGAGAGTGCAAAGTTTTAAAGGAGGGTGTGATAAGGGGTACAGGTGTGCAATAGAATGAGAAGGGGAATGCAACAATGGAGGAAGCCATTGATAGAGGGTTGCATGGATGATGTCATGATCTCTGCTTCCAAAAGGTCAGGGTTTTCCCAACTCCCTTGGAAGCAGATCCATAACCCAGGTTCCGAGTGCCAACCAGTCCCAATTGGGACCTTTTGGACCCAGTCCTGGCGCCAGTGGCACCAGGCTCATAAATATGCCCAGTCCCAGCGCTGGAAGCGCCGGGCTCATAATGCTTGGGTGGACTTACCTTCAGCAGACCATGCTGCTTACTTGCCTGCCAGTTGAGCCTCTGATCCTCTTCTGTTTGGAACTACTTTTCCTGTTGGGTGGGGCTGGAGCCACTCCCTAGATTCAGAACACTGGAACTCTTCTGGAAGGCAGGAACTCTTTTCTTACCAGGAACTCTTTTCTTACTTAGGCGTGGCTGTGGAAGGAGACACCTAAGCACTACAGGAGGCTATTTAAACCACACCCGGTGGATGAATCTTGCTTTGCGTTATTCTCATTCAAATGTCTTTAAAGTCTTTAGTAATGATGTCTCTTGTTTTTCAGGGTTCCGGCGATGGCGGATGACGGGCTGAAGTGAGTTGAAGATGGAGCCCGTGTGATGAATAGAAGCGCCTGGAAGCACGTAAGTAAGCGCTTGTTGCCTGCTTCACGATGCGCTCTAACTGTCTTTTTATTTTGCAGGTACGAGTTCGGAGCGGCTGCAGGGTGCCGGAATACCCACTGGATTAGATGTGGAAAGGAGTAATGGCACGTGAGTATTAAAGTTCCCCAATGTATTTAAACGCACCTTGTTTTGTCTTTCAGATGCGGGATGCAGCGCCGAAGGCCTCCGGAGCGTGCGAAGAGTTGGTAAGCGCCATCGCCGGAACCCTGAAAAACAAGAGACATCATTACTAAAGACTTTAAAGACATTTGAATGACTCGAAACTTACCGTTCGTGCAGTAAACGACGGGCAGCAGTCCTCTGAAGTCAAGAGGCCTGCGCTACCTATCCAGTGAAGAAACTGGTTACAGCACCCTGCCCCGAGGCAGATGGGGAGCTCGGCATTCACTTACCTAAGGTGAGAGCGTTAACCTTTGGGGGTCTACAGGAGAGGAGAAGAGGAAAGAGATAGGGACACCCCAATAACCCCAGTTCATTAACCCCATGTTTTCTATCTGCAGACATCTTACTCTACACGTCAGGCATACAGTGCACAGAGGTCCAGCCCAAAGAGCCAACCGGGTGCAACACATCACCTTTGAAGATACGGTAGTCGCCCAGTCAAGACCGGCGCCTCTGCGAGAATCAGGTGAGCGTTACAGATGATGCGCAAGAGGAACAATGAGCGGAAAAGGGTAAGAATGAGAGGGTAAGAAATAAAGCGAGTGTGTGAGAGAAAGGATGAGAAGGGTTACGGAAAGCGGGTAAAGTGGATGGATGGGGAATAGAGGGCATAGGGTGGGGCTGGAGATAGAGGGTAGGGTGTGAGGTGGGGTAAAGAGAGGGGCTAGGGTTGAGAAGAGAAAGAGGGGGTATGATGGGTGTATGGGGTAGAGAGAGAGGGAATGGGGTGCATAGCATTAGAGAGGGGTTAGTGGGGGTAGAGCAATAGGTAGAGAGATAGGGGGTATGGAGGGTGGGGTAGAGAGATTGGGAGTATGTAGAGAGTGGGGTGGATAGGAGTAGAGTAGAAGTAGAGAGAGTGGGGGTAGAGAGAGTGAAGATAGGGTGGGTGGGGGTACAGAGGGTGGGGGTGGGTAGGGTGGGTGGGGGTAGAGAGAGTGGGAGTAGGTTTGATGGGTGGGAGGTAGAGTGAGTTGGGGTAGAGTGGGCGTATGGTGGTTGGGGGTACAGAGAGCAGGGGTAGGGTAGGTGGGGGGGTAGAGCGTGGGTGCCCCACCACCCTGAAGAATGTTAGCAGTCTGCCCACCACACAGGGCTTGTTGGCATGCCAACAGCCAAGTCAGCAGGTCTCAGGGAAGCAGGCCGAGGGCCTGACGTCCCACAGACAGCAGAGAAGGCTTCGGAGCTGCCAGGGGTATTCCTGGGCCTCTTATATGCAAGGAGGGAGAACTGGGGGGCATGCAGATCTTGTCTCACTATAAGTTGCCTATCACAAACTATCATGAAAAGAAACATGTAAACACAAAAACACCACAGTGACAGGAAAGTGTGAAAGAACTTAATGTATGTCCCTCATCTGCTTCACGTGTTAACAGATTTTGCCCACAACAGAAAGATTGTTCTCTGAACAAATGACGATTTTCCCAAGCAGGACAGTAGTGCAGAGCCAGCCGGTCCAACTGCGCAACTGTGGCCAGGTCTTCTACCCAGAGCCAGGGAGGCTGAGGAAGTGCTTGTGGGGGTCAATTTCAACATGTTTGTGAGCCCCTTTACCTATAGCTGGGAAAAGAGTCTGAGGCCATGTGGGCTACTTAAATAATAATGGAGACAAAGGAATGCAATGAGTGGGTTAATAGCTGCAGATTATCGTGGAGCAGGCAGCTAGTGGGTGTGAGAAACCGGAGAGTGTTCTCACTTGTTTCCCCCCCCCCCAATCCTCCCCTCAGGTGGCCAGGGAAAGGCCAGCGCTTTCAGTGCCTGACCCTGGGGGTGGATATGCGAGGGAAGATCACCTGGGAGGAGAAGACCTAGGGGCAGGGGGTGAGAACCCCTTAGGAGGGGTGCAGTATTCCCCATTTCCCTTTTCCCATTAAACCAATGTTCCCCAAACTTCCATGGGATATGTTAAGTCCTGCTCCATCTCCTCCCACCACCATTTCCAATAAACACTGGGAAGAAGAAGAGGCTACTGAGAGCAGTGAAGATTGCATCTGAGAAACACTTTAACTGACTTAGAACAATACAGTGAGGGGAAATTGTGAAATGTGATGGAATGTAAATGTGAACTTTTTTTTAAAGGTTTGTATAAACCAATAAAAAAAAATAAAAAAAAGGAACACTTTAAGAAGCAGAGGAAAGACTACTACCACCCACCCCTAGGTTGTCCCACTAATAAAGCCAGGGAGGGTCAGGCAATCAAGCACAACCAGACACACCTGACTTCACTTAACTGTAGCTGGGAGTATACAAGCAGCAGCCAGAAACAGTATTGTGAGTGAGCCGAAAGTGCACAGAGGACCTGTAGAGCCCAGAAACAGAGGGGAGCAGAAGAAGCTACCGAGAAAGTCCGGAGGAGAACAGAAGGGCGAGGTGCTGGCCCAGTGCCTGTGAGGGTCTGCAGCGCATCTGAGGAGCCGTGTCTCCCAAGGTCTAGAGAGTGCAGACTGCAGCCTGCTGTCTGTGTCCACTGCAAGGCTTGTTTCCCCTGAGCATGTGAAAGGAAACTCAGGTGTCTGAGAGGCATGTGGAGAGACCCCGACCCAAATTCCCAAAGAAGTGCCAGGTGAAAGGCATTCTGGGACTTGCAGTTTGGGGAACAGCAAGAGTAAAGAGCCAGAAAGTGGAAATGGCCAAGATGAACGGCATTCTGGGACTTGCAGTGTGAATGAGAGCAAGATTCAAAATTCCATGAAAATAAATGTGCAAGAGGCAATAGAGAGAGAAAGAAGGAAGAAAAGTAAAGTATACATTTGCAAGTTGTTTACAAAAAAGGAAGTGTTAAATCTGACAAACTGACCCCAGCTCTCTGAAAGTGCAGGGGAGCTGTGTGAGCGTCAAAGGGGGAGCTAAGTAGAAAGCAAGTGAAGGGGAACTGCCTAACAGGGTAAAAGTGAGCTAAGACCCCAAGAAAAGTGTGTGTACAGTGACATGCTGTGAAAGGCCCAAGAAGAACAGAGACATTCCTGAAAGTGGAAAAGGAATGGTGAACATTCAAGGCGAGGGCAAATTGGAAAATATATACAGTTTGTGAACTAAAATAATGTGCCTTGGGCACGATCCTAAAAGCCTGGGTATTAGAGTGGTCTTGCACAGGGCTAAAATAATACTGTGCACTGTCGAAAGTCTCGAGTAGCAAGATGTAAGGAGAGTTGATGAATTGTTGGGGAAGGAAACCCCGTTGTGAAGTACTATTGAACTGCTAAGTGTCAAGATTGAAGGGGAAGAAAACCCTGGAGGAAACCGGAGCAAGAGAGAATCGTGTGACCCCTTTAAGTTGTGAATTGTGAGTTTCCTGAAAGAAGCTAAAGCAGAGAGCTTCAGGAGGAAGAGAGCTCTTACTAACATGAAGGAACTTTGTTTGGAACTTTTGAATTTGAAGAACCTTTGAGAAACCGTTTTGTAACCTTTTTAAGTCTAAAGAACTTTGCTAATTCCCAAGTATCCTAAGCACAGTGAAGGGAGCTGTGGGACAGCTCCACTACCAGCGGAGGGACCAAGGGCCTCATTACAAGTGAGGCAGAACGGGTTAACGGGACCCGCTAAAGGAGGCGGACCCGTTAAACCCGTTCCGCCTCATTACAAGCTCCCCTCGCTAGACCCGGTAAGTAATGCCTGGTCAAACCAGGCGTGCTTACCGGGTCCCGCGAGGGGAAGAGGGAGCAAACAACGGGCTGCTAGTAATCGGCCCATTGTTTGCTCCCTCCCCCATCTGAATAGGAATGGGGAAGGTCCGAGCCCGGGTTCCTGGAGGGAGGAATTACCAGGCCCTCCGAACTCGGAATGGCCAGGTAATTCCCCATTCTGGGAACCCGAACCTGGTTTTGGCAGCAGCCATGCTGTCAAGAGCAGCATGGCTGCCGCCAAAATCGTAATGAGGCCCCAAAACAAGTGTCAGGGATGACACTCTATTAAGAGTAGCACAAGACACCCAGAAAGGGTTTGGGTGGTTGTGCCAAAATAAAGTGGACAGATAAGTACACACACAGCAGAGAGGAAAGAGAACAAAGAGTAGGCCAGAGTAGCAAGGGAAAAAGGTACAGAATGAATACCCTCTTGGGGTGTATGCAGATATAGGAAAAGAGTATTCCACGAACCTTGGAAATACTCTAGCCTTCTGCACAGTTTGCCATAACAGGGGCCCACGCTGTTTGCTCATGACTTGGAACAGCAGCTATGGGTGTCTGTAATGTAGAAACGAGACAAGGGAAGGGGCAGAGGTTGACTGATGGGAACCAATAGACAAGCACTGTACAAAAGGGTCTACAAACAGTACAAGAGAAGATACTACAGACAAATCCAGGAAAGAAGGTGATAGCAAACTAGCAGAAGGAAATGAAGGGAAAGTCGTGTAACAGGATTGGATTGCAGAGGACAGTAAAGAACAAGGTTGAGAGCTCAGAGGAGCAGGAAAGCAATGAGTAAGCCCACAGGAGTAGGACTGTAAGGTAGAAAGCCTAGAGGAAAAGGGCTTAGGGCAGCAGAGTAAAGCAGACTGCACGGCAAGGATCCCAAAAGGGCCGGGCAGTAAGGAGTGAATCCTGAGGGACAGGGCCGCTGAACGTAGAAGGTAGCAGAGGACTGTAGAGGGCTGCTAGGCCGATCACCCAGCCGAAAAGGTAGGTAGTAGGCAGCGGAGCGTGATAAGCTGCAAAGTAGGAAGGCCCAGAGGACAAGGGCTGTAGGTAGTCAGAGTGAGGTAGGCTGTAGAGCAGGGAGCCCAGAGGACAAGGGCTAAGGCAGCCGGAGTGAGGCAGGCTGCAGAGCAGGGAGCCCAGAAGACAAGGGCTGAAGGCTGGAAGGCAGCAGAGCGTGATCGGCTGCAATGTGGAGAGCCCGGCAGGGCAAGGGCGGAGGCTGGAAGGCAGCAGAGCGTGATCGGCTGCAATGTGGAGAGCCCGGCAGGGCAAGGGCGGAGGCTGGAAGGCAGCAGAGCGTGATCGGCTGCAATGTGGAGAGCCCGGCAGGGCAAGGGCGAGGCTGGAAGGCAGCAGAGCGTGATCGGCTGCAATGTGGAGAGCCCGGCAGGGCAAGGGCGGAGGCTGGAAGGCAGCAGAGCGTGATCGGCTGCAATGTGGAGAGCCGGGCAGGGCAAGGGCGGAGGCTGGAAGGCAGCAGAGCGTGATCGGCTGCAATGTGGAGAGGCCGGCAGGGCAAGGGCGGAGGCTGGAGGGCAGCAAAGTGTAACAGGCTGCAAGGCAGGAAGCCCAGAGGAGCTGGATTGAGGCAGGGAGCCCAGAAGGCTATGGCTGTAGGCAGCGAAGTGTAACAGGCTGCAAGGCAGGAAGCCCAAAGGAGCTGGACTGAGGCAGGGAGCCCAGAAGGCTAGGGCTGTAGGCAGCAGGGTGTAGCAAGCAACAAGGCAGGGTCCAAGTAGGAGTGAAGGTAAACAGCATACAGGATCCATAGGAAGACGCGAAAGGTGGAGGAAGGACTCTCAGATGCAAGAGGCTGAGCCACTGCAGGCAGCAGCCTTTATACTGCCTAGCCCAGCACAGAGGCAGGCTAATTGGTTGCACCTGGCTAAGCACACCTGCAGGCAATCGGCCACCTCCCTTTCTGTTCCTGGGCTGGTGGAAGCAGGGCAAGTCCCTTGGGCTTCTGGGGGGTGTAGTTCCTTTGATAACCCATAGGAACAGCCAGGAATCGATGCTTGTAGCCAGGTGCATTGTGGTATACGTAGTTTGTGGGAAAAATAATAAAGTTCCCAAAGTAAATATAGATGGATCCAAGAGTCTGTTGCAAATAAAGGATAAACAAATAGTCCATATTGAGCGTAAATGGATGCGCCCATGGCGCAGGCATGACAGTATGCCCCTCTCCAGGCCCCTCTCCGGGCTCCCTGAAGACCGACCTATAGGAAGAATGTCTGTCACACCGTACAAGAGTCTTAATCCAAAAAGGCACATCATGAAGCACCAGAAACGGGTTGCAAGGTGAGAGTCTTGAACGACAGAGATAGTACCAATGTTCTGAACTTTTGATGTAGAAATCAGAATAGACGAAGTCTTTGGAACACAGACCCCAACTGTGTGTGCATGAAGAGAGGAACTGCGAAAAACTGCTGCAGGCTCCCTGATAGATTTTGCTTTGACGGGCAACCGTATGGTGCTGGAAAGTGGAGCCATAGGTACAGCAGAGTTGGTAGCTTAGGAAGGTTTTCCAAGACATCCGGAGCAGCAATGACAACGTTAGGGTTAGCCGCACAGAGTTCAGGAGTCACAGCGGCGGTTTTCCCATGATTAGTAGACAGTTCAGAGGTTACAGCAGCAGTGAGATCTTGAATGGCTGTAGAGAGTATCAAGGCTGTAGCAACTGGGTGTGTGGGTGTCATGAGAGAACCAGCGGCTTGGAACGCACCTGAGACTGGTAGAGTAGAGTCTGGCAGTCTTAGTGCTACAGATACACCAGCAGGAACAACTGGAGCAGTAGTCTTAACAGGGAAACCCTTCGCTGACTTTCCAACAGTTAGCATGGCGGATGTAGGATCAGGAAGAGAAGGTGTTGAGGGATCAGGTTGTGTAGCAGAGGATTCTGCTGCAGCGAGCACAGCTGCGAAGGAAGTAGAAATCTGGGCATCGGGAGCATCAGAATTAGCGGTAGCTTCAGGAATCACAGTAGCTATAGCAACTTCAAGATTTGCAGCAGGGACTTGAGGAGTCTCAAATGTGGCAGGGAGTTTAGGAACCACAGCAGCAGGAAGATCATGAATTGCAGTTGGAAATTCGGCTGCTGTAGCAGCTACAGACAGTTCAGGGGTTGCAACTACTGGTAGATCAGGTACCACAACCACTGGCGATTCAGGGGGTATCGAAGAAACTGAAGATGTTGATTGCTCAAGAGTGTTATCTGATAGCACAGCCACACTTTGGCAAGCCCTGCTTGCCAACTCAGCATGCTCGGTGTGAATTGCGCCAGTCTCTTCAGCTGCCGTTGTCATTTCAGAAGAGGTTGTAAATGTGAGTACTGGACAATAGGCAAGGGTGAGGGCGGAACCATCCTTTGACTCAGAGGGATTTCCAATCAGAAGACCACCCTTGTTTTGTGGTGTAATGGCTGTGTGAGTGATTTGACCAACCAGAGGAGTTAATTCTTTTCTGTCAGTACAACAACCCGAGTTTCTGTGGCTGGAAGGTGAAAGAGCTGTGTCAGTCTTTAGAAGGGATACATATGCTATATTTAGGTCTTCCATCTGCTTGGTATAAATCTGTATACTTTTCTGCGTGGCAATTCCAGGCGTTATCATGTTGATCTCTAAAGATAAGATGTCAGGTGTTGGACATAGTGTCAGATGGTCTGGTGACTTGTGTCCCTTCATAAGATTCTTATAATGCAAATAAACAAAGTCATCATAAAGGTCTTCGGTCTTTCTTTTAAGGCGTAGGAGTTGTTCGTGTAGCAGGTAAGTATCATTAGCTTGATCTAAAGCTTCAGAAGCTGGTGTGGCAGAAAATTTGGTTGTAGCAATGGGAAGACTGACCTTAGGGTTATTGTGGTTAGTAGATACTGTGGAAGCATTAAGATAACCGATGGTTAGTATAGGTCTTTTGTACCCAGGACCAGATGCACAAACCTCAGGATAATGACTGCCTTGTCCTGTCAAATAAAGGTTTAGAGCATTCTGGGGAGCTTGCCAAGCTGATCTTGCGCATATCACTCTGGCAACAGCGTATTCTGGGTTAGAGTCTCCCACAATGAGTGCTATATCCTTGTCTGTTGCGGTGTTAGAAGGCTTGTCAGAAGATGCAGGAGTGTTTTTCACTGTTTGGTTTAACAAGATCTGTAAGAATTTATTATCTTGCTGTAGCTCTGCAACAGATAAGGACTGCGGGTCATAGTCGCAAATGTCATAATAATTGTACATGGAAGAAGGGTCAGCTAGCCAGTGAGTATAGTACCGTGCTTGTAAATCTTGGTTTACTAAGGCGAGACTGTCCTTTAGACTAAGGTTCTTGTTTGCTGTCTTTAGGGAAACCATAGGTTTATGCATAGGTTTCTTAACCCGAAAGGAAAGCATCTTTGGTCTGTGTGTGCCTTTCCGGCCTATGGAACAAGACATTTTTTGCTCTTGCATTCTGTCAGGGATGACACTCTATTAAGAGTAGCACAAGACACTGTCATGATCTCTGCTTCCAAAAGATCAGGACTTGCCCGACTCCCTTGGAAGCAGACCCATAACCCCGGTTCCGAGTGCCAGCCAGTCCCAATTGGGACCTTTTGGACCCTGTCCTGGCGCCAGTGGCACCAGGCTCATAAAGATGCCCAGTCCCAGCGCTGGAAGCGCCGGGCTTATAATGCTTGGGTGGACTTATCTGCAGCAGACCATGCTGCTTACTTACCTGCCAGTTGAACCCCTGATCCTCTTCTGTTTGGGACTACTTTTCCTGTTGGGTGGGGCAGGAGCCACTCCCTAGGTTCAGAACACTGGAACTCTTCTGGAAAGCAGGAACTCTTTTCTTACCTAGGCGTGGCTGTGGAAGGAGACACCTAAGCACTACAGGAGGCTATTTAAACCACACCCGATGGATGAATCTTGCTTTGCGTTATTCTGCATTCTCTGAAGCAGAACGCTCATTGTGTCTTCTGCTTCTGATCCTGGGCCTAAGGGAACAAAGGCTTACCATCCTGGAATCCAGTCTTCAGCAGCACCTGTAAAGACAAAGAAAGAACAGGTTAGCACTACGGTCTTCAGTGGCAGCGCATCTCTTACCTGGTCCATCGGCTGTCACCAACGCCTCGCGCTGCATTCCGGCATCTGAAAGACAAAGGCTTACCTACTCTTCGCATGCTCCGGAGGTCTTCGCACTGCATTCCGGCATCTGAAAGACAAAAGCTTACCAGCTCTTCGCACGCTCCGGAGGCCTTCTGCGCTGCATCCCGCATCTGAAAGACAAAAGAAGGTGCGTTTAAAGACATTGGGCAACTTTATTACTCACGTGCCATTACTCCTCCCCACGCCGAATCCAGTGGGTATTCCAGCACCCTTCAGCTTCTCTAAAGCTCCGAACTTGTACCTGCAAGATAAAAGGGACAGTTAGTGCGCATCGTGAAGCAGGCTACAAGCGCTTACTTACGTGCTTCCAGGCGCTTCTATTCCTCACGCGGGTTCGATCCTCAACTCTCATCAGCCCGCCATCCGCCATCGCCGGAACCCTGCAAAACAAGAGATATCATTACAAAAGACTTTTAAGACATTTGAAGTGCCCAGAACTTACCGTTCGTGCAGTTAACGACGGACAGCAGTCCTCTGAGGTCAAGAGGCCTGCACCCTTATCCAGTGAAGAAACTGGTTACGGCACCCTGCCCCGAGGCAGATGGAGAGCTCGGCATTCACTTACCTAAGGTGAGGGCGTTAACCTTTGGGGTTCTACAGGAGAAGAGAAAGGGAAGAGGAGAGAGGCACCCAATAACCCCAGTTCATTAATCCCATATTTTCTATCTGCAGACATCTTACTCTTTGAGTCAGACATACAGTGCACAGAGGTCCAGCCCAAAGAGCCAACCGTGTGTTACACATCACCTTTGAAGATACGGCATTCACCCAGTCAAGACGGGCGCCTCTGCGGGAATCAGGTGAGCGTTACAGAAAGCAAAGCCTACCGCAAAACTCCCACCCAGGCGCTATGGAAACCTCGGATACCGACCAGCTAGCCCAGTTACTTGGGGAACTAAGAGCAGAAGTGCATGCAGCCCGTCAAAAAACGAATGCTCTAAGAAGGGAACTGATTATTTCCAAGGAGCGAACAGACGATCTCGCTAGACAATTGCTACAGTCACAAGCGGGACAAACTCCGTTACCCGCATCAGGGGCAAATCTTCCTTCAACATCCTCTACGAACCCAGTGCAGATCAACCTACCTGGGAATGTACCTCTGGCTCTGCCCGAACGATTTTGTGGTGACCCAAAGAGGTTTGCAGTATTTATTAATCAGTGCCGGTTGCACTTCTTATGCCGGCCAACAGCCTTTCCAACTGATCAAGCTAAGGTAGCTTTCGTGCTTTCGTACCTTAGTGGCAATGCGGCAGACTGGTCGATCCCTCTAGTTAATCAAGATGATCCGGTTCTCCATGATTTTCAAGATTTTCAGCTCAGTATGGAAAAACTGTTTGCAAGACATTCACAGGGGCAGGCCTTGGACAATGAGCTCCTTTCATTGCGACAGGGTAATCAAGACCTTTTGGCTTATATTGCGTCTTTCAACAGACTGATAGTGGAAACTCGATGGCCTGAGGACAAAATGATTACGCTGTTTTATAGAGGTCTACGTGGAGAGCTCAAAGATGTGTTAGCCCAAGTAGTGAATCCCCCGCAAGACTGTTCGGACTATATTGACTTAGTCGTTCAAATTGACCACAGACTGCAGAACAGGAAGGCCGATCGTTCCAAGTTTGATGCTCGAGTATTTTCCAAACCACCAACTCCTACCAAAGGAGTAGACTCCGGGGAACCCATGCAAATAGGGGGCCTGAAAGGACCACTAACACAAAAGGAGCGGGAAAGGAGAAAACAGCTGCAATTATGCCTCTATTGCGGAAACTCGGGGCACTTTCTTCGAGACTGTCCAGTGAAACCAGCCAAGAAGGCAGTAGGAGCTGCAGTTACCAGGGTCACAAACTCTGAGCAGGGAAACGACCTCGCCCGACAAGAATAGAGGTCCTCTTGCCGACCGTTAAAACCAGTTCCGTGACCTCGCATTTCGTGATACCTATGGTCCTCATTAGCCCCGAACATCCGGATCGATTACATGCGATTGAAGCTTACGTCGACAGCGGTGCCATCGGCAATTATGTGGATCATGAAATGGTTTTGAGGATGAATCTGACTCTTTGTCCAAAGGCTGTAAAGGACGTCATTACTACAGTGGATGGTACGGAGATAGCCTCAGGACCAGTAACGCATACCACCCAAGAAGTGACGCTAGTAAGTCAAGATGGACACCATGAGAAGATCGTGTTCGATGTGATAAGGCCCCTCAGTTCCAGATTATTCTAGGAAATCCTTGGTTAGAGAAGCACAATCCTCAGATCGATTGGCGAGCAAGAACGGTTCAGTTTCCAGAATGTGTCTCTACTTGTCACCCTCGACCTGGTGTTGCACTGGCAGCAATTTCCTCGGAGGCTCCCCAGTTACCTCCTGAATACCTAGAATTCCAAGATGTTTTCCGGAAGGATCAGGCTTACTCTCTACCTCCTCATAGGTCTTATGACTGCCAGATAGACCTGATACCTGGATCTACTCCTCCTTGTAGTAGAATTTATGCCCTCACCGAGCCTGAGAATCTTCACCTCCGACAATATCTGGATCAATACCTAGCGAATGGGTTTATTCGTCCTTCCAAGTCCCCTCCTTCCTCAGCTTTGTTCTTCGTTCCAAAAAAAGAAGGGGACCTTAGAACTTGTATAGATTATCGCTCCCTGAACCAGATCACCGTTAAGAATAGATATCCGTTACCTTTGATCCCTGAACTCCTGGACCAAGTCAGAAAAGCATGCATATATACAAAGCTGGATCTTAGAGGAGCCTACCACTTGGTACGAGTAAAAGAGGGCGATGAATGGAAGACGTCTTTCCGCACCAAGTATGGGCTATTTGAATATCAGGTCATGCCCTTCGGACTTTGCAATGCCCTGGCCGCCTTTCAATATTTTATGAACGATGTCCTCAGAGAGCTCATAGATGTGTGTGTTGTTGTTTACATTGACGACATCCTCGTTTATTCTTCATCGGAAACTGAACATCGGAAACACGTGAAAATGGTCCTCGAGAGATTGCGGCAACACAAACTTTTCGCTAAATTGGAAAAATGTGTTTTCAACGTGACTGAAGTTGAATTCTTGGGATTGATATTATCACCTAGCGGAGTGCATATGGATTCAAAGAAGGTCGATGCAATTCTCAAATGGCCATCGCCATCCTCCGTAAAAGGTGTTCAAAGCATGTTAGGCTTCGCTAACTTTTACCGCAGGTTTATCCCCGAATTCTCTCGAATAGTCCAGCCCATCACCGCCTTGTTAAAGAAAAACAAACGTTTTGAATGGTCTACCGAGGCGGAACAAGCTTTCCAGGATTTGAAGACTAGATTTATCTCTGCACCGATCTTAAAACATCCTCGCCCAGAACTCCCCTAGATTGTTGAAACTGATGCTTCGAGCCTTGCCATGGGGGCAGTTCTATCACAAAAGGACCCAGTAACCAATCAGTTGCATCCCGTGGCATTTTGGTCCCGCAAATTCTCGCCTCCTGAAATCAATTACACTATTACTGATAAGGAACTTCTAGCTATCAAGTCCGCCTTTAAGGCTTGGCGGCATTATCTTCTGGGGGCCCGACACACCGTTACTGTGATTACAGATCATCGAAACCTGCAATATTTGAAAACCGCAAAAGCTCAATCCTCTAGGCAACTCCGTTGGGCACTATTCTTTGCCGAGTTTGACTTCATAATTACCTATCGACCTGGTACAAAAAACGGTAAAGCTGATGCCCTTTCTCGGATGGGAGTGGAAGAACATTTGATCAATCCTAAACCTGTACCTATCATTCCCGAACAAAGAATTCTAGGTGTAATCGCCACACAATCCATAGAGGAAGTTAAGGATAAAGCCAGGCTACTGGTAACTCCAGCAGACATACAGAATTGGCATCTGCAGGGAAAGGACTTTACGGTGAAGGACAACCTATTATATTTCCAAGAACGGTTATACCTGCCCAGCACAGATTTACAGAAAAAGGTAATCTCTTGTTATCACGATTCTTTAATGGAAGGACATCCCGGTATGACCAAGACCTCGGAAAAGATCAAGCGCTACTTCTGGTGGCCGTCTTGGAAAAAAGATATCAGAGACTTTATAATGTCCTGTGGAGTATGCGCCCAAAACAAGAGTCAAAAGGAAAAACCAGCCGGCCTCTTACGCCCTATTGACATCCCGCCTCGCCCTTGGCATACGCTTTCTATGGACTTCATCACCGATCTACCTCCATGCTCCGGATACAATACGATCCTAGTAATCGTGGACCTATTCTCCAAGATGGCGCATTTCATTCCACTCAAAGGTTTACCAACAGCAGCAACTCTGGCCCGAGAATTTCTCGAAAACATCGTCCGACTGCACGGTTTTCCTTCAGTTCTAATTTCGGATTGAGGTAGTCAATTTATTTCTCATTTTTGGCGAAGTTGCTGTCGGTCGGCTCAAATTGATGTGAGACTTTCGACCAGCCACCACCCTCAAACCGACGGACAAACCGAGAGGACCAATCAAACTCTGGAACAGTATTTGCGCTGCATGCTACAACAAACTGAAAAAACTTGGAAAGATATCCTTTGCATAGCCGAATATGCCTACAATAACTCTGTCCACTCGGGAACTGGGAAGACCCCGTTTTTTCTTTTATACGGTAGTCACCCTCGAACCTCGGAGTTGGATCCGCTCCAAGATCTTGGAACACCAGCAGTAGACCACCTGCATTCTACAATCACCCAAGCCTTTAAGGAAGCCGTTTCTCACCTTCAAAGGGCTAAAGAACAATACAAGAAAGGAGCAGACCAACATCAGAAGGAAGCCCCCCAATATCAAGTAGGAGATCAAGTCTGGTTATCCACCAAATATCTACCTCTAAAAGGACCACGCACATTCAACCCAAGATACCTTGGTCCCTATTCCATCACTACCATAGTAAATCCAGTAGCGGTCAAGTTGGCCTTGCCCCCTCACATGAAGATACATCCGGTCTTCCACGTCTTTCTATTAAAACCCATGCAACCTCAAACCCGACTAACTACATCTCCAAAACCTATTCTAGTTGATGGAGAACTCGAGTTTGAAGTCAAAAGCATCCTGGATTCCAAGATCTCCAAATCTAAACTATTTTACCTGATTGACTGGAAAGGCTACGGTCCCCAAGAAAGATCCTGGGAACCTGCAGAATATGTCCACGCGCCTCGTCTAATCAAAAGATTTCATCGAACATTTCCTAACAAGCCCAAACCCCCGGAGAAGCCCGGTTTGGGAGGGGCCTTGAGGGGGGGTGCTGTCATGATCTCTGCTTCCAAAAGATCAGGACTTGCCCGACTCCCTTGGAAGCAGACCCATAACCCCGGTTCCGAGTGCCAGCCAGTCCCAATTGGGACCTTTTGGACCCTGTCCTGGCGCCAGTGGCACTAGGCTCATAAAGATGCCCAGTCCCAGCGCTGGAAGCGCCGGGCTCATAATGCTTGGGTGGACTTACCTGCAGCAGACCATGCTGCTTACTTACCTGCCAGTTGAACCCCTGATCCTCTTCTGTTTGGGACTACTTTTCCTGTTGGGTGGGGCAGGAGCCACTCCCTAGGTTCAGAACACTGGAACTCTTCTGGAAAGCAGGAACTCTTTTCTTACCTAGGCAGTGGCTGTGGAAGGAGACACCTAAGCACTACAGGAGGCTATTTAAACCACACCCGATGGATGAATCTTGCTTTGCGTTATTCTGCATTCTCTGCAGCAGAACGCTCATTGTGTCTTCTGCTTCTGATCCTGGGCCTAAGGGAACAAAGGCTTACCATCCTGGAATCCAGTCTTCAGCAGCACCTGTAAAGACAAAGAAAGAACAGGTTAGCACTACGGTCTTCAGTGGCAGCGCATCTCTTACCTGGTCCATCGGCTGTCACCAATGCCTCGCGCTGCATTCCGGCATCTGAAAGACAAAGGCTTACCTACTCTTCGCATGCTCCGGAGGTCTTCGCACTGCATTCCAGCATCTGAAAGACAAAAGCTTACCAGCTCTTCGCACGCTCCGGAGGCCTTCGGCGCTGCATCCCGCATCTGAAAGACAAAAGAAGGTGCGTTTAAAGACATTGGGCAACTTTATTACTCACGTGCCATTACTCCTTCCCACGCCGAATCCAGTGGGTATTCCAGCACCCTTCAGCTTCTCTAAAGCTCCGAACTTGTACCTGCAAGATAAAAGGGACAGTTAGTGAGCATCGTGAAGCAGGCTACAAGCGCTTACTTACGTGCTTCCAGGCGCTTCTATTCCTCACGCGGGTTCGATCCTCAACTCTCATCAGCCCGCCATCCGCCATCGCCGGAACCCTGCAAAACAAGAGATATCATTACAAAAGACTTTTAAGACATTTGAAGTGCCCAGAACTTACCGTTCGTGCAGTTAACGACGGACAGCAATCCTCTGAGGTCAAGAGGCCAGCACCCTTATCCAGTGAAGAAACTGGTTACGGCACCCTGCCCCGAGGCAGATGGAGAGCTCGGCGTTCACTTACCTAAGGTGAGGGCGTTAACCTTTGGGGTTCTACAGGAGAAGAGAAAGGGAAGAGGAGAGAGGCACCCAATAACCCCAGTTCATTAATCCCATATTTTCTATCTGCAGACATCTTACTCTTCGAGTCAGACATACAGTGCACAGAGGTCCAGCCCAAAGAGCCAACCGTGTGTTACACATCACCTTTGAAGATACGACATTCACCCAGTCAAGACCGGCGCCTCTGCGGGAATCAGGTAAGCGTTAGACACCCAGAAAGGGTTTGGGTGGTTGTGCCAAAATAAAGTGGACAGATAAGTACACACACAGCAGAGAGGAAAGAGAACAAAGAGTAGGCCAGAGTAGCAAGGGAAAAAGGTACAGAATGAATACCCTCTTGGGGTGTATGCAGATATAGGAAAAGAGTATTCCACGAACCTTGGAAATACTCTAGCCTTCTGCACAGTTTGCTATAACAGGGGCCCATGCTGTATGCTCATGACTTGGAACAGCAGCTATGGTTGTCTGTAATGTAGAAACGAGACAAGGGAAGGGGCAGAGGTTGACTGATGGGAACCAACAGACAAGCTCTGTACAAAAGGGTCTACAAACAGTACAAGAGAAGATACTACAGACAAATCCAGGGAAGAAGGTGTAACGCTCACCTGATTCCCGCAGAGACGGCTGTCTTGACTGGGTGAATGCTGTAACACACGGTTGGCTCTTTGGGCTGGACCTCTGTGCACTGTATGTCTGACTCGAAGAGTAAGATGTCTGCAGATAGAAAATATGGGATTAATGAACTGGGGTTATTGGGTGCCTCTCTCCTCTTCCCTTTCTCTTCTCCTGTAGAACCCCAAAGGTTAACACCCTCACCTTAGGTAAGTGGAAGCCGAGCTCTCCATCTGCCTCGGGGCAGGGTGCCGTAACCAGTTTCTTCACTGGATAAGGGTGCAGGCCTTTTGACCTCAGAGGACTGCTGTCCGTCGTTAACTGCACGAACGGTAAGTTCTGGGCACTTCAAATGTCCTAAAAGTCTTGTGTAATGATATCTCTTGTTTTGCAGGGTTCCGGCGATGGCGGATGGCGGGCTGATGAGAGTTGAGGATCGAATCGAACCCGCGTGAGGAATAGAAGCGCCTGGAAGCACTTAAGTAAGCGCTTGTAGCCTGCTTCACGATGCGCACTAACTGTCCCTTTTATCTTGCAGGTACAAGTTCGGAGCTTTAGAGAAGCTGAAGGGTGCTGGAATACCCACTGGATTCAGCGTGGGAAGGAGTAATGGCACGTGAGTAATAAAGTTGCCCAATGTCTTTAAACGCACCTTCTTTTGTCTTTCAGATGCGGGATGCAGCGCCGAAGGCCTCCGGAGCGTGCGAAGAGCTGGTAAGCTTTTGTCTTTCAGATGCCGGAATGCAGTGCGAAGACCTCCGGAGCATGCGAAGAGTAGGTAAGCCTTTGTCTTTCAGATGCCGGAATGCAGCGCGAGGCGTTGGTGACAGCCGATGGACCAGGTAAGAGATGCGCTGCCACTGAAGACCGTAGTGCTAACCTGTTCTTTCTTTGTCTTTACAGGTGCTGCTGAAGACTGGATTCCAGGATGGTAAGCCTTTGTTCCCTTAGGCCCAGGATCAGAAGCAGAAGACACGATGAGCGTTCTGCTGCAGAGAATGCAGAATAACGCAAAGCAAGATTCATCCATCGGGTGTGGTTTAAATAGCCTCCTGTAGTGCTTAGGTGTCTCCTTCCACAGCCACGCCTAGGTAAGAAAAGAGTTCCTGCTTTCCAGAAGAGTTCCAGTGTTCTGAACCTAGGGAGTGGCTCCTGCCCCACCCAACAGGAAAAGTAGTCCCAAACAGAAGAGGATCAGGGGTTCAACTGGCAGGTAAGTAAGCAGCATGGTCTGCTGCAGGTAAGTCCACCCAAGCATTATGAGCCCGGCGCTTCCAGCGCTGGGACTGGGCATCTTTATGAGCCTGGTGCCACTGGCGCCAGGACAGGGTCCAAAAGGTCCCAATTGGGACTGGCTGGCACTCGGAACCGGGGTTATGGGTCTGCTTCCAAGGGAGTCGGGAAAGTCCTGATCTTTTGGAAGCAGAGATCATGACAGCACCCACCCTCAAGGCCCCTCCAAAAACGGGATTCTCCGGGGGTTTGGGCTTGTTAGGAAATGTTCGATGAAATCTTTTGATTAGACGAGGCGCGTGGACATATTCTGCAGGTTCCCAGGATCTTTCTTGGGGACCGTAGCCTTTCCAGTCAATCAGGTAAAATAGTTTAGATTTGGAGATCTTGGAATCCAGGATGCTTTTGACTTCAAACTCGAGTTCTCCATCAACTAGAATAGGTTTTGGAGATGTAGTTAGTCGGGTTTGAGGTTGCACAGGTTTTAATAGAAAGACGTGGAAGACCGGATGTATCTTCATGTGAGGGGGCAAGTCCAACTTGACCGCTACTGGATTTACTATGGTAGTGATGGAATGGGGACCAAGGTATCTTGGGTTGAATGTGCGTGGTCCTTTTAGAGGTAGATATTTGGTGGATAACCAGACTTGATCTCCTACTTGATATTGGGGGGCTTCCTTCCGATGTTGGTCTGCTCCTTTCTTGTATTGTTCTTTAGCCCTTTGAAGGTGAGAAACGGCTTCCTTAAAGGCTTGGGTGATTGTAGAATGCAGGTGGTCTACTGCTGGTGTTCCAAGATCTTGGAGCGGATCCAACTCCGAGGTTCGAGGGTGACTACCGTATAAAAGAAAAAACGGGGTCTTCCCAGTTCCCGAGTGGACAGAGTTATTGTAGGCATATTCGGCTATCCAAAGGATATCTTTCCAAGTTTTTTCAGTTTGTTGTAGCATGCAGCGCAAATACTGTTCCAGAGTTTGATTGGTCCCCTCGGTTTGTCCGTCGGTTTGAGTGTGGTGGCTGGTCGAAAGTTTCACATCAATTTGAGCCGACCGACAGCAACTTCGCCAAAAATGAGAAATAAATTGACTACCTCGATCCGAAATTAGAACTGAAGGAAAACCGTGCAGTCGGACGATGTTTTCGAGAAATTCTCGGGCCAGAGTTGCTGCTGTTGGTAAGCCTTTGAGTGGAATGAAATGCGCCATCTTGGAGAATAGGTCCACGATTACTAGGATCGTATTGTATCCGGAGCATGGAGGTAGATCGGTGATGAAGTCCATAGAAAGCGTATGCCAAGGGCGAGGCGGGATGTCAATAGGGCGTAAGAGGCCGGCTGGTTTTTCCTTTTGACTCTTGTTTTGGGCGCATACTCCACAGGACATTATAAAGTCTCTGATATCTTTTTTCCAAGACGGCCACCAGAAGTAGCGCTTGATCTTTTCCGAGGTCTTGGTCATACCGGGATGTCCTTCCATTAAAGAATCGTGATAACAAGAGATTACCTTTTTCTGTAAATCTGTGCTGGGCAGGTATAACCGTTCTTGGAAATATAATAGGTTGTCCTTCACCGTAAAGTCCTTTCCCTGCAGATGCCAATTCTGTATGTCTGCTGGAGTTACCAGTAGCCTGGCTTTATCCTTAACTTCCTCTATGGATTGTGTGGCGATTACACCTAGAATTCTTTGTTCGGGAATGATAGGTACAGGTTTAGGATTGATCAAATGTTCTTCCACTCCCATCCGAGAAAGGGCATCAGCTTTACCGTTTTTTGTACCAGGTCGATAGGTAATTATGAAGTCAAACTCGGCAAAGAATAGTGCCCAACGGAGTTGCCCAGAGGATTGAGCTTTTGCGGTTTTCAAATATTGCAGGTTTCGGTGATCTGTAATCACAGTAACGGTGTGTCGGGCCCCCAGAAGATAATGCCGCCAAGCCTTAAAGGCAGACTTGATAGCTAGAAGTTCCTTATCAGTAATAGTGTAATTGATTTCAGGAGGCGAGAATTTGCGGGACCAAAATGCCACGGGATGCAACTGATTGGTTACTGGGTCCTTTTGTGATAGAACTGCCCCCATGGCAAGGCTCGAAGCATCAGTTTCAACGATGTAGGGGAGTTCTGGGCGAGGATGTTTTAAGATCGGTGCAGAGATAAATCTAGTCTTCAAATTCTGGAAAGCTTGTTCCGCCTCGGTAGACCATTCAAAACGTTTGTTTTTCTTTCACAAGGCAGTGATGGGCTGGACTATTCGAGAGAATTCGGGGATAAACCTGCGGTAAAAGTTAGCGAAGCCTAACATGCTTTGAACACCTTTTACGGAGGATGGCGATGGCCATTTGAGAATTGCATCGACCTTCTTTGAATCCATACGCACTCCGCTAGGTGATAATATGAATCCCAAGAATTCAACTTCAGTCACGTTGAAAACACATTTTTCCAACTTAGCGAAAAGTTTGTGTTGACGCAATCTCTCGAGGACCATTTTCACGTGTTTCCGATGTTCAGTTTCCGATGAAGAATAAACGAGGATGTCGTCAATGTAAACAACAACACACACATCTATGAGCTCTCTGAGGACATCGTTCATAAAATATTGAAAGGCGGCCGGGGCATTGCAAAGTCCGAAGGGCATGACCTGATATTCAAATAGCCCATACTTGGTGCGGAAGGCCGTCTTCCATTCATCGCCCTCTTTTACTCGTACCAAGTGGTAGGCTCCTCTAAGATCCAGCTTTGTATATATGCATGCTTTTCTGACTTGTTCCAGGAGTTCAGGGATCAAAGGTAACGGATATCTATTCTTAACAGTGATCTGGTTCAGGGCGCGATAATCTATACAAGTTCTAAGGTCCCCTTCTTTTTTTGGAACGAAGAACAAAGCTGAGGAAGCAGGGGACTTGGAAGGACGAATAAACCCATTCGCTAGGTATTGATCCAGGTATTGTCGGAGGTGAAGATTCTCAGGCTCGGTGAGGGCATAAATTCTACTACAAGGAGGAGTAGATCCAGGTATCAGGTCTATCTGGCAGTCATAAGACCTATGAGGAGGTAGAGAGTTAGCCTGATCCTTCCGGAAAACATCTTGGAATTCTAGGTATTCAGGAGGTAACTGAGGAGCCTCTGAGGAAATTGCTGCCAGTGCAACAATAGGTCGAGGGTGACAAGTAGAGACACATTCTGGAAACTGAACCGTTCTTGCTCGCCAATCGATCTGAGGATTGTGCTTCTCTAACCAAGGAATTCCTAGAATAATCTGGAACTGAGGGGCCTTGATCACATCGAACACGATCTTCTCATGGTGTCCATCTTGACTTACTAGCGTCACTTCTTGGCTGGTATGCGTTACTGGTCCGGAGGCTATCTCCGTACCATCCACCGTAGTAATGACGTCCTTTACAGCCTTTGGACAAAGAGTCAGATTCATCCTCAAAACCATTTCATGATCCACATAATTGCCGATGGCACCGCTGTCGACGTAAGCTTCAATCGCATGTAATCGATCCGGATGTTCAGCGCTAATGAGGACCATAGGTATCACGAAATGCGAGGCCACGGAACTGGTTTTAACGCTCGGCAAGAGGACCTCTATTCTTGTCGGGCGAGGTTGTTTCCCTGCTCAGAGTTTGTGACCCTGGTAACTGCAGCTCCTACTGCCTTCTTGGCTGGTTTCACCGGACAGTCTCGAAGAAAGTGCCCCGAGTTTCCGCAATAGAGGCATAATTGCAGCTGTTTTCTCCTTTCCCGCTCCTTTTGTGTTAGTGGTCCTTTCAGGCCCCCTATTTGCATGGGTTCCCCGGAGTCTACTCCTTTGGTAGGAGTTGGTGGTTTGGAAAATACTCGAGCATCAAACTTGGAACGATCGGCCTTCCTGTTCTGCAGTCTGTGGTCAATTTGAACGACTAAGTCAATATAGTCCGAACAATCCTGCGGGGGATTCACTACTTGGGCTAACACATCTTTGAGCTCTCCACGTAGACCTCTATAAAACAGCGTAATCCTTTTGTCCTCAGGCCATCGAGTTTCCACTATCAGTCTGTTGAAAGACGCAATATAAGCCAAAAGGTCTTGATTACCCTGTCGCAATGAAAGGAGCTCATTGTCCAAGGCCTGCCCCTGTGAATGTCTTGCAAACAGTTTTTCCATACTGAGCTGAAAAGCTTGAAAATCATGGAGAACCGGATCATCTTGATTAACTAGAGGGATCGACCAGTCTGCCGCATTGCCACTAAGGTACGAAAGCACGAAAGCTACCTTAGCTTGATCAGTTGGAAAGGCTGTTGGCCGGCATAAGAAGTGCAACCGGCACTGATTAATAAATACTGCAAACCTCTTTGGGTCACCAGAAAATCGTTCGGGCGGAGCCAGAGGTACATTCCCAGGTAGGTTGATCTGCACTGGGTTCGTAGAGGATGTTGAAGGAAGATTTGCCCCTGATGCGGGTAACGGAGTTTGTCCGGCTTGTGACTGTAGCAATTGTCTAGCGAGATCGTCTGTTCGCTCCTTGGAAATAATCAGTTCCCTTCTTAGAGCATTCGTTTTTTGACGGGCTGCATGCACTTCTGCTCTTAGTTCCCCAAGTAACTGGGCTAGCTGGTCGGTATCCGAGGTTTCCATAGCGCCTGGGTGGGAGTTTTGCGATAGGCTTTGCGTTCTGTAACGCTCACCTGATTCCCGCAGAGACGCCGGTCTTGACTGGGTGAATGCTGTAACACACGGTTGGCTCTTTGGGCTGGACCTCTGTGCACTGTATGTCTGACTCGAAGAGTAAGATGTCTGCAGATAGAAAATATGGGATTAATGAACTGGGGTTATTGGGTGCCTCTCTCCTCTTCCCTTTCTCTTCTCCTGTAGAACCCCAAAGGTTAACACCCTCACCTTAGGTAAGTGAACGCCGAGCTCTCCATCTGCCTCGGGGCAGGGTGCCGTAACCAGTTTCTTCACTGGATAAGGGTGCAGGCCTCTTGACCTCAGAGGACTGCTGTCCGTCGTTAACTGCACGAACGGTAAGTTCTGGGCACTTCAAATGTCTTAAAAGTCTTTTGTAATGATATCTCTTGTTTTGCAGGGTTCCGGCGATGGCGGATGGCGGGCTGATGAGAGTTGAGGATCGAATCGAACCCGCGTGAGGAATAGAAGCGCCTGGAAGCACGTAAGTAAGCGCTTGTAGCCTGCTTCACGATGCGCACTAACTGTCCCTTTTATCTTGCAGGTACAAGTTCGGAGCTTTAGAGAAGCTGAAGGGTGCTGGAATACCCACTGGATTCGGCGTGGGAAGGAGTAATGGCACGTGAGTAATAAAGTTGCCCAATGTCTTTAAACGCACCTTCTTTTGTCTTTCAGACGCGGGATGCAGCGCCGAAGGCCTCCGGAGCGTGCGAAGAGCTGGTAAGCTTTTGTCTTTCAGATGCCGGAATGCAGTGCGAAGACCTCCGGAGCATGCGAAGAGTAGGTAAGCCTTTGTCTTTCAGATGCCGGAATGCAGCGCGAGGCGTTGGTGACAGCCGATGGACCAGGTAAGAGATGCGCTGCAACTGAAGACCGTAGTGCTAACCTGTTCTTTCTTTGTCTTTACAGGTGCTGCTGAAGACTGGATTCCAGGATGGTAAGCCTTTGTTCCCTTAGGCCCAGGATCAGAAGCAGAAGACACGATGAGCGTTCTGCTGCAGAGAATGCAGAATAACGCAAAGCAAGATTCATCCATCAGGTGTGGTTTAAATAGCCTCCTGTAGTGCTTAGGTGTCTCCTTCCACAGCCACACCTAGGTAAGAAAAGAGTTCCTGCTTTCCAGAAGAGTTCCAGTGTTCTGAACCTAGGGAGTGGCTCCTGCCCCACCCAACAGGAAAAGTAGTCCCAAACAGAAGAGGATCAGGGGTTCAACTGGCAGGTAAGTAAGCAGCATGGTCTGCTGCAGGTAAGTCCACCCAAGCATTATGAGCCCGGCGCTTCCAGCGCTGGGACTGGGCATCTTTATGAGCCTGGTGCCACTGGCGCCAGGACAGGGTCCAAAAGGTCCCAATTGGGACTGGCTGGCACTCGGAACCGGGGTTATGGGTCTGCTTCCAAGGGAGTCGGGCAAGTCCTGATCTTTTGGAAGCAGAGATCATGACAGCAGGTGATAGCAAACTAGCAGAAGGAAATGAAGGGAAAGTCGTGTAACAGGATAGGATTTCAGAGGACAGTAAGGAACAAGGTTGAGAGCTCAGAGGAGCAGGAAAGCAATGAGTAAGCCCATAGGAGTAGGACTGTAAGGTAGAAAGCCTAGAGGAAAAGGGCTTAGGGCAGCAGAGTAAAGCAGACTGCACGGCAAGGATCCCAAAAGGGCCGGGCAGTAAGGAGTGAATCCTGAGGGACAGGGCCGCTGAACGTAGAAGGTAGCAGAGGACTGCTAGGCCGAGCACCCAGCGGAAAAGGTAGGTAGTAGGCAGCGGAGCATGATAAGCTGCAAAGTAGGAAGGCCCAGAGGACAAGGGCTGTAGGTAGTCAGAGTGAGGTAGGCTGTAGAGCAGGGAGCCCAGAGGACAAGGGCTAAGGCAGCCGGAGTGAGGCAGGCTGCAGAGCAGGGAGCCCAGAAGATAAGGGCTGAAGGCTGGAAGGCAGCAGAGCGTGATCGGCTGCAATGTGGAGAGCCCGGCAGGGCAAGGGCGGAGGCTGGAAGGCAGCAGAGCGTGATCGGCTGCAATGTGGAGAGCCCGGCAGGGCAAGGGCGGAGGCTGGAAGGCAGCAGAGCGTGATCCGCTGCAATGTGGAGAGCCCGGCAGGGCAAGGGCGAGGCTGGAAGGCAGCAGAGCGTGATCGGCTGCAATGTGGAGAGCCCGGCAGGGCAAGGGCGGAGGCTGGAAGGCAGCAGAGCGTGATCGGCTGCAATGTGGAGAGCCCGGCAGGGCAAGGGCGGAGGCTGGAAGGCAGCAGAGCGTGATCGGCTGCAATGTGGAGAGGCCGGCAGGGCAAGGGCGGAGGCTGGAGGGCAGCAAAGTGTAACAGGCTGCAAGGCAGGAAGCCCAGAGGAGCTGGACTGAGGCAGGGAGCCCAGAAGGCTATGGCTGTAGGCAGCGAAGTGTAACAAGCTACAAGGCAGGAAGCCCAGAGGAGCTGGACTGAGGCAGGGAGCCCAGAAGGCTAGGGCTGTAGGCAGCAGGGTGTAGCAAGCAACAAGGCAGGGTCCAAGTAGGAGTGAAGGTAAACAGCATACAGGATCCGTAGGAAGACGCGAAAGGTGGAGGAAGGACTCTCAGATGCAAGAGGCTGAGCCACTGCAGGCAGCAGCCTTTATACTGCCTAGCCCAGCACAGAGGCAGGCTAATTGGTTGCACCTGGCTAAGCACACCTGCAGGCAATCGGCCACCTCCCTTTCTGTTCCTGGGCTGGTGGAAGCAGGGCAAGTCCCTTGGGCTTCTGGGGGGTGTAGTTCCTTTGATAACCCATAGGAACAGCCAGGAATCGATGCTTGTAGCCAGGTGCATTGTGGTATACGTAGTTTGTGGGAAAAATAATAAAGTTCCCAAAGTAAATATAGATGGATCCAAGAGTCTGTTGCAAATAAATGATAAACAAATAGTCCATATTGAGCGTAAATGGATGCGCCCATGGCGCAGGCATGACAAGAGACTGAGGGCCTCATTACAAGTATGGTGGTAAGGCAACAATGGTGCCGGTATCGCTACCGGCACCATTGTTACCATACCACCATACTACGAGTTCTGCTTGAGGTTGCCCTTGCAGCCACATGGTCTGACGAGGTGGCCTTACCGGCACCCGCGAGCAGAACTTGATGGTAAGGTGCTACCACCGTCCCCATTCCCATTGAGCCCTATGGGACCGAATGGGGATGGGGAGTCCCTTATTACAGAAAAGGCGAATGGGCAATTACCGGGTCCGCTAAACTCGGCATGACCTGGTAATTGTCCATTCGCGGGTGCCAGAAAAAAATGGATACTAGCGGCAGCCCCGTAATGAGGCCCAGATACTCATTAGCTTTTCCTGTGCTCATCCCCACGTGGCGAGAGCATGGAAACTCAGCTGTGGCCTTCTCTAGGATGTCAAGTGCCACATCACGAGTTGGTGCGGTATCCCGGCGGTATTAGCGTTACCGCCAAACCTGTGATCCGGCGCCAATAGTGCCACGGGGTTTGAGCCCAATGGGGAATATTTGGCGCTCATACCGTCGGCAGTATTACCGCGTGATTTGGCGGACCCTTAAATGTAGCAGTAATAGCTTTAATGCTGCATTTAAGGGTTACCACCAAACTCGCAATGTATGTGGTGATAAGACTACAAAAATCATATCTGTCCGCTGAATACATGTTTTGGGGTTTTGTTGAGCTGCTTTGTGTCATTTGTCACGTGACAAACCTTTTTTGCACTCTCTCTTGTGCAGGATGTGTATATCACTTGTTTCGTTTCAAAGTTTAAATACTACTAAGATAAGCAGAATGTTATTACTCTGCCCACTTTGCCACAGCAGAGTTTGAAAGTGGAAAGGATTCTGAAATCGCATGATAAATATTTATATCCTTGCCAAACTTACATTGGGAAATTAACAGTAATTTCCCACAAACTGTCTCAGTTCTGAAATAGCTAAACATTTTAATTAGGTTCTATTTAAATAGCTGCCAGGACAGTCAGCAAACCGTATGAAAAGATTGATTTATTATGTTCCAACACTGCGCAATGAGCATATTTAACGCGCTCAATAGATTGTCTAGTCGAAGTGACGTGCTTTGAAATTTGCATTTTGATTAAATCTGAGGCTTTGGTGAAGAGATAGAACAATTATTTATGAGATAGGAGAATTATGAAGGGGTTGGAGTTGATTGGGTCACTTGTTCCAGATGCAAAGCACACATCCAGATGATCTGTAGTGATGTACATTTGCTTCGGGCATTAGAAATGTTGACGCATACATGTAATATCAAAGTTGAATAGTGCCAAGTGGCACATGCAGCACCAACCTCGTGGTTATGCTGGTGCTGCATGCTTGGAACTTGGACTAGATCACCACATGCCCGAGGACTCTGTAGAGATTTCATGCTTCGCTGGGTTTTTACATTCAGAATTGTCTCCATGGATAATAAGAATGATTTGTATTCATTTATTTACTAAACTTATAAAACTAACAGGGGTGAAGAAATGCCATACATACCAGTGCTTATAATTAGCCATGTTTCAAGCGAACTTACATTCCCCTCCTACTCTAACATCCGCCCCTTCCACCATATTCATGGAATGTCGTCACCTGATAACGGACCTGACTGGAGCGCACTGCACAGAAGACACTTTATTTTCAAAGCTAAGGTGCGTGCACACATATATGTGCCAGTGCCATCTCCCGCTTGCGCATCTCTGGCCCCACCCACCTGTGTTTCCCTTCACCACGGACTGAACACGAGCTCCTCGCAGCGCTTTGACAGCAGGTTCTTAACCTCGAGCCTTCAAAAATGTTCTTTTTAACATGCAGCATCTTATCTCACGCCATGGAGGCAAATACCTAAGGCCTGTCTCTCGTCCATGCAAATCTTCCCACTGTACACCTGCACATCTTGCGTCTTGATGTCTGGGACCAGAGATCTCTCATGCATGCTTTAGGTTTCTTCACTTTGGATACTTGGAGGAAACACATTTCAGCATTTGGATCTTTCGTAGCTTTACATGTTGGAATTATTCCCCGTCGTCAGACTGGGAATCTCCTGGTGTATATATAATGTCAGAATACAGCAATGAAATTGCTCACTGAGCCATAAAAGCTTCAGTTTATAGCCTATACTACATTTTAGCTATTTTCCCTCCATGCAATGAGGCGGCTAGGGCGTTAGCTCCCTCCAAGGCAGCCATCTTCAGGTTCTTCACCCTAGTCTAGTGACTAGGGAATCCTCCTAAGTCAGCTCTGTGAACTTTATTCTCTATAAAATAATTGCAACTTGACAGAAAATTCCACTTTTCTACAGTTTCTGGTAGATCTTGGCCTCGTCCTTCACCTGCTGCAATTTGCAACTGTATACAAGAGTACCAGGAGCTAAAAGACGTCAAGTGTTACCATTTTCCCTCTTCTTCTCATGGCCATGACTGGAGGAGGTAGGGAAGAACCTTCAAAGGCCAAGAAATCCAAAAGGGTGTGGCAGGATAAATTTATCTATTGCCTGCATCCACACAAGACCGAGACATGTGACATGTGCCAGACCTTTTTCACAGAAGACACTCCAGGATAGGCACAGGCGGCTCCTGCTACATCTGGACGGACAAAAGAAAGTTCTACACCTGAGGTGAGGAGTCTTATCAGGGCAGCCGCAGCTTCATTGCACAGAACCCCTGAGAAGCATGCTCCGGTTAAGAGGAGGAGTTCAGCAGTAGAAAGAGCTATGGCACCCTACACATGACCAAGGCTAGGGTGGAGGCAGATCAACAGGGGCATATCCAGTGATAACAATGTCCAGAATAGACATAGGGGCACTCCTAGTTGACGGGTGTTCGTCCGTCCCCAAGCAAGATAATGATATAGTAATCGACTGAACTCAAAACCAAGTCACCGTCCACGATCTCGTCCATCACAGGGGAATCGTCCAGGCAATGTCCATTAACGGGCCAGTCTCCGGCAGAAGCCTTGTCGATGGTGAGTACGCCCACTTAAAAACACTTGTGCAAACATTCTGAGCACTGATCGTCAACGACGATCTCACCGCCGACGAAGACCAGAGGGCCATCAACAGACAAAAAAATACTCCCCAGTGGACAAGCGCTCATCGGCCACGAAGAAGACATTGTTGTCCAGCATATGCTTATCACCACCACGGTCGTCGATGGAACAACAAAAATCGTTGTCGACAGAGCATTGCTCGTCCACGACAAGGGAAAAGCAGTATACTCCATCTGCACCACCGTCAAAATGCTTGCATATCTTCAATTTATCCCCATTAAGGAGATGGCGGAGCACCCCTGTAGAACCCCAAGTGGGTGCTGTTGGCCCACCCTCATGCAATCACTTTAGAACATTCTCACTGAGTTCCAAATTAGGCAACGCCTTCATATGGCAAAGGGTAACGAGGGGCTACAAGCCTCAAGGATAGCCAGAAGCTCATTCCAGTACCACCTGTTTGGAGGCAGAGGAGCCCTTCACCCCCTGTGTGTTCAAGGGTATGCTCTATTATATCCGACCCACTGGAAGACCCCGCCCCATGGGAGGATCCATTGGGAGACCCTTACCATGACTTCTTTGATGATGGAACACGAGTGGAAGAGCTAGAAGAGGGAGAGATCCCACAAGATTCCTTGCAAGAGGAAAGCAATGAATGGAAAGACTTTGGGCCTCATTACACGGATGGCGGTGGACCAAGGTGCTATTAGGACCTTGGTCCATGCCGGTAAAATACTGGTACCGCCTTGGTGGAAAGGGGCATTACCGCCCTATTCCAAGGTTGGTGGGACGGTAATTCCCCCTTCCCCCATTGCCCTTCCCCATTCCCATTTTTGCCCCATAGGGCATAATGGGAATGGGGAAGGTGCTAATTACGGCACCGCAAATTGCAGTACCGTAATTTGCTCCCTGGTCCCTTTGCGGGTTGGTTTTTAACACCTGCAAAAAGCAGGCGTTAAATTCTCCAAACCGCAAAGGGACCTCTTAGTAAGGCAGTAAGGGTTTACCGGTAAAATACCGGTACCGGTAAACCCGTACCACCTACCGTGTAACGAGGCCCTTTGTCATCATGAAACAAAAGAAGCACAACCTGCCTGTGGGGTCTTTGCCTCCTAATGACATCGCCTCATTTCATATCATTATAGCCAAGGCTGCTCAGAAGTTCAACCTTCAGTTGTCCGTGGAGGAGAAGGAATTGGCACTTTAAGAGCACAGGATCAAGAGACAACGAACAACCACTGCAATACCCATCTTAGAGACCATTTACGAAGCAGGTGAAGCCATATTAAAGAACCCCTTGTCAATGTCAGCTACCACAGCCCGACTGGAGAAGAAATATAATGCCTCTGACACTGTACCACTGTATCTAAGAGGGCATCTTAAGCTGAACTCAGTGATTATAGTTGCAGCCAGGAAAACTTTAACCAATCCAGTTTCTTCGCTCCAACAGACAAGGAGGGCAGAAACCTGGAGTCCATAGAACAGAAGGTATGAGCTTTAGCATTGCTATTAATCAGAGCAGCCAACATCCTGTCATGGGTACCAGGCATGTAGTTGGGGCAAGCTGGGTGGTGGCTTGGCAGGCCTGGCATAGGCACACAAAAAATCCATAGCAGATACCTTCTTTTAATTCCTTCCTGGTGTTCGTAGTAACTTCCTGGTTACCACTTCCTGTTGCCAAACAGGAAGTGCACAAAAGTCGATGAGCACTCCAGTGTTTGGGTGTGGCTGGCTATATAAGCCACACCCAAGATTCTTCCAGTGCTTCGTGTTGCTTTCTGTAAACTGCATCAGCAACACACTCACCGTGCTCCTGCTTACTGGCTCTGGATCATCCTGCTTCTGCTTACCTGCTCCGGATCATTCTGCTTCTGCTTACCTGCTCCGGATCAACCTCTGTGATTTCTCCACGCCGCAGCTTTCCCCGGACACTGGGTGAAACTTACACCGGCACCTGTAAGCACAAAGAAGAACTTCCATTAGTGCACTTGCTCCAGTAACACTGCGCATACTCACTGAATCGTCCCGCTACGCTGGAATCCAGGTTCGTAGTCTGAGCGCCCAAATTCCTGCAAAAGAAAGGAGAGACATTACTTACTGCGCTCGCTCCATTAACGCTGTGCATACTTACCGAAATTCCTGCGAAAGAAAGGAGAGACATTACTTACTGCGATCACTCCAGTAACGCTGTGCATACTTACCAAAGCCTCTGTGCACACTTACTGGACCTCCGGGGCTCTCCAGTAGCGCTGAACCCAGACTCGTGTTGCAAGCACTCCATAATCCACTCCTGCAAGGGAAAGGAGAGACATTACTAGGTGCACTCGAAACTATAACGCTGCGCATACCTACCGGCGGTTCTGAGTTCTACACGCAGCGCTACTCACCCAAGATACCTTTGGCAAAATAAAGACAATTCGGATAATACCGGACATCGCAAATCCACCGTGCAATGTTCGCCTTTTGGAAAGGACTTTCTTGCTAGTGAAGAAACTAGCACATTGAACACTCTGCCTCGCTGTGAAGGCATATAACAGCGTGTGCATCAGAACTCGGCAAATAGACATTGGTATCATCCGTACAAGTGTAAGGCTGTGAATATCCCATAGAATCACACCCCTGCGAATTCAGGATGGAGTGCAGACCCCACTAAAAACCAAGGTAAACCCTTAGGGGAAATCACAGCACATAGTAGAGAGAAGCGAAGGGGCCGAGGGGAATCAGGTGAACCCAGGTCTGAGTGTGCATCTTATATCTGACAGGTGTTTCTCCGGGTGAAACAGGGGAAGTGAGAACTCGGGGTCAAAGGAGGCTCATCCATCGCTCCTGCAGAGAAGAGACACAGGTGAGTGTGACACATCCTCACCATGATGGCCCGTTAAGAAAGAGAACTCTTGCACAAGATGAACAGATTTCTGGAACTGACATCGGACATGCGGGACGAAGCAAGGGCCATCGTCAGAGAAGTGGAGACCACATCAGACCACGCAATAGATTCTGCAGTGGATGCAGCAGATTTGGGCTTCAGGCATGTGGCACATGGTGCCATGCTCAGGTGTCGGGCATGGAGGAAGACAACTATTTTCTGCCCAGAATTTGAAGTGCAAATGCTGAACATGCTGTTTGATGACCATGAGGACTTTGATAAAAAGATTGACGACCATATCAAGGGCATAAAAGCAGACACCGACACAGCCAGAGCTATTAACCCTTTGAATAACTGAGACTGCAGACCGTCTTGCTCCTTTTGAGAAAGTGCAGAAAAATTCTGCATATACACCAGCAGAGGTTACACTACGCACCAGTCATCCCTAGCGCATTCCCCATCATCAAGGTACCAACAGTCCTCCACTAAATATGGCGCACAGAGAGGAAGAAGAGGATACAGACATTCTGGCCCCCAGTTGTTCAAGCAGACTTGACTCCCTAAAAAACCCCTCACACATAGCACCCCTCGGGGAGATAGGATCATCCCCAACTTAGAACACTGGCAGAAGATCAGATGGGACAGTTAGGTCCTAGACTTAGTGGCCAGAGTTAACATGCGAAAGTTCGAAAGGCAACCACAAATCTCACCACAACAAAAGATGAGACCACCCCTCCAGCATCAACTCCAGCTGGAGGTTCGCAAACTGCTACTAAAAGCAGCGATAGAAGTACTATCACATCAGAGATGAAAGGTGTTCTATAACCAAAACTTCTTAATAAAGAAGAAAAGCAGAGAATGGCGCGCAATCCTGGACCTGCATCGCCTAAACATGTAAGTGGAGTTCATCAAGTTCAAGATGACCACCCTCCAGCAGGGCATTCGATGGATATAAAAGGTCGATTTCCTTGCAACTATCAATTTGGAAGACAGCTACTTCTATATTCCGATACACCCAGGTCACAGACGCTATTTAAGATTCATGATAGGCACAGAAAACTATCAGTTTCTGCTGCTGCCCTTCAGGCTCTAATCATTGCTGAGGGTCTTTAAAAAGATTTTAGCAATGGTGGTGGCTCATCTACGAAGATCTGGAGTGGTAGTTTTCCCATACCTAGACTTTTGGTTAATAAAGGCACCAACTGAAAACCAGGCAGTCCAGAATATGCGCAAACCGTGCTCACCATCACCAGGCTAGGGTTCTTTATCAATGTTGCAAAGTCCACAGAAACCTCAGTGCAGGCCACCAGGTTCATAGCGAATGTGGAGATGACCATCATACAAATAAAGTCATCACCTGAAAGAATTGCAGCCCTCCTTCAGTTGTCAGGCCATTTCTTGTTGGCAACAACTTGCATAGTACGATGATACAAATCCTTGTTGGGCATGATGCTGTCCTGTATATCGCTTGTACCAAATTTCTGCCCCATTCAATAGGAGATACAGCGGCAATGGACACAGGCTACAGGTATCTGGGAAGACACCATTCTGGTGGGTCACAGTTTCCTTCAAGCATTGCAATGTTGGCTGAAGGAACTCAACCTTCAGAAGAGGGGGCCCTTTCAATCACCCCTGTCAATCTTGATGTTGTGGACCAATGGCAGGCTGGTATGCGCATCTAGGCCAGCTGCCGATGAAGGGTGCATGAGCAATGGCAGACTCAAAGTGCCATATAAATGTCCTGCAACTGAGGGCCATCTGATGGGCCCTTAAGTTCTTTCAGTCGGTTCTTCAGGTACAAGTCGTAACAGAGCAGATGCAACAATGATACATTACACAAACGAGCAGGGAGGCACAAGATTGGCACGCTTATCCGTAGAGTCACTGTGGAGGTGGGCCCTGATGGAAGGGATCCATGTCAGGGCAGAACACCTGCCGGGGAAAGAGAACATTCTAGCAAATCGACACAGCAGGGACTACACAACAATCCACGAATGGGAGTTAGACAGAGGGAGTTACAGTGAGTCTTCAGGAGGTGGGGTCTGCCACAAGTTCACCAACACACCACCAGGGCCAATGCTAGATGACCTTTTTTGCAACAAGATACCCAGAGTCCGGGTCTCTGGGGGTTGCCTTCCTCTTCCCATGGAGCAACACGTTCCTGTACGCCTTTAAACGATTCCATTAGTGTCCAGGGCTATCAGGCATTTTCAAGTACAACCGTGCAGGCTGATACTCATCACCCCAGCCATGGCCAGGCAGATCTGGCACCTGATCCTGATGAGAATTGCAGTTTAGAGACCCATACACCTTATGATACACCAAGCATCAATGATGCAGCAGAGCGGGCAGGTAAGGCACCACAATCCAACCTTCCTCTCCTTGAAGACTTTGGAGGTGTCAGTGGGTCAACTGTTACTCTACACCTGGCCAAAACAGGGCTTTCATAGGCATCCCTCAAGGTCCACCACACACCATTACTGCCGATACAAGAGGACCCCGGGCACCTTCCTTCTTATCGGACCCCACTGTCAAGGCCTTTTTTAAAGGTCTCCTTTGGACTTTCCCACAAGTCTTGTCATCACTTTTACATTTGCAGCTCCACACAGCACTGCCAGCTCTAATGGATGCACCTTATCACCAATCCACAGGGTCCTCATAAAGTTGCTCTTGTGGAAAGTAGCATTCTTGATTGCAATAACTTCAGCCAGGCGCATAGGTGGGCTTCAAGCTCTGTGTTTGGCTCCATCGTTGACTGTCTTTCACAAAGATAGGGTCATACTCAAACCACATCTGAAATTTTTGCCCAAGGTGGTCTCTGAAATGACAGTTACAAAGCACATTGTGTTGCCCAACCTCTTAGGAAATCACACCACGCCAATGTTGAGAGACAGATGAATGCAACTGCCCTACCCTTATATCGTGCGGGTGAAAAACGCAATACATTATGACAACCACATCGTCCTTATCCTAGACAAATGCAAGAAGAAATTAACCTGATGTAACTAAAGATGGCGAGAGCAAGCAAACTCAATGTTAACTGATATACAAACATACAATAGACACAAAGCAAATATGCATTCACCATGAAGAAACTCGACCACTAGGTCAAACGTGCATTTAGACATGAATAATATTGCTTGCACCATACTGACATGAAGCACATAACATAATCAATGTATATGCTGAAATTCAACATGAATGATATACCTATATAGCTTGCTTATGTAAAAACGCAACAGTAATGAGCAGGCATCTTTTATAAAATTGATGTTGTGGCTTGAATTGAACTGAATTAAAGGCTTCAGACTGAAGGGAAGCCCCACTTGCTGAATTTACTGAAATACTGACCTGTGCAGGAAAGACAGTAGCTGTGTGGCCCCTCTCCAAGGACATGAAGACTTTAGGGAGTACATGGCTGGCTCAGAAGAGAAAAGGAGATTTTGGTTCCCAAGGCACAAGAGACATTTCTCTTAGATTACTACATGAACAAACTGCCTTTGAATGCCAGGTGCTGATTAATCATAAGCTCAAAATTGTATAAAAAACAGATTGACTAAATCTCCAGTGGTTGAGGAAGTTAATGACCATTGCACTAATATTAGCTAAAATCACTGAAAAATCAGAATAAAGTGATTCAGAATATGGTCTTCCCACACGTGACCTATAATTGGAAGACACTGGGCCTCATTATAAGTTTGCCGGTCCAGTAAGCTTGCTGGTACCGTAGTAACCGGACTGGCAAACTACGAGTTCTTCTCCCAGGTGCCTTTTCCCATGCCAGGTCTAACGTGGCGGGCGGACCGGCACTTGCGAGCAGACCATGTTGGATACACCAGCACCATTCAGAATGGTTGTGCTGCATTTGGCCTCACCATTCCCGTTGAGCACTATGGGGCCGTAATGACCTAGTAATTGCCCATTCCCGGCTGATGGGGAAAAAAAATGATACCTGGGGCAGCACTCAGTGTTGGTAATGTAGATCCCAAGCAATCAGAACTTTCAATGTTATGCCGCCCAGTACATGTTGTACCAGCCATTTACTTATTGTAGATATTATGTCTTTTTATCTTTATCAATTTAGGGATGGTCTCCGGCAGAGCCATCAGATAATCTTAATCAATGAAAAGACTAACTCTTATAGTCTCTAAATATATACAATTCACCTGTATGCAGTCCTGCAACCCTGTAGGTTTTTGTAACACAGATTGTAATATGAAGTCAAGAGTGACATTATTTTCATTTATAATTTGTTGTACCGGATGAGGAGCTCAGAGAGCATTTTGAAACTCATGTGCATATATGCTGTCCCTGCTTTATGTCAATTGTTAATAGAGCAGGCTTTGCCATTTACTTTGGCTATTTCCGTTATTGGATGCAGAATTTCCCGGCCTCTATGTTCCGCTTTGGCTGGGTTTTAGGCGCACCTTTACATATGGTAGTGGTTTGGATGGTTGGCCAGTACCCTCAGGTTGTCAAGATTCCCAGCCATAGCCAAAGACTGTGAGGCGACCTGTGGAGACTGGTGAATCACACATGAACTGAGAAGGCCCACACGACCCCCTTTTGGAGAAAATCCTGCATGATCCCCAGAGGGCGCATGCAGGGCGGAAGGAGACTGGCTGGTTGAGGGAAGATCAATTAGGGAAGGCCTTAGATGATCAATGGATATAAGTATAGCATCAATGTGGCAAAGCAAAAGTGAAAATATTTGTATATTGAGGAATTGTGAGATGATAAATTATTGATTTATGAGAGAATACCTGTAACAAGGTTCCTGAGGGTGACACAGTAAACCTTGTGATGAGGTATTAATGATAAAGATATTGCCCGGGACAAGGTCGCAGAAGAGTGCGTCACAAACCCCCTTCCGGGGTATGATTAAGAGATAAAGATTCCTTGCTAGGTGACAAGAAGATGGCCGAAATACAGGGACTATACCCACTGAAAGAATTAAAAGCAGTGGCAGGATATACTAACCCCACATAAGTGCCCCCCGCAAACATTAGTGAAGATGACATAAGCTGAGCTAAAATAAATAAACTAAATCCAGTGTCTCGCGTGATGAGTTTAATGAGCGCTGTTAGCTGCAGGAGATACTGAAAGAAGCTGACCAAGAGATCCAGAGACAGAGGGGCAGGCAAGACAATAAGGAATAGATGGTGAGAACCCCAAATGAGTGAACATGAGGGCAAATATTGCTTAAAATAGATGGAAGAAATGTGAATGATTCTAAAGAAAGGGAAAGGGAAGTCAGAGAAAGACAAGAGAAAAAAGAGGAGAGGACGAAAGCAAGAAGAACAGGAGAGAAGAGAAAGAGAATGGGAATGAAAGTATGAAGAGGAAAAGGAGAGAGAGAAGAAGTGAGAGGCACATCGAGAAGAGAGAAAACAAAAAGAAGAACAGAGGAGGGAACAAGAGAAGGAAATTGAGAGGAGAAGTGAAGAAGGAAAGGGCGAGAAGACAAAGAGAAAAAAGGGAAAATGAAAAGAGACAAGATGAAGAAAAGGAAAGACAGGGATGTAGAAAGAGAGAGAGCAAGGAAAATTGAGGAAGAAAGAGATAAGGAAATAGAATGAGAGATGAGAAAAATAGGGAAAGTTGACATGAGGGAATAGATGAGACGTTAGAGGGGGTAAGCACCAAGAGAAAGAGAGAGATGAGGAGCAGAGGAAAAGAGACAGGATTTTTGAAAGACGTAATAAGGAAGTGGAGGAGATACTCAAGAACTGTAATAAGGAAGTGGAGGAGATACTCAAGAACTGTACTCTTCCCAATGAAGATGAGGGAGAAGCCATGCAGAAGAGTATTGATAATCTGTACGGAAGCATGAGAGACCGTGGTGTTCACAGCATGAAAAGGAGCATAGTAGGGTCTCAGAAAAAGGGGAAAGGGAGTGTATTGGAGGAAGGGATGAGTGCACAGGATAGGAACTTCACATAAGGAGACTAGTTTTTGAGGACAGAGAAGATGAGGGAAGTGATGGAAGTTGGGATACAATTTCTACGGATGAGGAAAGGGAGGAAGATGAAAACGAAGGGGAGAAGGAGGAGGCAAATGCTGCATCAGCCATTAAACATAGGGGAAGAAATGACATGGTTAGGCTTGCAAGAATAAGGAAGGATGCTGGAGCTTGGAAGCTCCGAAATCCAGAAAATACGATCAGAAAGTTTAGAAGAGGGAACACCCTATGTGAATAGGTTGAGGGGTTTACTGGGGTGGAAGAGAGTTGACTTGACGAGCGCCATACCGAAGAGATGGGGACAGACTGCGATTGGGCGAACAATGTAGGTTACCTGATTTCCATTGTTAGAGAAGGGAGGAGGACAGCTGCAATATATGGTTTGGGGGTGTTTGATCGTATGAAAAGTGATTGCGACAAACTGATTGAAAAAAAAGCAGTCCACTTGCAATCACTTTTCATATGATAAACATGCTTAAACCAAACCACCCTGCATCCCACCCACCATCTCCCTTCCATACTTACCTCTTTCCTGCCTGCCTGCTGCACTTCAACCCTGCAGCATCAGCTCCGTCCCTCTAACACGGGTCAGATCCGACGCTGCAGGGTCCCATTTTTGTTTTTTTTTAATGTAATCTGTAAATTACCAACATTGACATCAGGAGCGGGCAAGTGGTTTTACGAATTAAAAAGAATGGCATCAGGAATGACGTTAGCGTAGCGTTGGGTGACATAAAGAGCTTGCTTGCTGCCATAATAGGGGAGAGAGCAGACGACATTTGGAAGCGAGCTGGTTATTTTGGAGTGACGGCACAAAGCACCACTCATGACAGAGTGCCTTTTAATAATTGTGTGGCCAATGTGTGGAGGGTGCTTAGAGTACAATATCCTAATTCATCAGACATGAGTGCGATTATGACACGCAAAATGCGTGATGACGGGTCTACATCATCACACATTTTGAGTATCATAATCACACTCATGTCTAACGAATCAAGATGTTGTACTCTTGCTTGCATTCAAGAGATTCAAGAAAAATGGCACGTTGAGACGCAAGAAGTGTGGGATAAAAATATATCCATTTTCTACGATATATTATGCCAGGGGCTTCCCAAGGCAGTTCAGTGTGAAGGCATCATGAAACAGACACAGACAACGGCTTAATTTCTGGTCCACAAATGTTTATTAACAAAAAATGCAGGATGGTATAATGCCTAACCTGCCCTATGATCATTTGGGATGTCCCTACCTAAAGGATAGTCTGTGTCAGGAAGTCCAAAATAAATGTCTGTCTGTTTGCTCTCAAGTATAGGGAAAAACTGGGTGGAAAAACTGTATACAATGTGTAGGGATGTCTGCATCAAAATAAGTTGTGTTCAACTAAAGGTTCAGAGCTTCTTGCAGCTCCTGGCTTGTAATCAGCTTTCCCTCCACAAGATCAAAATAGTTCATAATGGATAGGGGTTCCCTTCCCCCAAGAGTTCAAAATCTTCCAGCTTTCCAAAACAACACAATTACTTGGGACACTTCCTAGCTTGTATGATATTGTTACTTTTCACTGGTTCACATATGTAGTTACATTTCTTGACTTAAAAACCACGCAAAGGATCTTTGCAGTTCAAACACAAGCATCTTAGTGGGTGCTTTTAGTGGCTTTTCGATAAAGGGGTGCACTCTGTCTAGGCGCAGTTGTCGGATCACACGGTCCACCCATTATAGGTCATGCAAATGATACACCTTACTTGCTGCTTTTCCATCAACACAGAGCCACTTCTTCAACTTTACAGTGATGCTTGATTCATTCACATATGTCACACCCTCCTGACATTGTATTGTGGCTTGATTTGCCATCATGCACTTGTTACGCTTTCTTGTATTCTCTTGGCTCTTGCTAATGCTTGTTTTTCATAGAATACAGTTCCTCAAATTCTTTTGGCTTTTTCCAATGCTTGGTTTCTCATATTCCTTGTATCAGGCAGATTAACAAACTTGCTTTCACTCCGATGGATATTCAAAAGTGCTCAAACTTGCTTTCACTCAAATCGATATTCATAAAATTGCATGCTTCTATTCAAATCGGTTCCATGCAATAATGTCCCCACAAAAATGCCCCCTGACAAAAAAGTTGCAGTTTTTTGCCGGGACCTTATTACATTGAACATGCAAGGGGCACCTTTGCAACTGCTGTTTTTTTTTTTTTTTTTAATGGGAGCAGGGGCCATCCCTGCAACCCGCACCATACATAATGTCACCATATATAATGTTGCCAATGGCTTTTTCTGGCAACATTATGTCTGGGGTCATTATGTGTGGGGACATTACTACCTGGTACCTTCAAATCTATGTTTATTGCTCGCTTTGCATATTCACCTTTTCATTACAGTGTTCCCCCTTCTTGGTACACTCACCGGTCAGAGCTTTCCTGCAAGGTCCTCTGCCACCACAAGTTCTCTTTTCCCTACGGCACCTCGCTTAACCCCACCAGCGGCTCTCTGTGGCTTTGCTCACCCAGCGATGCATCTCTTGCAGCTCAGATTCACACAACTGCTTACCTAGGTCAAGCCGGCCTCCCTCTCGAGTTCTGTCACTGGCTGTTGGCATTTCTCAGCTTCACTTCCTACTGCATAAGCTGTCACAGGTTTCCTTTTTTCGCACCTGTTTTTGCTGCCTTGCGGGATCCTTCGCCGGGGTTTTCTTTCGTGCTGTTCGGGTCTTGTATAAGCCCGCTCGGCCGTCGTCGGATTCCAGGATTCGTTCAGCTTCTTCTTCCGGGATCAAGGAAACTCCAGGAAGACCAGAAAGGAAGGCCGCACACGGGGGCGGTCTGCGCAGAACGCGGATGGATACAGGTACAAGGGGAAGGAAGGAGAAGGAGAAGGAATGGGTCTGGGAATTCAAGCAGCAACTCAGTTCCAGGAGCACGAACTGCGACGCACGTCTAGCCTAAGCTAACGATAGCGTTGAGACGCGCGGAGCGCAGGGTCGTGGTTAATTTATGGAACGTGCTGCATGGACGTAAAGGTCGATAGACCGCGTTCCGTTAATATGGCCATGTTGGGTGTACTATAGCGAGTAACCCCCGACGTGCCAGGGACCAGAAGGACCAAAAGGGGCGTGATTGATGGATCATGACAGCATGCCCCCTTCTAAAACTCGTTCCACCGGGTTTGCCTGGATGTATTAGATGGAACTTTCTGAGCAATCTGGGGGAGTTTAGGTTTGAGACTGGTTCCCAGGTACGTTCACTGGGTGGATAGCCCTTCCATTCCACCAGGTATTGAAGTTGTCCTAGCCTATATCTGGAGTCGCATATTCGAGACACTTCATATTCTAGCTGGTCACTGACAATCACAGGACTGGGTCTAAGATTAGTCCGGGTGGTTTGGATGTAAGGCTTCAATAAAGATTTGTGAAAAACTGGATGGATTTTCTTCCAGGAGTCTGGTAGTTTAAGCCGAAAGGCCACAGGGTTAATGACTTCTTTTATAGGAAAAGGCCCGTAATATCGAGGAGCCAACTTATTTGGTCTGAAATGTCGGGGTAGTATCTTCGAGGATAGCCATACTTTATCCCCAATGGTGTAAGAAGGCCCTGGTCTTCTCCTCGAATCTGCATAGTGCTTAGTTTGGATCTGTGCCCTTTCTAGATGTTCCTTGGCGTCTCTCTGTAAATTGATGAGTGTTTCAATCCAGGAGTCGCCTGTTAGAACTGGTGTAGGGTGCGGAAGGACTGAAGGTAATACCGCAGGGTGGAATCCATGGCTGCAAAAAAAGGGGCTGGTTTTAACAGCCGAATGATCCGAATTGTTGTAGGCGAATTCTGCCACTGGTATTAGAAGCGACCAATCATCCTGGACCTTAATAGAGAAACAACGAAGGTATTGTTCAAGGGTTTGATTCACTCGTTCTGTGACTCCATTGGTTTGGGGATGATATTCTGATGAGAGGGCTTGTTGGATTCCTAGTATCCTGCAGAGGTGTTTCCAGAATTGAGAGATATACTGTGGTCCTCTGTCCGATATAATCTTGGAAGGAAGTCCATGCAGTCGGAAGATGTGTTCCAGGAAGATTCCAGCAAGTTCTGACGAGGATGGTACCTTATACAGAGGTGTAAAATGAGCCATATGAGTGAACAAGTGAATGGTGACCATGATAGTGGTATACCCTCTGGATGGCTGGTAATTTTACAGTAAAGTCTGTAGCGATGACGTCCCAAGGTCTTGTTGGTGGTGTAGGCTGTAATAAGAGTCCTGCTGGTTTCTGGTTGTCATGTTTGTTTTGATTCCAGACGGAACAAGATTGAACGTACATTTGAACGTCAGCCTTCATTCTGGGCCACCAGAATTGTCTTTGTATTAGACGGAGGGTGTTGGAAATGCCACGATGACCGGAGTGAAGGGTATCATGGCAGAGGTTTATTATCTTTTGTTGTAGTTTCTGTGTTGGAATGACCAGGTTGTTATTTTTAAACAAGTATCCGTCCTTGTTTCTCAGATCCCATTGGTTCCTTTCCGAAAGACACTTCCAGAGTTCCGAAGTCTGTGTTTGCATGCAAATGTCTTCCAGGAGATTGTTTACTTGAGCTACAAATATTGTATGAGGAAACATCTTGGGATATGCCCGATCTCCCGGAGGTTCGTAGTCTGGACGTCGAGAGAGGGCGTCAGCTATTAGATTTTGTATTCCGGGAACGTGGTGAATCTGGAACTGGTATTGGGCAAAGAAGAAGGCCCACCGAGCTTGACGGCTATTCCTACATTCCAAGGGCTGCAGTACTTGTAGGTTTCGATGGTCCGTGCGGACCTGGACAGGATGTTTCGCTCTGAGGAGTAGATGACGCCACTCGGTGAAGGCTTGACGGATGGCTAGCAGTTCCTTTTCCAAGACTGAGTAATGGGTTTCACTGGGAGTTCATTTCCGTGAAAGGTAAGCGATGGGGCGCTCCATCCTGTCCCCGAATAGCTATTTGAGAACGGCTCCAATAGCGTAGCTGGAGGCATCTGTCTCCACTATGAATGGTCGGTTGACATCAGGTTGAGCCAGGATGGGGGCTAGTGTAAACTCAGTCTTCAACCGTTGGAAGGCTTCCTCTTGAGCTGTGGTCCATAGGAAGGGAACGTCTTTCTTTAACAGGGCAATGATTGGTTGGACTATCTCAGAAAAGGAAGGTATGGACTTCCTGTAGAAATTAGCCAAGCCCAGGAAAGACTGGATTTGTTTCACAGAGGTGGGACTTGGCCAGGATAATATGGCCTTAACCTTGGATTGATCCATTCCGATGCCTTCTGGACTAAGGATAAATCCTAGGTAGTGTATACTAGAAGCATGGAAGATGCATTTCTCGGGCTTTGCCAGGAGCTTGTTTTCGCGTAGTCATTGTAACACTGCCTTTACATGTTCTTCGTGCTTGGAAATGTCCTTCGAGAATATTAGGATATCATCCAGATAGACAATCACGAAAAGAAATAGCATGTCAGAGAACACCCTAGCCATGAAGCGTTGGAAGACCGCCGGGGCATTAGCAAGTCCAAAGGGCATGACCAAGTATTCATAATGACCGAAGGGTGTTCTAAAGGCTGTTTTCCACTCGTCTCCTGCCCTAATACGAATCAGATGGTAGGCACCCCTGAGATCCAACTTAGTGAAAACAGCTGCGCCTCTTACTGCCTCCAGAATGTCCGAGATCAAGGGTAACAGATAGCGATCCTTAAGGGTGCATTGATTTAGACCTCGATAGTCCAGACACGGTCTCAGTTCCTTGGTGTCTTTCTTGGGAACAAAAAACAGTGAGGCCCCTGCTGGGGATTTAGAGGGTCGTATGGTGCCATTTGCAAGATTAGTATCCAGGTATTCTCGAAGGGCTTTCTTTTCAGGTTCGGATAAGATGAACATCCTTCCAAAGGGAATCACAGCGGAAGGTTCCGTTTCTATAGCACAGTCTGGTCTATGAGGAGGTAACGCCTGGACAACGGCAGAGGAGAAAACATCAGAATATTTCTGGTATATCTCCGGAACCCGGATAATGTTTGAGACTGAGATTGTACCTTGGTGATTCGTAGGAGGTCCTTCTGATGGTGTCGGAGCAAGGTCTGACATTATGCAGTGGGACATACAAAATTCTGAGCCCAGGAACAAGGAACCTGCTGCCCAATTGATGTACGGATTGTGTTTTTGAAGCCGTTCCCATTCCCATTCCCAAAACCATTGGGTAATGGGCCGACTTGATGATGTCAAATTTTATCCTTTCTCGATGGTGGTTTATGGCAAGTTCGACGTCCTTGGTTTGAAGGGTTATGGGTCCTGAAGAAAGGGGTCTTCCATCAATTGCTTCTACAGGTTGCATGATAGTCCAGGATTCGTAAGGAATATGGTGTTTAAGAACCCATTCTTGGTCTATGAAAATCCCCATAGCTCCACAGTCCACCAGTGCCAGGATGGGATACGTTTCCTTCTTGGATGGTGATAAGAAGGCATGTAAGATCACAAAATAAATTTTGTCCAGGAGAGTTCAAGGATGGAATTGATGTGGAGCAGGCATCTCTCTCTATGGGGTGGCCCATGTCAAGGCATTGCCGGAAATATGGAAATAATAAAGCCCACCTTAGCCCTGTGCGTAGAAAAATAATAAGGCTTGAAAGTAAAGTGGACCAAACATGAGTCAAGGAATCCACGAAGGCTCTTTGCGGAACCATCATATTTATCAACAACGCCGCCCAGTATTACACTCTCTTTCGTAGCGGATTCACGGGACAACACCAATTGCTTTAAGGCGGCGTTCTCTGCCTTTAAATTTTGCACTTCGGTAGTCAGCTCTTGCATGCCACGCATAAGGTCCTGGATGGCCGCTTCCATGTCTGTGTCGAACTCAATCAGGTGGCGCCTCAATCTGTCACAGGTTTCCTTTTTTCTCACCTGTTTTTGCTGCATTGCGGGATCCTTCGCCGGGGTTTTCTTCCGTGCTGTTCGGGTCTTGTATAAGCCGACTCGGCCGTCGTCGGATTCCAGGATTCGTTCAACTTCTTCATCCGGGATCAAGGAAACTCCAGGAAGACCAGGAAGGAAGGCCGCACACTGGGGTGTTCTGCGCGGAACGCGGATGGATACAGATACAAGGGGAAGGAAGGAGAAGGAATGGGTCCGGGAATTCAAGCAGCAACTCAGTTCCAGGAGCACGAATTGCGACGCAAGTCAAGCCTAAGCTAACGATAGCATTGAGACGCACTGAGCCGCAGGGGCGTGGTTAATTTATGGAACATGCTGCATGGACGTAAAGGTCGATAGACCGCATTCCGTGAATATGGCCATGTTGGGTGTGCTATAGCGAGTAACCCCCGACGTGCCAGGGACCAGGAGGACCAAAAGGGGCGTGATCGATGGATCATGACATAAACTCTGCATCTTCCAAGGGTCTTGAGTGCTCTGCTTGCCACGACACCTCTCCGGAAAGGTCTGCTTTCACCCAGCAGTCCATAGCCCTGCTTCCACAACTGACACCCTTTCCACAATGATTCCAGCTAGCTTTTAAAGTTGCTACCACCCTGATTGGTCCAAAAAGGACTACACCACTCACTGTTGAAATGGTAGTCCTGCCTCACTCTTGTTATTGTTATTGTTTATTATTTATATCGCGCGCCAAACCCTGAGGTAGCTGGGCGCTTGAGAAACTTAGTGGTTACATACATACAGTAAGTGCAGGCTTTTTTCAATCCAGAGCAATGTAGACAATACTGGACCCTGGTTACAATTGGGTCAGGACGGACAACCTACAGGTAAAGAATAGGGAGACGGGCAAAGTGTTACTGAGAAGGAAAAAAATCGGCAGTTGGATGGGTGCGGCATCTTAGTGAGGAGACTTGTTGCTCAGCGAATTCTTTATATTGGCTTTAAAAGTGAGGAAGGAAGGTTCTTGTCTGAGGGGAATGGGAATGGAGTTCCAGCATTTCGCTCTTCTTGGCCTCCTCCTCGTCTCAGTATACAACTGATACCTGTATGTGTGTGTGTTGACAAAATGAGGATGTGTAGATTTATTTGATCTCTCCTTTTCACAATACCGAACTGGGGACTGACATTGCCTATAACGGCTTGAGGGAAAGAGGGTTTGTTAGGCACAGGGACTGGGGGGATACCATGTCTCACCTAAGGACGTCTACTCCCCACTCCTCAAGTCTCTTCCCCAAGTGATCCTACCTCGCATATCCACCCCCAGGGTCAGGATCCAAGAGCGATGGCCTTTCCCTGGCCTCCTGAGAGGAGGATACAGGGCAAAATAAGTCAGGACGTCCTCATATTCCTCACAGGAGACAATTGAAAAAGATTGTGGGAATGGAAGCAAAGCCATGGCCAGAGAGTTTGTTAATTATAGTTCACCATTCTCGACTGAAGAAAGAGAAAGCTAGAAAGAAGTTTGAACAAGGGAAGTTTTCAGTGGAGGGAGCAGTGTTAACTAGCAGAGAGGAAAAGAATGCAAAAAGAAGCGCAGCTGGTGCAGCTAATGGCTGGAGGAATCTTTGACCGCAGGGAGAGGAGAATATAATTATTGGCCTCGACAAAGAGGGGCTGTGCCCATAGATAGAGGATTCGGAGTTCATGCTCCACTGGGAGGAGAATTTAATGGGGATAACCTAGGTTTGGAGGACAGCCCCAACTGTGTTGAATGTGTGAAAAAATGGAGCATATTTTCTGCAGCATGTAGAAGCAGAGGAGGGATGCAGCCGAATTGGCAAGATCCCAGAGGGGGGACAGCATATCCTACACCATATAGTGCATAACCATGAGAATATTATGCTCAGGATCACACGCAGTATCATACACATGCACCACAAATGGAGCCTGCACAACAAGGAAGGCCAGTGCAAATGCAATAGGCACCAATCCAAGTGCAACAAGTACCAATGCAAACAAAGTAAGTCCCCATACAGCCACCGTGAATACAGATGCAACCAACCATACAACAGAACACCATGGCAGCATGGAATGCAAATGCAGAGCCCCAGACGCCTACAACCAGGATAGGGAATGTGACCGTAGTGGAAGGGAATCTTTTCACTGGTACAGGGATTAACCTATTTCCACAATAAAACAGCCCACAGAGAGACTTGATGTGTTCCATCCTATCATTTTCACCAGACCCACAAGAGGAACCGAGGGTCGGGGTGACCATAGGTGACAAGACATTTTCCTTCCTTCTTGATACACTGCAACCAAGTCATAAATTAGGGAGGGGAAGTTCCCAATGTCATGCATGACCATGAACGCACAAGGTTTTTCTGGGGCAAAAAGTATGGTTCCTTTTACTAACAACTTACCTATCAACATAGGGGATCTTGGCCTCTCCGTCCCATTATTGTATTCCCAGAAGACACCAGTTAACATACTAGGGAAAGACTTGATGAGCAAACTTAACATCACAATATCCTTTACTGACCAGGGAATAATATGTTCTACTCTAGGGATTCAACATATAAACGCACTTGAGTTTATATCACCATTATATGGCCAAAAAGTACAACGGGGTGTGCCATTAGACCCAGAAATATTCCATTTTGGAGTACATATATTGCAATCATGGTTTCCCAGGATAAGGGACACAATGCTATGATTACCCACAGAGTTTTTGTTCAGGCCGGAAATACCTATGAATGAGGAAGAGGGGCTGGTGATTAAAACTGAGTTAGAGGCAGCAATCGTGGGAGAGGGCAGGATAATTCTACACTGGGTGGATGATGAAGGAATAAATTGGAGAACACTGGTAGCCCTCGACGAAGGACACAGACTGACCTATTTGATAGACGAAGAGTTGTTCACAGATGAAGATTCAGATGACACAGTAGTATTTGACATAAGTCTTACTTATCAGCTACAAATTTGGAACAGAGAAGTGCCACAAAGAATGTCATTAGTAAAAAAAGGTACTGTCTCTCCTCCTGGAAGATTTTGCACAGGTACCAAGCATATAGCGCCTCGATGCCTGTGGGCTGCAGTGCACTCTACAAATGCAAAATAAATAAATAAATATTGTGGACCAGTAATCCATATGATGTAGGACTATTAAAAAGGAGTAGGTGCATTCACGATTAAACTGAAGGCAGGAGCTATCATACCACTAGTGAGACACTACCCAATGTCAACAGTAGCAGATTAAGGTATTTATGATACCATTTCTGCTTTATTGCAACAAGGGATTCTAGTGCCATCAGAATCCGCATGTAACAAGGCCATGTACCCAGTGCAATAATCAACTCGGGGGTCGCAGAGATTTATTAAGGATTTACGCCCCCTAAACAACATTGTTGAGGCAGAATTCCCACTGGTTCCTAACACAGCCACACTATTGTGCAATATCCCTTCAAAGCTAAATATTTTACAGTGAATGTTTTCAAAAATTGTTTCTTTTTAATCCGACTTCACGAGGCATAACAAGACTTGACTTAGTTTTCCTATTGCAGCAAAATGTGAAAACATACAAGATTACCTCAGGGATACTGTGAGCCACCCTGAATCTTTAACTCAATGCTGCAGATGAATTGGTTGTTTACCTGTAACTGTCGTTTTCCAGCATTGGTATCTTTCATAGACTCCCTTGTGAGGCTGCTCCTATCAGGCAGTCAGTCACTTGACTAGAGGTTTGAATCGGAAGATGGCTGCCGTGGGTTGAGCTAATGTCCTAGCTACCTAATTGGTTTGGGAGGAAAAGAACCAAAATGAGGCGAATAGGTTATAAACTGAAGGCATTGTAGCTCATTGAGCAATTTAATTGCTGTATATCTGACATTATATAAACTGGGGGATTCCTAGTCTGACAACGGGGAATAATTCAAGCATGTGGATCTATGAAAGATACCAATGCTGGAGAACTACAGTTATGGGTAAGCAACTAATTCTTATGCGCTCTGCTCTGGCACCTATTTGTGACTTCATGAAACTAAAATGTAAGTCCTCGCCCATTGCTTTTTCCAAGTACCCCGGACTAGTGATCAGTTTCTTTCCAGACTCCACCTCAGGAAGGACCCAGAAGGTTCATTAGTGTGCTACTCCGCTCATGCTTTGTGGGGCAAGCCTATTGTGTACTGCACATGGCCTAATCTCCACACCACATCAGAGGTGCCTCTCTCAGTGCCCAAATACACCCCTCAGTCAGAGTTCCCATTCATAGGGCATAGTGCCAATGCTTCAAAAGAACCCCTTATAGGTTCTAAACTGTTTCTCGCGTGGAGGAGATGCCAGAGAGGGCTAATATCGTCCCCCAAGCTGAGGATCCTGAAAGGCATAAAATACTGGCTTCACCTGAATCCTCTAAGTCGAGTGTCATGAATTTGTATGAGGTGCTGAGTACTTAGGCGAAGGCCCCTGATAGGGCATGTGGTACACCAACATTTCCTTACAAGACACTCTCTTACGACCCACTCTCTTATGAAACACACACTTACAACACACACTCATATGACAGACCCGAAACATACTCTAACAACACACTCACTTAGTATACATGCATTTATACCACATGCACTTAAGATACACACTCTTACAACACACATTTTTCATATTTATATAAAATGTATTGCAGAAGTACATTGTGTACATGTATGAACTGTAAAACCTTTATACACCAGATTTACCACACCAAACACTCATATGCCTTACACCATACACTCTTCAGACACATGCACTTAGGAGTCACACTTATGACACCCAGTAACCTACATATATAAGTGATAGAAGACATGTGCTTAATTAATGGACATTGTGTACACAAACTCGACACATATGTGTATGAAATGTACATTAAGTACATGTACACTGATATATGTATACACACTGACATCAAAGTCAGGACTAACTTTTATATTAATTTTCATGTGTTTAGAAGACAAGATGTAAATCATGTAAATATTTGAAATGTAAACCGTATGGCTTTAATGCCATACACTCATATTTCGATAGACTCATAAAGCAAACAGTCCTACCACATACACTTATCTAACATACACTCATAAACTCATACGCCATATGCAAAAACACTGATATTAAATATGAATCCATTGAAAATGGTCTTGCACTGATAGGGGCAGCTCCCCAGATGACTTAGGTAAGGCTTGTTATTTTTGTACATTTTAAGAAGCCTGCAGACGTGCATCTTGTATTCACATGTGCGAAAGGTGATCTAACCAGCTGCGGGTTCACCCTGCAGGTTCCGGCACCACCATCCACTTCAAGCGGCATGAATGAACTTGTGTGGCATGCCGTTACCTTCATCATATTTTTAATCCACATATGGGAAATAAAGAGCTTCAATTACAAAGGTACTAATGCATGCTGGTTCATTTCAGTTCCTTTTTTAAATTTCATTTATCAGTTTACAGCAGCTCATAATGGGAAAATATAATAATACCAATAGAACCATTAAAATATAGAACAGGAAAAGAGAAAGAATAACTAAGTAATATGTTAATAGTTAAAGCATCCTAGTGGAAATGTTACATTTGTCAAATCTAGTATTTTAAAGTTCATTCACAATGTTAGTCCATTTCTCAGTAAATACATATTGCCTACTCAGCTGTGGTTTCCATAGTAGATCATAATTTCATTCATTAATGCCCAAAAGGACTTTGCACCACTGAAAACCATTATTTGGGCGAATAATTAAGCACACATTCAAATCATTCAACGAAACTGAATATAACTCCTAGATTCTTTTGTGCATATAACACAAGCAAACATGTTCATATTTTATCCAGAGCACCTACTGCGGAAAAGCCTGTGTTCACGGGCCAACATTGTGTTCCTGAGGCAACAGCTCCCTCTAGCAGTGACAACAGGCTGCGCATGACTGCATCAAACAAATGTACAGCTAGCCTAATATATTTCCTAAGGCAACAGCTTATTTCTTTAGACAACAGCTCCCTCTAACGGTGACAAAATGCAAAGCGAGCAGTCATTACTGCACATGACTGCATCGGACAAACATACATCTGGCCTTTTATTATATTGTATGATAAGACATACTTAGGTCGAGCTTGAGTGCACATGCACTTTGACACATTTGGACATGGAAGACTTTGAATATCTGGTGTACATCATTCACGATGAGTTACAGTTGCCCTTTTATGACACCTCACAACCTTTTATTAATTTATTAACAGGTAATTGATATGCCAGAGCACCATCCAGGCGATATGGGAGGAACAATGAGATTGGGGAAAAGAAGAACTGTGTTTAAGACAGACGACTCTGTTTTAAGTAGGTGATTTGACTTGCTGTCTCATTACTGTGATTTGTCATGACACAGTGAATATGCTTCTGTACAGTTTGTTTTTAAACGCTTCCTTTCTTGAATGCTGACATTTTAAGTTTTAGTACAGCTAATATAAGTGTGTCACACATTACAAGTGTTTCCTCCTTAAATACGATCATTTAGTTCTAACAACATTTGTCAGGATTAACGAATGCACAAAAAATGGGAAATTTTAAATATGCTTTAGATTTTACATCTTATTCTTTACTTTTTAGCTAGAAATATTTTACTACTGTACACATAAAAGGGCCTTTGTTATCATTAGATTGTGGTTTTAGTTTTTGATGCTTTGCGAATGGTGGTTGGCAAAGAAGAGATACATGATGCACCTACTGTGTATTTCATTAGTAGCATACACGTTCTGTCGATTCATTTGGTTCTTTAGTTCCTTACTTTCTCTCCACACCACATTCACGAGGAATACATTGTGGATTCACAAATGTTTATCTATACATTGTCACAAAGTTGATGAAGATATGGTTCAAACAGACCCCAAAGTAATTAGTTTAAATATAAGTTGTGATAACCCTTCTCACAGATGTTGTGTCCCCTGCATGCCTCTGTGGACAAGCAAGGGGGTGACTCAGGTGGGCCATTTGCCACCCATAGCCAGTGGATATTGGGTCTGCAGCAGTATGGAGAGGATCCCCTCACTGCACTACCTTGCTCTCAGATGGTAGGGCACAAATACAGTGGCAGCCCTCATGATAGTCCATGGAGATTAGACCTTCCTCACGCCTCTAACCAGGTAGGGCAACCTAACCAGAAAATCTGCCCCCCACCTTGACCACTTTGGAAATCCTACAGAGTAATCTTAGTGCACTCCTTCCTTACTTGAAAGATCCTTGAACTCTCCCTGAGCAGACCCAAATCCATAATGTGTATTAATAAAGCATTCCCTATAAGGGATTTGGTGTCCTTGCACTCATCAAGAACAACATTTATTCAGTTACTCTTGCCACCTCCCCCCGCACATCAAAACAAAATTCCTCTGAAAGTTTGTGAGTCCTGTGGTTCCCTGGTACAAGTGTATTCCAGGATTCTGGTAGACATCGATTGATAGGTTAAATAACCACATTTATAAGTATTCTCATTTTTGGACATTCTAAGAGTGGTGCCTGCTTCTACCATTAATTTTGCATTCTTTATGCACAATTTTGAAGCCATAGCACACTGACCTGAATTATTACAATGTCCAACTCCATGAAAGGAAAATAAAGAATTTGTAAGGAAGTGGGAACTTATTCTTAATAAGTGCTCGTTCGATCTCATCCTGCTTACCATAGAGCAACTACCGCAACAGTTAAATCATATAGCTAAGGAGATTGACAACATTCAATCGGAACTTACAACCACTTTGGGGAGCAGAAGAAATGTCCTCCATATTAGAGGATATTAACAACAAAGTAGAAGGTTACAAATCTGAAATGGAGAATCAAAAAATATGCATGTTTAAGTGTGACAGGTATGATTACTTGGTTCAAGAAGTGTAAACTTGGATGAATAAGTATAGATATCAGAAACATACCATGAAACACTCAAGCTCTAGTGAGTTTTCGAGCTCTGACACAGATACAAACATTGTAGATCCAAATGTAAGAACAGAAGATAGTCATTCTGCACAAGAGACATCACAATGACAGGAACCTAATAGAGCTGACCAGGCAAGTGCTATTCTACCTATACCTAGATCTAGTTCTTTAGAATGAGATACACAATAAAAAGAACCTGGAGAGGCAGGAGTAAAAAAAACATCAAGAGTGAGCTTAGAGCAGTTGTCTGTCCAGGAGAACCTAGTCAGTAAAGGATAGTTCTGGGACTTTTTTTTTATTGTCCCTACGGTTCGGCCATGTGTTTTTAAGCATAAATCGGTAGATCGTAGAAAACTTTCCTATGGACCTTACCCGACTTTTCGTCCATTAACACACTCGAAATCAGCCGCAATTTTTTTTCTGATAATCCTATCATTTCCCCCCATCGCCCTGGCTCACCTGCTTTTGCGGCACTAAATCAAATCCCCCGCCCCTGAGCCTGACATCAGCAGACGCGTACCGCCCATTTCCCAACGCCAAAGCACGTTTCGTGTCAACAATCGCTGCGCCTCAGCTAATGAAGTGTCGCCATGGAAATGGCAGGACGCCTCTTTCCTCAATAAGTATAAACACACCGTTTCACAACACACAGCAGCAGATTTTCGATTCCATTACTCTCTCTGTGTTACTTTGAGTATTCTGTGACTCGTTTCTGTGCTCTGGTCAGCTACCTTCGCCGCTTCTAGGCCTTATGAACACCTGTACCATCTCTGTACATTATTTTACTTTCTTTACCACACAATGGCTACAATAATGCCGTATATGTACGAGCCCGAGTACACCGAGGAAGAACTACTGGAAAGGCAAGCACGCGAAAACGATGGGGATTCGGACGGCAGTTGGGAGGACCAGTCAACGGATGAAGAGCCTGCACCATGTCGCATGGACGGCGTCTCCACCTGGTGCACGTGCAATCGGTGCGAGCTAATGCCAACGGAGGAGGAGAACTGCTGCTGCCGTGAAAATCCCGGGTGCTTGGCCTACATTTCGGAAGGCGAGCCAAGTCCGCAATGCATCACCGAGCTGCCAGAGTTCAGGGAAGCCTGCCTCTCACGGACCGTGTTGAGGATGATGATGGTGCTTATGCACGAACTTCGCGGCACTGTTCGTCCGCGTAATCCGAGTAACGAGTAAGTATACTCTGGTTGTGATGTCAGTGATGCCACTACTATTTCATGGTCATTTCCCACATATAAAATTACATCTACATATCATTCGAATGCATGTAAATTGGTTCCATATTGTGCATTTTCTAGATAGAATTTTTTTCAAAGCAGAATGACATTATTTACCTGAATCGATAGTGATAAGAAAGTTTTGTCATTTTAATACAGTTTGCATCTTTCATTTTCACAGGTGGTACAGGCTGGTGGCCTATCGTTGCTTCACTTGGTGGCTTCACGGGAGGCTCGGACACCGCGTTCGGAGAGTAATACCTGCCTGTGCGGTACTTGCCATTAGACAACATTTCCCCAGCGACAGTGGACAATACCGCGGATTTTCCCTGGATGTGCTGCAACCGGAACTTTACAATGTGTAATGTTTATTATTTATGTTCAATTGAAATTAAGATCTAAAATAAAACCCAACATATATTTTAACAATGGTTGTTTTGATTTTTTAAATGAATCTAGTGTGTCTCCATTGAATAGTCTTCCTGTGCCTTGTCTTGTCACACCACATGTCTCCGGCCAGCATCCTCCCTCACGCTGGCCGCCCACCTTCAATCCACATAACCGTTGAACCCATATGCAGCAGACATACATATGTTATTTTGCGGGTTGGCATCAAGCCTCCCGGCCTTGCCTCCTCCCCCAAAAATACTTACCACACCACTTTGTTCAAGGGTTGGCAATAAAAGGAAGGCCGTTGGATTTTATTGATACAAAACATGGTTATAGGTAAATAATCCATATGGTTGATCATAATAAATCATCCTTTTGGGCACCGGGTACAGAGATGACCCCCTCTGGCCCGTGCCGCCTTGCCACCACAGGCCAGCCTGCTGCTGACTAACTGCCTAGGCATCCAGGGTCTCCAGGGTGAACTGTTAGATGGCCTCTCCTTGGTGAGGCCCTGCGGCAAACGAGTCTTGTCTGCACGACCACCGCCCCAATCCACCCCCCCCCGCCCTATCAAAGGCAGAAAGGCAGTTCGCACCGGGGTACTTGTGCTGGCAAGTGGAGCTGTCAGGGAGCGATAAAGGCCAAGAGGTGCCAAAGACCATGTACACTTCAAAGTGGTCTATAGAGCATGGGTTGTTGTTCCCATGTCTACCTCCAGACCCCGTGTCTCCTGCCAAGCATCCCCCCTCACGCTGGACGGCCCTCTGCAATCCACATAAGTGTGTCTCCATTCACGAGTCTTCCTGTGTCTTGTCTGCACGACCACCGCCCCAATCCACCCCCCCCCCGCCCTATCAAAGGCAGTTCGCACCGGGGTACTTGTGCTGGCAAGTGGAGCTGTCAGGGAGCGATAAAGGCCAAGAGGTGCCAAAGACCATGTACACTTCAAAGTGGTCTATAGAGCATGGGTTGTTGTTCCCATGTCTACCTCCAGACCCCGTGTCTCCTGCCAAGCATCCCCCCTCACGCTGGACGGCCCCCTGCAATCCACATAAGTGTGTCTCCATTCACAAGTCTTCCTGTGTCTTGTCTGCACGACCACCGCCCCAATCCACCCCCCCCGCCCTATCAAAGGCAGTTCGCACCGGGGTACTTGTGCTGGCAAGTGGAGCTGTCAGGGAGCGATAAAGGCCAAGAGGTGCCAAAGACCATGTACACTTCAAAGTGGTCTATAGAGCATGGGTTGTTGTTCCCATGTCTACCTCCAGACCCCGTGTCTCCTGCCAAGCATCCCCCCTCACGTTGGACGGCCCCCTGCAATCCACATAAGTGTGTCTCCATTCACGAGTCTTCCTGTGTCTTGTCTGCACGACCACCGCCCCAATCCACCCCCCCCCCCGCCCTATCAAAGGCAGTTCGCACCGGGGTACTTGTGCTGGCAAGTGGAGCTGTCAGGGAGCGATAAAGGCCAAGAGGTGCCAAAGACCATGTACACTTCAAAGTGGTCTATAGAGCATGGGTTGTTGTTCCCATGTCTACCTCCAGACCCCGTGTCTCCTGCCAAGCATCCCCCCTCACGCTGGATGGCCCCCTGCAATCCACATAATGCCACGACATATACACGTCATTCATTCACAAACACACCCCTGTTTCGAATTCTTTATAACCCACTTCATATTTCTAATTAGAACTTTTTTGCGCTTTGCTAGTCAACCCGTGAAGGTGCTGGTTATCTGCTCTTCGTCTCTGTGAATTTCCGTGACCACTTCGAGGAAACTCGTCAGTTTGCAAACCTGTGAACTGCTCCCTGTTCTACGACAAGAAACTACTCTGATCCCTGCATCTAACTGTTTGTTCGTCAAGGTAAGGCCATGTACTATAATCATTTTGCGTCCAATTTCTTTTCGTTCAAGACAGTACATGCAAGGAACTAGTCACATGTTCTGAGTTTAGTCAAATTATCTTTCTATTTTTTTTAAGTTATTGAAATACTTATCCGCATGTGAATAACGTGTATAGTTCCAAGAACCAAAACGAACCTTGCATTGAACCTTTTATGTGTCATTTAATTTTTTAACACATTGGTATTCATAGAGAATTGTTGATCTTTACTTTTCAGAACTTTCCACAATGCCTGCCTGTTCCATTGGCGGTTGCCCTTCGAAGACCCATAATAAATCTGAAGGTACTATAATGCATGTTTTCCCTAAGACAATAGATCAGATAAGAGAATGGGTCCGATATTGCGGATATCCACCGTCTGAGCTTGAAAGTAGAGTCCTAGAAGTCTTTGCGGACAAGAGGGGTGATCGATACCGCATCTGCAGCAGGCACTTTAGCTCAGACATGTACTCCACATCATTGCTAATAAAGAAGAACACACCGCGAGCGAGGCGAAAATTGCTCTCAACCGCTATTCCCACTCTATTCGTCCACATCCCTCCACTGGTGAGTCAAGTTTACGTATTTAGCTCTCGGCCTTGCGGTAGTGTGTAGCATTAGCTAACAATAATTTCCCCATTTATGTATCCACTCAATATGAAGGCGGAAGATTCTCCATCCGTGTCGTTATTGCAGTCATCAGCCACTTCAAGCGCCTATCGGGTAATCTTACTTAGCTATTCTGCCACTGACTTGTTTTGGGCATGTAAATCAATAGTTTTAATTTATCGTGTGATTATTTTACCTAATGGTACACCCTTTTACTCGTCCTCTAGTCTTTGTTTTCAGTTATAATTATTGTTATCCAAAATAATGCAAGTACTGTCTTTCAGGGAGATGCTGAGGAGTCCAACGTATTGACGACAACCGTTGATGTCACTCAGATGCTCGAGGTACGTTTCCGGACAGTTCCATCGATGGAGATCATCAGATCTTGCATTCTTGTAGCGTGATTGTTACACACAATGTTTCTTTCGTTTTTAGCCATTGATATGTCCTTCTGTCGTCGCCCTCCTATGTGTCTTCTTTTTTCAATATTGTGTTCATTACTTATGAAAGTCCTATCTTTCAGGGAGTCGATGGAGCATTAGTCCAAGAAGAAGGGGGAGCATGCAGTTACGGGTCGGCGCAACAGCTTGCAGAAGTGTGCACCGCAGTTACATCGTCCCTTGATGTTCTTATGCATTTCGAGGTATGGATGCTGACAGTTCGATCAAGCGAAATCATATGACGTGATTACATCCGCTATACTTCCTTCTTTATTAACGCAAGTACTATGTTTCAGGGAGATGACGGAGCTTCTTCTACAAGAACATCACCCCTAGTAGTTGATGCAGATCTCTGGGTGGTGACACTTCCAACGATCGAGCAAATCGAATCATATTTACATATCCATTATTTATTTTAGACAACTGATCATGTCTATTTAGATGAGCCGTTGACGCCTGCACAAAGTTTATGTTCTTTTTAACAAGATAGAAAACCATACTAATGCAATTACTGTGTTTCAGGGAGTTACTGAAGCATCATCTTCAATAATATCATCAATGGAAGTCTATGAGGAGCCCGAGGTATGGATCTTGACAGTTCCATCTAACTAGATCAACAATGCGTGAATAATTGTCGTTTGAATGTTCTACAGAAAGCGTTCATTCGTGTTTTGCTATTGCGATGTACGTGGGTATTGGTCCCCAAGTACATTTTGTGTTTTCAATATTATTATACATACTAATGGAAGTTCTATGTTTCAGGGAGTCGATGGAGCGTCAGTGCGTGATGGATGTGCTTATCATGAAAATATAGTCGTTGCAGCGCAAGAGGAAGTGGAGACATGCACACACGAGTCGGAGCAACAGCGTCCTGATGTTGAAGTTCGAGGCAAGAAAGTTTCAAAGAAAAGAAAGCAAAAGAAGGTTAGTGTCCTGGTCACTATATTATGTTGTTTTTCACTGTTAATAGTTCAATACTGTTAAGTTGTGTTTAAACTGAACATCCCTTTTCCAATCTGTCCTCTAGTTGCGAGTGGGTGTACGAACTAGATCTACACAGACAGTGAAGCGAACGAGAGATGTTGCTTGTCAAACCTTTTGGCAGGGACTTGAGACTGGAGATGCATCGTGCCAATGGGAAGAATATGAAGTGATTGACAACGGAGCTATACCACCACCAGCCATTGATAGTGAATGTCCTCCTGGTAGTTCGGATGCAGTCGGAGATCAATTCACAGAATCCACACCCGCAAAAACTAAGACCGCGAGAAAGTTGAAGAAATTGTTTTATTCACCCATCCCCGGAGAAGGAACAGATGTTGCAATGGAAGAGAATGAAGTGGACGACAATGAAACACCATCAATATCACTGAACATAGCGGAAGACGATATCAGAGATTCTACCTTTCATGTGAGTGACATGTCCTCAACGTTACAGGCCGAACCAGCTGGGATGCAGAGTGACAGTATAAGGAAAGAGGCCAAATTCATTGTATTCGATAGTTGTTTGATTGATATTATTATTCGGATGAAATGTGGGCATTCGGTTGGTGGGGAAGTATGTGGGGAGCCATTGATTAATGTGACTCGTGCAATTCGTGGCACTAACCTTAAAATACATGCCACCTGTACAAAATATCATCCTTTCTCATGGTCTGCACAACCCATGCTGGGGCAACTGCCAGCAGGCAATCTACTTTGTGCAGCGGCTGCACTTTTTAGTGGTTCAAGTTTTAAAAAGTTGGAGTCTTTCTTTCAGTTTGTGGGAATCCATTTCATTGCGAAAACTCAGTTCTACAAATACCAAATCGATTATCTATTTCCAGCCATTAGCGAAGCTTGGAGAATGGAAAAAATGTCTATTGATAGTACATTCGCGGGCAAACGGTTCAGGCTAGCCGGTGATGGACAGTGCGACAGCCCAGGATTTTCAGCCAAGTACTGCACCTACCACTTTCAGGACATGGAAAGTAAGAAAATTGTGAGTTCGGTGGTCGTGTAGTGTCACAAAGTACATCCTCAGTGGCCATGGAGAAAGTTGGCTTTGCAGCATCATTGCAAGAACTACAATCGCGGGGAATGGTGATCGACCTGATAGCCACGGACAGACACGTTTCAATTGCCAAGACAATGAGAGAAGAGTACAAAAATATAAATCACCAATTTGACGTTTGGCATCTTGCAAAAACAATCAATAAAAAATGTCGGCTGCAGGTAAAAAAAAGATATGCAAAGTATTTCACAATGGTCCAAGTCAATCAGCAACCATCTTTAAAACATGTGGAGGGTCGTTCGAAATTCTACTGGAAAAATGGCGGTCAGTAATGTTACACTGTAGCAACGTTCACCGCTGGAACACGAACCAACATTTCCACAATTGTGAACATGGCCATTTGTCCACAGAGGAGGCACGGAAGAAGAAGTGGTTGATTGCTTCATCACCCACTCACAAAGCCATTGAAAAGATTGTATTTGATAAAACTATAACAAGAGATTTGAGGGGACTCACGGAATTCTGCCACACAGGAGATTTGGAGGTGTTCCACAATATGTGCCTAAAGTACAGGCCAAAACGATTGCATTTTGGCATGGAGGGCATGATAAATCGGACTCTTCTAGCGATCTTGGCACATAACCATAATGTTGGCCGTCAACAAAGTAGGACGACCGGAACTTTAGGGACGCTTCGCTACAATAAGGCCTTCACAAAAAGAAGTAAACAATGGGTTATCAAACCAGTGTTTGAGGATATGCAATATGACTTTATTGAGAGACTTATTGTTGATGTCCTAGATAGGCACATACATGGAGTTGTGAACGAACCTGTGCAGGGGACAACTGCATTGCCACCCAACATTGCCTCTGTTCCATGTCCACCTAAAGAAGAGCTCATTGAGAAATACACATCACGGTTTAAATGATTGTAATTTGATTGTCTGTTCTCTCGAGTCTCCTCATGTCGCAGGCCCATTGAATATGTGTAGCTATGTATTGTGTAAATAAAAGTGATTGCTCTGTGAGTCCTGTGAGATGGCCTTGCACTGAATGTAGCTAACTAGGAATGTGTGCTCGTTCAAAGTGAAGGTCAGCTGCTTTGATTATTTTCTCGGGTGCCGGAATGGCCCACGACTCAGTATAAGGTTCTATTGTTATTTGACCTTGACAGGCCGGGACCATCCCGAAAGACTTCTTTTTGGGGGTGTGGGGCAATAACGTAAGAAACGATAATGAATATAATTTCAGAAACGAAAGCCATTTAATGTCCGTTCATTAGAAGAAATAACGTCGGCATAGAAGGAGTGGTATTTCGGGGCTGCCCTACGCACAGACACAATGGAAAATGCAAATATAATGTAAGTAACTCTTTAGATGAGTTTATACCGCAATTTAATTACTATACAGTAGATTTAAAGACGGGTTCAGTTGTACTTGTTCGTTCTATGTGGCATATTGTTTTGTACCGCGCACTATCTTGAGGAGAACCATCTCCTTTTACGGAAGCACCTCAAAACCTTCCTCTTTGCTTCTGCTTTCTCTCTCCCTCTCCCCTGCTACAACTGGTCCACTGTCTGCGACCTCGGTCCTGGGCCCTTCCACTCTCCACCTGCACTGCCTCCCTGTCAACCCCTGCACTGGGGGACTGTCTCAGTATCCTACAGCCCCCCCTTGACGTATAATACCCAGTTGCACTGTCCTAGCTATGAAATAATTTCCCGACCTATGAATAATTTTAATAAAGATCTGATGGTGAGACTAATTTCATTTTTTATGTTTTTAAAACAGGTACATCCTTCATTATTGTATGTGTCACGAGTACCAGACACCGCCGGACGGCTTTTATAACCGCCAGTTGCTTCTCCGCGTGAACAACGTTAGCACCCTGACCATTTTATGGGACGATCGCCAAGTACAAGTATGCCCTTACGCGGTACTAACGGCTAGATGCAACATACAGACCGTTGTGCTGGCCTAGTGCCTCGTTGTTGGAACAGCCATGCGATTATCAGTGCGACCGAAGAGCTTATTTTATCGTAAACCAACACCCTGTGTACTGCACACGAACATCGCTTGCCTCAAGACGAACTATTTTGGATCGAGAGCAAAGAAAAATGCAAATCGCAGAATATTCTCTAAACATTTGATGTCCAATAAATGTACTTTGCCACATGGACAATCTTGCCGTTTGCTTTTAAACCACAGTTTCATATTCCGAATTGTGGCGCTGTATTGTGAGATGATCTAAGACCCTGTGTACAGCAAAGGAACATCGCGTGCCTCAAAACGAACTTTTTGGAACGTGAGCAAATAAAAATGCAAATCGCTGAATATTCTCTAAACATTTGATGTCAAATAAATGTACTTTACCAAATTTACAATCTTGCGGTTTGATTTAAAAGTACAGTTTCATATTCCCAATTGTGGCGCGCTGTGTTGTGAGCTGATCTGTGTTGGTTTCCGGGTTCTGTGTGTAGTCGCGTAGAAGACGCCTGGGCGCGTTTGCCTACGCAGCACAGTAACGTCACGGAGAGAGGCGGGGAATATGAATGTTTTGATGAAGTCTGTTTCAGGGGCGGAGGATTTGATTTAGTGCCGCAAAAGCAGGTGAGCCAGGGCGATGGGGGGAAATGATAGGATTATCAGAAAATGGCGGCTGATTTCGAGTGCGTTAATGGACGAAAAGTCGGGTAAGGTCCATAGGAAAGTTTTCTACGATCTACCGATTTATGCTTAAAAACACATGGCCGAACCGTAGGGACAATAAAAAAAAAAGTCCCGGAACTATCCTTTAATTTGTCTGACAGGACACTTAGTCCCAAAGAGATTGGCATTTTACAGAAAGGATAAAGTTGTTTTCCTACATTTAGTACCAATCTCTTCGACAGTAAAATTGAACTTTATTTTGTTTTTGTTTTTTTTTAATTGAATTTTATTCAGGCAAACCTGAATTTTATCAAAATTTCGCAAAAAGCTTGGTTTCTAGACTTCTCGCTTGCCCCCCAGTCTTCTGTCTAGTCCATCTGGTATGCCTTAGATAGTCAAAGGATTCCCTCTTCACCATAATCCATTTGGTGAGTCTCAGTTCGACTGGGGAATCACTGCAATCGGTGCCTGGTTGATCGGCTGAAATGCTAGTTCTATTAATTTAACCTTGGCCACCGTCCATCTGGTAGTTTCTCCTGAGATTAATCTATTCCACAGATCATCTTCTTGTAGCATCCAAGGGTTTGTTATCAGCGGTAGGAGATATGTGCGTCTGTATTGTTTGGTTTTGGGACAGTCTATCACCAGATGTTTCAGAGTTTCTATCACTTCTGCTTTTTTACATAGACGATAACGGTTTTCCCTCTTCGATCCCCATATGGTTATAATTTCATGAGTTAGCAGCAGATTTAGTCTGGCTTTCATGAAAAGGTTTCTTTTCCTTTTTTCCGGAAATTTGGCACAGTAGTTTTGTGGTCTTTTCAGCTTATTATGGGTCGGAGGAAGATGAGTTAGAAGTGTGTTCCCTGCTGCTTTCTCAATCGTATGGATCCAATCCATCTCCTCCATTTTCTGTTTAATTCTGTCGGGATTTTCTTTTAGCTCCTTTTCTGTGCAGGCTATTTCGATTAGCTTCTCTTTTCTGCTTTCTACCCATTTTTTTAGGGCTTCACATTTTCCGATTTCGATTTCTTCCATGATGATGTTACATGTGTGTAATGCGTCAGCCATGATGATTTTCTTGTACAGTCTCATGGCACTTTGATCAACCATGGAAGCTAGTGACACTTAGCCCAATTCCCGTCTGATGGCCGGCATGGAGGTCGACTTTGGCAAACCTAACACTGCTTTCCAAACAAGACCCACCAGTTTATTCCAGAGTGGACGTGGGATATTCAGGGAGGCTTCCATTCCATACACCAATGCTGGAACTACTTTCGTCTTGTAAAAGTTTATCGCAGGGATCAGTGAGAACTTCCCGAACTTGTTGTCTACTGCTCTCGTTTCGGAGGTTAGTCGTTTGGCTTTATCCCACAGCATGTCTTGCATAGACTTATCCGTTCCTGAGCTGTCAATTTGGACTCCGAGATATTTGATGTTTTTTACCATTTCAATTTTGGTATTATCGAGAAACCAATTCTGCTGTTTGGTTAGTTTACTAGGTGCTTTCTTGATTGACAAAATTTTCGTTTACGTTTTGTTTATTTCTAGATGGTTATCGCCAATATATTTCGCCAGGTTAGATAGTTTTCGTTGCAGCCCAATTGTTGTCTGGTCTATTAGAATAACATCGTCTGCGTACAGAAGTCTTGGGATGGTGGTTTTACCAATTTTCGGCGGGAAGGCCCTAATTTTAGCTTCCGTATGCTGGTAATCTCCTAAGAACGCAATAAATAGGTCCGGGGCCATCGGGCATCCTTGTTTGATACCTCTGTTCACCATGATGTCTTCAGATAGTGTGCTTGGTGGGTTAGCTTAACTCTTATCTTAGTTTGCGAGTGGAGAGCTTGTATTGGATCTAGCACCTTTGTTGGACAGTTCCAGCTATGTAATTTCGACCACAGCTTATTTCGGTCAATCTTGTCAAAGGCTTTCGAGAGATCCACAAAAGCCAAATACACCTTGGGCGCTCCTTCCTTCAATTTGGCTTTCAGTATGTTTATTAGCATGATGTTAATCCCTGTACTGCCACTTTTCTAAAAGCCTGTTTGCAGGTTGTCTTTTGATAGGCCATTTCTTTCCCAGGTCCGGAAGTGACCGAGCAGGTGTGTTGCATAGATTTTTCCTATGATATCCAGTAACGCTATCGGCCTGTCACTCTGGGGCTCATCTCTCCTTCCCTTCTTATACACCGGTACTATAACTGCTTTCTGCCATGTTTCTGGAATCAGGTTTTTTTTGCTACATTCTGCAAAGATCTTACTGATCACTTCCGACCGCTGTTTAGGATACTGTTTAAGATCCACATTCGTCAGTCCATCAGGACCAGGAGCTCTGGATGTTTTCAGCTTCCTGATTGTCATTTCTATGTCCTCAGGATTTTATCGCCAATATATTTCACCAGGTTAGATAGTTTTCGTTGCAGCCCAATTTTTGTCTGGTCTATTAGAATAACATCGTCTGCGTACAGAAGTCTTGGGATGGTGGTTTTACCAATTTTCGGCGGGAAGGCCCTAATTTTAGCTTCCATATGCTGGTAATCTCCTAAGAACGCAATAAATAGGTCCGGGGCCATCGGGCATCCTTGTTTGATACCTCTGTTCACCATGATGTCTTCAGATAGTGTGCTTGGTGGTTTAGCTTAACTCTTATCTTAGTTTGCGAGTGGAGAGCTTTTATTGGATCTAGCACCTTTGTTGGACAGTTCCAGCTATGTAATTTCGACCACAGCTTATTTCGGTCAATCTTGTCAAAGGCTTTCGAGAGATCCACAAAAGCCAAATACACCTTGGGCGCTCCTTCCTTCACTTTGGCTTTCAGTATGTTTATTAGCATGATGTTAATCCCTGTACTGCCACTTTTCTAAAAGCCTGTTTGCAGGTTGTCTTTTGATAGGCCATTTCTTTCCCAGGTCCGGAAGTGACCGAGCAGGTGTGTTGCATAGATTTTTCCTATGATATCCAGTAACGATATTGGCCTGTAGCTCTGGGGCTCATCTCTCCTTCCCTTCTTATACACCGGTACTATAACTGCTTTCTGCCATGTTTCTGGAATCAGGTTTTTTTTGCTACATTCTGCAAAGATCTTACTGATCACTTCCGACCGCTTTTTAGGATACTGTTTAAGATCCACATTCGTCAGTCCATCAGGACCAGGAGCTCTGGATGTTTTCAGCTTCCTGATTGTCATTTCTATGTCCTCAGGGTTTGATACATCAACCCACGTTGCATTGAAGTCGCGCTCCATCATCGGAGTAGTTGGCTTTGGGCCATCAAATTCTGTCGTTAGGTAGTTTAGCCTTGTTTCTTCCGACACTACATTGGTCTGAGTCGCACTTGCTGTATTGTTCATTGTTTTTATCAGCACCCAGAATTCACTTGATTTTTTTCTCGATATTCTTTTCATCATCTCTTCAGCATCGTTTTGGTATTGGGCTGCTCTATGTTGTTTCCTCCAGCTGTTGTACCTTCTCACTTCTGACTGCCATTTCTCCCAATCTTCTTTGGCATTCGTTTTCTTAGCTATTCTTCTCAATCTCCGCCCCACTTTTCTTTTATCAACCACTGCTTTGTCATAAGCGTGCTTGGAATGCTCTGGTTTAGTGGTTTTTCCTAACTTTAGCTTTTGGTATGCCAGTAATAATGGCAGATAGTTAGGTCTGTCGTCGGCCTTGTTAGACTGATTGCTCGCGACTCTCAGGTCCCATGCTTTTTTGATTTTCTGAATGTCCACTTCTGTTAGACGGAGCCGTGTTTGTTGGGTATTTACTTCAGTGACCACATGCTAGATCAGTTTTTCTGGTCTCTTTCCTTGCCAAGTACACAACAGTAAATTGTGGTCGCTGTGTATTGTCCTTTGAACTTTAAAACTCTCTCCATACTTGGTATCAGACCTTCAGTGATGAATATGTAGTCTAGTGTTGCTTTTGAGGACATTCGTTCCCAAGTCGGGATGTTGTTTTGCTCCGGGAACAGCGAGTCTATGGTTTGGGTGTTTCTTGATCTGATAACGTCTTTCCATGCTTTTCCTCGGTCCTTCGGCGCTTCTGTTCCACCGGGCCGCAGGTCATCACTCAACTTCACCTCAGATGCATCATTGAGTTTGGCATTGAAGTCTCCACATATGATGATTTCAATTTTTTCGAAGTCTTCGTACAACTGGTCAATCGTTGCTCCCATGTTGGAGCAGAAGGTTTTTGTTGACATGCGTTGCCGGTTCTGATAGCAGTTTATTATTGCTAGATGGTTCGGTTGGAAACCTCGCTTCTTCGCGCAATGTTGTGACCATGTTGTCAGTGTGACCAGCATTTGGTATGCTTCTTTCCACTTTCTGGGTTCCGTTAGGCCCAAGCCCGTTTTGATTGCCGTTAGAAGACCTGACGACGGTCTTCCTATGAGGCCCTTAACTGCTGGCGATATTTCCACTGTAAATCTGTCAAGCGTGTGCTTCTCCATCATCCATGCCTCTTGCAAACAGATTATGTCATAGAGGCCTAGATTAACGTCTCCGACTGTAGTTAGATGTGCATGGCCTCTCGTGTTCCAAGATCCTAAACTGTATTTTTCATTTTCGGGCCACTCCGCTCCACTGGTTGTGTCGTTGGACTGGTCGAGGGGTGGCCCTAGTCGTTGCTATATGCCACTATTCTTATTCTAAGTTGATGTTAGCCACTTCCATGGGCCTTTTCGATTGGGGTGACTCTGTCATTTTCGCTGTATAAGTCTCCTTTGAATTATTCTTTGGCTCTTGTGGTTTCGCACCTGACTCGGTTTGTGTCCGCTGCTCATTAAATTCCTCTCTTCGACTTCTGAATGAGCCCTGTCTGTCATCGGGATATACCCTGTTTGGGTACGTTCGTTGCCTATTTTTTTCCTCTTCTTCTTTCCAATTTGTGTCGCTTTGTCGTTTTCCATTTCTTTGCGTATGATGGTTTGCCTGCCAGGCTTCATCTTCTGCCATTGGATTCTTCCAGCGATTGTGACGATATAGGTCCTCTGTTTTTGATTGATAATGCTTTAAGTATTTTATCGTTTCTTTCCTTTCGATCTCCTTCTCATTTCTTCCCCTCTTTTTTATTTCAGTCACGCGAAAGCCCATTTGCTCAATTTCTTTGAATGCAGACTGGTTGATGTATTTGATTCCATCTGATTTTACACGCAGATATGCTTTGGCCTTTTTTTCGCTGTGATAGGGTTCCACTAGTTTGAGATCTTCTGTTCTGATTTTTCTTAACGATTTTGTTTTCTTTGTTATCTGCAATACTGTTGGTCGATTTAATATTAGATAATCTTCTTTTGTTTCCACTTGTTCTAACTTAAATACGCGGGTCTCTTCTTTTCATTTAGTTTGTCTTTCGTCTTCCTCTCTTAATAATTGGTGCTGCCGTGGACTCCATCTGGTTCTAGTTCTTTTTATTTTCTCCTTAGATCGCTCCTCACTTGGATATCGTTGGATTTTATCTTGGGGGTCCTTTTTCTTCATCCATAGTGCACGACTTTGGTCGTGCTGTTCATCTTCTTTTCTTACTTTTCCTGCGGCACTTGGTTCTTTTTTCTTGATGTTATCATCACTACTTCTATTTTTTCTTATGTCATCCTCCTTTATCTCAATCGCATTGTTTTCCAAATGTTGCGATATGTTTATTAAGTCGGAATTTGTCATGAAGTCCTCCACTGTTCTGGGCAATCTTGTTGTGTACCTTTCTGATGGGCGTTTACTAACACTATCTTGCTGTTCCCTTGTTTGCGGCCCAATTATGTTGTGAGTTATTTCAGACGGTTCTAATGTCGCCTTTATTCCTTCGCTGGGCTTAATGTTTGCCTCTGTCCGCTGTGCTATTTTTCGGATGTCCCTTTTTTTATTTGGGAGTTGATTGTCTTCGCTTTTCTCTGCTGCAGGTGATGACAAGGGTTTTTCCGTATCCCTAAGCTGTATCTGCGGATCTGGAGTTTTCGGTTTCAGAATGGTCTTTGACATTGTTAGTTTTCTGTTTATTTGTTCCATGGTTTCGAACTTTCTTTCTAAGGATTCAATTTTACTTTCCCAGTTCTTTTGCTGACTGCTTGTTCTATCTTCCACCACCGTTATGTAACTTTCCACGTGTGAGATTTTTGTTCGTAAGAATCGCAGTGTTATCCTGAATCTCCTCTTTTATGGCTTCATAGAGTTTACAGAATGGCGCTTTACAATGGTCATGGCGGACATGATTGCTAACATGTCTGGCTTCTTGTTCGGTGATTCTTTTTGCATTGATGCTGCAATGTCACTTAGCTGTCGGTTCTTCAGTGATAATTGGATTTTTTCTGTTCTCCTAGTAACACCTGGTGATTCCATTGCTGAGCGCTCCATAGATGGTTTTTGATCCCGATCTATTGCTGCTAGACACCCAGATGACCTTTTATTCATTTGATGGTTATCCCGATTGGCTGATTCCTCCTCTTTTTTTTCAAGGGTGTTGTTCTTGACTGACCTATCGTCAGATGGGGCTTGGTCCAGGCAAAGCGATGCTCTCTTTCGAGCAGAATGTGGTCCCGCCGTTGCGCCTCTAGCATTTTTTGTTCCGCCTTCGCTGTCTCCCGCGTTTGCCCATCCGCCCTTTCTTCTGTTTCGCCTGGGTTAGACTGCGCCCCTTTCTTTTGTCGTTGGATCTGCTCGTTATATGCTTTGAATGGGGGATCACTCCTTGTGTCTGTTTGGTTGGTAGACAGCTTCCCTACCCCCTTCGGGTCTTCTTGGTTTATAGTTTCTTCATAGTTACTGTTATATAACTTTTGTTGAGGTCTGGCCTCTTCAGCAGCTGGTTTTGTTTTTAATGTAGAGAACATTTCAGTTTTCCTCTGCTTTGGGCCTGGCAGGGTTTCCTGTGCCACTTCTAGCATCTCTGCGTCTGATACTTCCATCTCCGTGGCTAGCTTTCTTTTGTATTGTTGCGTAAAGAACGCCTTTAGAGGGCACGATAGAAGCGGATTTGGTAAACCTTTTGGTGTGGGTCCCTGCCTTTTTATCACCTTTAGACCCTCGCTTAATTTTGATTTCGCCTTTTTTTCTTTCTGCTCCATCAATGGGCATTTGGTAGTTGCTCTCATTTTAAAAGAGTTTTTAGGCCCTGATTTTGTTGATTTGACCTCCATTTTTGTTTTGTTTCTTTTTTTTCCCTGGATGCCGTCTTTAGTTGTTCTCCATCAGTCTCCTTGTTGGAGTCTTCGGGCTCACCTTCCCCTTTACTTTCTGTATCAGCATCTAACTCTTCCGATTCCCCTTCTTTCTCACTTACAGTGTTCGTCTCGCTTGCGGAAATCTCTATAATATTCGTACACTCCATTACAGACTTTTTCCCGTTTATTGCAGGCTTTACCCAACCTGGCGAATTTTCATGTTGTTCCCTGTTGTTAGTGTGGACCATTGCCATTATTTTTTATTTTATTTTGGGTGTTTTCCCCTTGATTCGATGTATTGGCTGGTACCTTTTGTTAGACCATTTTCTTTATTTTTTTGATAAGTCCCGACCACACGGGTTGGGGAGTTACCCAGGGTTTCATCCAAGTTATCTGTCCCTTGGGGCCTCTCTAGGCCTGGGACCTGGGCGTCGGGGCCTTTCTCATATTCCGTGGTGTGGAGGGCGGCCATTCCTCTGCCTGTTTGAAGGAGAGAGGTTTTCCCGTGGTCTGGCTCCTCTTGGCCCTCGTCCGATTCCGTTCTTTCTTTTCACTCTTCCCGCCTCTGGGATTCTGCTTGGCGTCCGGCGGGAGCCGTCCTCCGACAGCTCTCGCACGGGCTCCACTCACCTCACCGGCGGACGGCGGACTACATCCAGCAGCGAGTGCGGAGGAAGACAGGGACCCCGTCTCCTCGCCGAAGCTCGCCTCGTGCAACAGGCCATGGCCTTGATCGCGGGCCTCCACGTTCGTCCGGTCCTCTCTCACCTGGCCTAGGCTCGGGCCCGGGTGGCCCTCCCAGCCCTCCCGAACCCCTGGAACCTTAATTGGAGACAACGCTGTTCCAGACGGCGCAGGTAGGGATGCTCTTTCTCTTGCAGGTCCGTGGTTTTGGGCTTCATTCAAATCTCTTGCCTGATCTGGTATGTGGCCAGTACGGCCGGGACTTGCCTGACTTACCAGGTCCATGTGCTCGTTGAACTCTGTGGATGCTAGTCTTGGAGCTAGTCTTAGGGCAGACCCCATAGCAACCTTGCCCTTGCCCCTCTCTTTTCTTCCTTGAGCCTTTGGGCGAGGAGACTTTGGTGTTGATTTTGCCGGTCACACGTCCGGATCCATGCGGCTCTGGCCCCGCGTCTGCAGCAGACTGCTGCAGACTGGCTCACGACCTCGGCTCACCAGCTCCGCTCACCGCTCCGCAGTGTGTTGGTGGAGATATAGGCACCTCCCACTCACAATGATGTGGAAATGACTGATGCAGACTGGCTCACTACCTCGGCTCACCAGCTCCGCTCACCACTCCGTGATGTGTTGGTGTAGATAGAGGCACTTCCCACTCACAACGATGTGGAAATGACTGCTGCAGATTGGCTCACTACCTCAGCTCAACAGCTCCGCTCACCGCTCCGCGTTGTGTTGGTGTAGATATAGGCACCTCCCACTCACAACGATGTGGAAATGACTGCTGCAGACTGGCTCACTACCTCTGCTCAGCAGCTCCGCTCACCGCTCCGCTGTGTGTTCGTGTAGATATAGGCACCTTCCACTCACAACGATGTGGAAATGACTGCTGCAGACTGGCTCACTACCTCAGCTCACCAGCTCCGCTCACCGCTCTGCGGTGTGTTGGTGTAGATATAGGCACCTCCCACTCACAACGATGTGGAAATGACTGCTGCAGACTGGCTCACTACCTCGGCTCACCAGCTCACCAGATTGAACTTCATAAATGTGTCCTTTAGAGGAAACCCACATTTTTTTTACAACTCTTGACACACATGAGCAACAGATAGCGGATAACCACGACATGGAATACCTTGATCTAAAGTGCAAAAGTAATTTTATATCTCCAATACCACATTCTACTATTGATGTTTTTCATGAATGAGTTTTGAGGGACCGTAAGAAAATCTCATTTAAGACACCTAAATATCACAATTTGAGTAAACAGGACATGACAATCATTAGGACTTTATATGAGGATGAAGCTATAGTTATTCATTCTGCTGATAATGGAGGTGCGCTAGTGATCATGAACGTTGAAGACTATGAAACTGAGTGTGCTAGACAGTTTGGTGATAGTTGTATGCATGTTCAATTAGACTATGATTCCACATCTGAGATTTGAGACCATCTCAAAGTTTTTAGAAAAAAGAAGGTGTTTTTACGTGCTAACGCTCCATTGACCCATCTACCATGCATTAAGGTAAATAGTGTTCTGCTTGGTAATCGCTTCAAATTCGATCATAATGGGCAGACTAGCACTGGTCATACATATGCAACAAAAAAGCCCAATGTCACTAAAATTAAACATACAACCAAATGACGACCAATGCGCCACACCCTGAGTTAGTACTGTTTTTTTAGTTCCTATAAAAAGAATCGTCAAATAAAGTGGCTCGTTAAATCTCAGTTCAAATTATTCTTTACTCATAAGCTGACACGTGTTTCGAACTTTAATACAGAAATTCTTTCTCTGGGCGTTTGTTCTCAATAGTCGGCTGGAGTTTGAATAATCCTTAAAATAAATTCAATGCCTCTCGCTTCCTTGGAACTCTATTGTTCAATGCCTCTCTTAATTTGTCTAATCAGTTTGCACCAAAACATGAATTTGTGTTTTCCTCTATTTAAATATGTAAATTGTGCATTACATATTCTTATATGTAAACAGGTTTGTTAGGCCCATAAAACTATGTATTTGAAAAACACAGCGTTCCACCCTTGCCGCGCGGAACGCCACATTTTTCAACTAAGGTATTTGATGAGCCTGCCAAACCCGTTTACATATAAGAATTGCTGTGCTAAGATTGGAAAGCCTACAGGGTTGCAGGAACTTGAGAAACCTGAGAGGGTAAGCGCCCTTTGTGAATCAGAGCAAAGGAAGTATGAACGCTTTGTAGCAAGGTTGGGGGAGCCTACAAGGTTACGGGAGCCTGAGAACCCCGATTTGGCAAGAGCCCTTGTGAAGCTGATTGAAAGATGTATGAACACTTTGAACCGAGGCTGCGAGAGCTTATGAGGTTTCGAGAGCCAGAGAAACCTGAATGGGCAAGCGCCCATATGAATCAGAACTAAAAAGATATGAACACTTTGAATTAATTTTGGGAAAGCCGAAAAGGTTACAGAACTCTGACAAACCCAAATGGGAAAGCGCACTATGTGAAACTGCATGATATCGATACAAAGACTTTGCATTGAGGCTGGGGGAACCAGCAAGATTACAGGAACCTGAGGAACCTGTGTGGGCAAGCACCATATGTATAGTGCATGAACTGAGAGCGAACAAGTGCAACAGACTTGGTTGCAAGAGACGTGTATTCAGAGGAAACATACACAATTGAAGAACTATTTTTCCAAGGGTTGGGCCAGGCAGAAACCACAGACAGAGGCTATTGCTTTGGCCTCATTCTTTCTGTTAGGTTTTTTCTATAGTGGTAGAACAAGTTAGCTGGTTAGGATTCAGGCAGGACGTTTTGCTTTGTACATTGTCATGTAGCCTTAGTTATAGTTTCGAAAGGTAGGGGACTTCCTTTATAGAAATAGGGCAAATAGGAGTTTTATTTTATTTTAAATAAAACCACTTTGAACGGGACAATAAGTTGTCTGACTCATTCTTGTGGTTCGCCACATATGGTGGGATCTGGACAACCCGACAGAGAGTTGGCTCACGTTGGAGAGTCTATCAACTGGCATCCCCACTTACACATGAGATGGACTGGGCCGACTCACCAGTAGAGTTAGGCTTTCAACACCCTGATTGGACAGAGTCTTGTCATTACCCAAAAATCAAGATAGTAGGTTGGGCCTCACCTTCCACCCCTTAACATCCAAGGCCATCCCAACCATCAGGAACAATTTAGAAGGGAATAATGATCATCTCTTTAGTCCCTGTGACTAATGGATTCCAAGTAGAGATAAGGTTATCATTTCTTCAGAGCTTCAGATACTCATCCCCACTGGTTTGATACTTTATGTGACCCCGCCTACAAAACCATTGGTGGAGGAAAAGCCTAATGGTGTTACCCATTTTCCCTTGTGCAGGAGAGTTGAAATGTATCCTGCTGAATTACTCTTCCGAATCTATTAAGATCCAGTGAAAAGACTTGGTTGGGTATTTAATATATGAGGTCCTCCTGGAAAACCTATCAACCCGGAGGACTGGAGAGAGAGGTGTAGAGAACCTCAGGAGACAGCATATTGGGATTAAACACCTAGGAATATTTTAGTATGTACTGGGTTGGAGAATGACCCTAACCTTAATACAAATTAAGGCCAAACTTCCCACCTATCTGGAGAACATAGGGTCCTCTGATGTCCAAGTATTCTATGAATCCCCCGGCCCAGTAGAGAGAGAATGCCCTGAGAGTCGCATGTCCACACGCTCTTTATCCTCCCACAGAAACAGTTTCTCTGTGGACAGCAAAGAGGAAGAAGAATTTACCCCAGAGATTATGACA